>NC_091129.1:11301702-11644202 GCF_040183065.1 Periplaneta americana
GCGTCGTTAAACTCGTTGTTTAAGCAGGATATATTCCTGCATTTATCAGCTTCATTCTTAAACGTTTTGACACTTTGACAAAACGGATTGTTCATTGTTCACAGAGGGATCTCTAATTGTAAGTCACACAGCGTTCGGAATGACATATCGCGGCGAACACGTGTCGCAACTTCAGCCAATAAAAATAAACCAAGTTTCTAAAATGCTAGCTCTCAAGTTCTGATCCCCCTTGAGTAGGCAGTGATGTGCATTGTAGTTATTAATAACGTATTTTATCCCTCTTCGCCTGAAATCTCCCTTAACACGCAGAAGGCGTGATAGCTGTGGCGTACGCAGAGATTAAGAATTTTTTATTTTATTTTTTTTATTTTCGTTGGTTATTTAACGACGCTGTATCAACTACTAGGTTATTTAGCGTCGATGAGATTGATGATAGCGAGATGAGGCGGAGGATTCGCCAGAGATTACCTTGTATTCACATTACAGTTGGGAAAAACCTCGGAAAAAACCCAACCAGGTAATCAGCCCAAGCGGGGATCGAACCCGCGCCCGAACGCAACTTCAGACCGGCAGGCAAGCGCCTTAACCGACTGAGCCACGCCGGTGGCTGATTAAGAATTAAGGTTTGGCTTTTGACATTGCGTAAAAGTCACAGTCATGGCTTCTAGGACATGATATTTCTCCACTTTCAGTATATTGTGTCATGTTTAAAGGTGTCATTTTATTGTGACTATTTAGTTTATATGACGTCATTCCATTTTCGGCCAATGAAGTGTAATGAAATTTTGAATTTGAACCAAAATTCATACATCGCGATAATTTCTGCAGCTCGATTTATCACTATCAATTTATCGCATGGTCGTTCTTTTGTTTAGTCATTGTCGCCAACTGTTTCCACGTAAATTGATTAGCATGAATTCATTGTACTAAATAAAATGCGAAATCCTACTTCCACATCTACATCATCATCTTCTAATTCCATGTCCATTGTATCTAAAGAAAATGACAACAATTGTTCATTTAATTAATGTATTAATCAGTTATTTCTGCAGCTCGATTTACCACTATCAATTTATCGCATGGTCGTTCTTTTGTTTAGTCATTGTCGCCAACTGTTTCCACGTAAATTGATTAGCATGAATTCATTGTACTAAATAAAATGCGAAATCCTACTTCCACATCTACATCTTCATCTTCTAATTCCATGTCCATTGTATCTAAAGAAAATCACAACATTTGTTCATTTAATTAATGTATTAATCAGTTATTTGTAATTATACTATAAAAGTTCAAATTAAACAATGATTCCGGCAGATAATGAAAACGTATTTCTCTTATAATAACAAGAGAAAAGTACAGTACATATAATTAACATTGTTAAACCTGTATTTCGCTTTTCTCAATTGACATTACTGAATATCATCGAATTTCTTTATTGCAGTAATCGATATTAATCTACGAGTATTTCAACTTCACAATGTCTGAATACGTTAAGTATTCTTAAATATACAATTATTAACATTTTATGAGCGATTTTAGACATATATTTATTTTATGAGCGAATTAGTTCTACTAAATTGTCACTCGAGGTCTGAGATTACTATAGATTATTTTACCCTGATTTCACTGATTAAAATGGTTTCATTTCGGTGAATATTTCTTAAAAAAAAAAAAGCAAGAAATTTCGTGGCATACTTCAGAACCTAAAGAAAATAAAGTAACAGCTTTAAAAATTATTATTCGAACAGTGCCTTTGAAACTAACAGAAAATTCTTTTAACAATTATTATTATTATTATTATTATTATTATTATTATTATTATTATTATTATTGAAAGTTACACAACACAGAACTGCACGCATTGTATTCTTCACCTGACATAATTAGGAACATTAAATCCAGACGTTTGAGATGGGCAGGGCATGTAGCACGTATTCGTATGGGCGAATCCAGAAATGCATATAGAGTGTTAGTTGGGAGGCCGGAGGGAAAAAGACCTTTAGGGAGGCCGAGACGTAGGTGGGAAGATAATATTAAAATGGATTTGAGGGAGGTGGGATATGATGATAGAGAATGAATTAATCTTGCTCAGGATAGGGAGCGATGGCGGGCTTATGTGAGGGCGGCAATGAACCTCCGGGTTCCTTAAAAGCCAGTAAGTAAGTAGGCCTAAGGATTATTATTATTATTATTATTATTATTATTATTATTATTATTAGTATTATTATTATTATTGTTGTTATTATTATTATTATTATTATTATTATTATTATTATTATTATTATTATTATTATTATTATTATTATTATTATTGAAAGTTACACAACACAGAACTGCACGCATTGTATTCTTCACCTGACATAATTAGGAACATTAAATCCAGACGTTTGAGATGGGCAGGGCATGTAGCACGTATGGGCGAATCCAGAAATGCATATAGAGTGTTAGTTGGGAGGCCGGAGGGAAAAAGACCTTTAGGGAGGCCGAGACGTAGATGGGAAGATAATATTAAAATGGATGTGAGGGATGTGGGATATGATGATAGAGAATGAATTAATCTTGCTCAGGATAGGGAGCGATGGCGGGCTTATGTGAGGGCGGCAATGAACCTCCGGGTTCCTTAAAAGCCAGTAAGTAAGTAGGCCTAAGGATTATTATTATTATTATTATTAGTATTATTATTATTGTTGTTGTTATTATTGTTATTATTATTATTATTATTATTATTATTATTATTATTATTATTATTATTATTATTATTGAAAGTTACACAACACAGAACTGCACGCATTGTATTCTTCACCTGACATAATTAGGAACATTAAATCCAGACGTTTGAGATGGGCAGGGCATGTAGCACGTATACGTATGGGCGAATCCAGAAATGCATATAGAGTGTTAGTTGGGAGGCCGGAGGGAAAAAGACCTTTAGGGAGGCCGAGACGTAGATGGGAAGATAATATTAAAATAGATTTGAGGGAGGTGGAATATGATGGTAGAGACTGGATTAATCTTGCTCAGGATAGGAACCAATGGCGGCCTTATGTGAGGGCGGCAATGAATCTCCGGGTTCCTTAAAAGCCAGTAAGTAAGTAAGTATTATTATTATTATTATTGTTATTATTATTATTATTATTATTATTATTATTATTATTATTATTATTATTATTATTATTATACCAAACGAAAGCCCATAGAATATTCTAGTAGTGTACAAAATATTTCTGATTTGTGTACAGTAGTTCCCTAGATATTGTTAATTATGAAATGCTATGCTCGGAGCTCAGGATAATGCTTAAAAACCCGGTAAGGCTTCTTCCGAGGGAGAAGTAAAGCTGTCACGTGTCCATTGTTGATCTACGGCACGTAACACAACCCTATCCTTGAAAGAGGGCTCAAGGAAAAAATTGTAGGTCATTTGTCGCCCAAGTTGAATCTTGACACTGAATGAGCTCTGCAGCTGAAAACACAGTTATATAAAATACTGCTACCATGACTACACACCAATTACTCCCTATGTTGCTATTAATTAAGCTTCCCCTTTCAACGTGACATTTCACGTAGAGACCTGTACTTATTTTGAAGAGCGGGGAAAAGTGTGACTTCAACTACTCTCACATTTAAGTACGCACCATGCTTGCACAACTATCCAATGAACGCGTTTCGGAAGTTCACGTGCTTCACTGCATCGCCGCCTGAGACACTCCGGTACAAATTAATTATGTACTACGACACTACAAACTTGGAGCAGGGTCACACAAGTCCATCAATAACAGAGTACAATTTTCCACTTGACAGAGCCGTAAGCCTTTCCGTCATACAAACGAACACGCTTCAGTCGAGTAAATCTGAGGTGTGTAACAAGACAGCGCAATTTACAATTACTCACTTTAATATTTGCCCAGATTCTTTTTTCAGGTTTTGTTGTCTTTATTATGCAGTAGAAAATAGACTTACTTACTGGCATTTAAGGAACCCGGAGGTTCATTGCCGCCCTCACATAAGCCCGCCATTGGTCCCTATCCTGAGCAAGATTAATCCAGTCTCTATCATCATATCCCACCTCCCTCAAATCCATTTTAATATTATCCTCCCATCTACGTCTTGGCCTCCCAAAAGGTATTTTTCCCTCCGACCTTACAACTAACACACTATATGCATTTCTGGATTCGCCCATACGAGCTACATACCCTGCCCATCTCAAACGTCTGGATTTAATGTTCCTAATTATGTCAGGTGAAGAATAAAATGCGTGCAGTTCTGTGTTGTGTAGCTTTCTCCATTTTCCTGTAACTTCATCCCTCTTAGCCCCAAATATTTTCCTAAGCACCTTATTCTCAAATATCCTTAACCTATGTTCCTCTCTCACAGTGAGAGTCCAAGTTTCACAACCATAAAGAACAACCGGTGATATAACTGTTTTATAAATTCTAACTTTCAAATTTTTTGACAGCAGACTGGATGATAAAAGCTCTCAACCGAATAATAGCAGGTATTTCCCATATTTATTCTGTGTTTAATTTCCTCCCGAGTATTTATATTTGTTACTGTTGCTCCCAGATATTTGAATTGTTCCACCTCTTCAAAAGATAAATTTCCAATTGTCATATTTCCATTTCGTACAATATTCTGGTCACGAGTCATAATCATATATTTTGTCTTTTCGGGATTTACTTCCAAACCTATCTCCTTACTTGCTTCAAGTAAAATAATAATAATAATAATAATAATAATGTAATAATAATAATTTATATACCCAAATATGGATGATCATGGAATTTTCTGTTTGTGTGAAAAATTTTCCTGACCTGTGTACAGGGTGTTTAAGAAAAAGGTAACCGAGATTCAAACTCAGTTTCGGTTACCTTTTTTTAAACACCCTGTATAACACTTCTATAGATATTAAGTAAAAAATGCATGCTAGTGTATGAATCTCCTTCATATCCGTCACACTTGGCCGGTTTGAACACCCAGACAGTGAATCCATTGGACTACTCGTTCAATATTAGATCTGCTGCAAATGTTGCACTTCGAAGGGAAAAATATTTTATTTGCACTTACGTAGCAAATTTAGTGTTTCGACGGTTTTCACGTCCTTAGGAAGGTGCTGAGGATTTATCGTTAGTCTGATATTTTTCATCTTTTTGACACACCTTAGACGAGCACATAGCGATGCTCTTATCATGAAGGGTCGGCATATACTTCTTGGTATATCTCTCAGTCACATCTGGCGTTTATCCCCGATAAAGAAAGGCCCTGGATATTGTTTTGAAAGATAGAAATCGGAGTAATGTCAAAAAACTTAGTAGTAGAAAATTGATCTACATGATTATTGGCTCATATGTGTGAATGACGAACAATCAAGAACCCTCTGTTATTAAAAAAACAAGAAGAAAAAATGATTAACACTGACTCTATAGAAGAATTTGTTGCAACTAACTGTAGAGTTTCCTGTAGCCAATCAGGAATCATTGCCCAGAGTGGACCATGGGATGCTGATCTACGTTACATCTGCAATGAGAGGACATAATGATCAGGCTTCGAGACTTCGGACCCAATAGAGCAGTTCAGTGGGAAATCCGCATAACGGCGTACTGAGTATAGTGGTAAAGCGTACAGTGGCTGGGGGTACTGTAGAATGAATGCCAACAAATACGCAAAGGAAAACGCTCTGGATTTGAAGGTTCTGACGAATAATTTGGTTTTCATACAAACCCATTTTCAAACTGTGTCTGAAACTATTACACGGTTAGAAAAGTCAGAGCAAGAGATGCCGGAAGCCCTCAAATTAATTGAGGAAATGACACAGAGAATTAATGAGACATCAAGTACACCGGTTACTGAACGTGTAAAACAGAAGTGGAAATCAATTTTATGTAAAAATAACTGATATGAAACATTGTGTAATATAAACAGAAAATTAGTGGACATAGAGTCACCCGAGAATAAAGGACTGTCTCTTAGAGACTGCAATGATGTTAGGTTTTTTCGTCATGCGACGTAGAGCGCAGCTTTTCACAGTACAAACTGTGTTTGGCAGATAACCGAAAAAGATTTACGTTTGAGACACTGAAAATGTATCTTGTAGTAGGTACATTGCAATTCGGTACTGTAACTGCACTTCCTAAAGACGACCAATAGGATAAATGAAGAAATTAAAATTGCTACATGTTTATTTCCACCATTAACACTGTGTATAATTATACACAAATGCTTATAAAAGACAGGAGAATAAATGCTTTTCACATTATTTTGACATTGTCATTGTGTAATGTATATTTACTTTCAGAATGTACTTATGTGTGCGTTTCCCCATACTACCGTACTCTATTCTAGATAGCAACGTTGTTACCTCAACACATCTCTACCTTTCACTACCTGCAGCGAGTCAACAACCTATAGTACATGCACAGTAAACTTATTGTATCGAGTCCAAAGTCTCGAAGCCTGATAATGACCTATTGTGATGCCGCAGAACCGGAGCTCCCGGCGAAAACCCCTGTGTTACCTGGATCACGGTCTTTTCCAACACAAGTTATATCGTGGGTACACCGGAGATCGAACCCGGGATCCATAGGATTATAAGCAGGCTTCGAGACTTGGGACCCGATACAATAAGCTTACTGTGCATGTACTATAGGTTCTTGACTCGCTGCAGGTAGATAGAGATGTGTTCAGGTAACAACGTTGCTATTTAGAGTAGAGTACGGTAGTATGGGGAAACACACACATATGTACATTCTGAAAGTAAATATACATTACACAATGACAATGTCAAAGCATGTGAAAAGCATTTATTCTCCTGTCATTTATAAGCATTTGTGTTTAATTATACACAGTGTTAATGGTGGAAATAAGCATGTAGCAATTTTAATTTCTTCACTTATCCTATTGGTCGTCTTTAGGAAGTGCAGTTACAATACCGAATTGCAATGTACCTACTACAAGATGCGTTCTCAGTGTCCTAAACGTAAATCTTTTTCGGTTATCTGCCAAATATAGTTTGTACTGTGAAAAGTAGCTCTATGTCGCATGACGTGATAGGAGCAAAACGAAAAAACCTAACATCATTGCAGTCTCTAAGATACAGTCCTTTATTCTCGGGTGACTCTATGTCCACTAATTTGCTGTTTATGTTACACAATGTTCCATATCCGTTATTTTTACATAACATTGATTTTCACTTCTGTTTTACACGTTCAGTAACCGGTGTACTTGGTGTCTCATTAATTCTCTGTGTCATTTCTTCAATTAATTTGAGGGCTTCCGGCATCTCTTGCTCTGATGTTTCTAACCGTGTAATAGTTTCAGACACAGTTTGAAAATAGGTTTGTATGAAAACCAAATTATTCGTCAGAACCTTCAAAACCAGAGCGTTTTCCTTTGCATATTTTTTGGCATTCACCCACTGTACGCTTTACCACTATACTCAGTACGCCGTTATGCGGATTTCCCACTGAACTGCTCTATTTCGAAGTCTAATTATAAGTCTAGGCTTCTAGCCACTAGGCCAGCTTTTATATTGTAGAAATTCATTATCGTGGTGGAATCCGCTCCTGTAATGCGAAGAACTGCTCTCCATGAACTCCTTGTAGTTTGCACGCAGTTGTTGTATTGAGTGACGCCCCAGCTGGATATGCATACATAATGATCTATCTGATATGAAAGATTTCCCTAGTCCACATGCTTAGTGAGGGTGACTTGAATAACTTGGCATTATGAGAACGTGAAGAACGTTCGGGGACAAACGTGGAGTGTCAGTTCCCATGGAGGTGGAAACCCACGATAATAAACTGAGTTACGTAAACACGCCGCGCTTACCGGTGGTGAAACTATGGAAACACAGAGAACGGGTTCACACAGAAATACCACGCATGCCACGCTCGAGATGTCTAATTAGAGCGCAGTCTAGATTCTCGAGGAAGCAGAATGCATACACGATGTTTTGTTCACGCAACTTATTAATGCTGTGTGTCACAGTGAGATTAATTGTCGATCAGAAAGCCCACGCATTCTGTCACGTTTTTTTATGTAAGGCTCCATACCAAATTTGTCCCCGATTAAAATACACGGCTCCGAAATTCCGTTCAGTGAATCAGTAAAGAATCTAGGTATTTATATGGATAAAAGTTTAAATTGGAACATTCAAGTTGCAGAAACCTGCAAAAAGGTATTCTCATTAATCCACTCGATTAGACAATTGAAGAATTTTCTACCCTTTTCCATGAAAAAAATGTTAGTGCAAACACTCGTGATGCCCCACTTCGATTACTGTGATATTCTGCTTACTGACCTAAGCGTTACTTCGGCGCAGAGACTACAACGTGTTCATAATATGTGCGTCCGTTTCGTCTGCAATATTCGCCGGGCTGATCACGTAACACCATCCCTCGAAATGTTGTCCTGGCTCCGTCTAGAAGATCGTAGGAAAATCCACTGTCTTTCCCTTCTCTTTCACATATTGCATTTCTCCACTCCTATCTTGCGTCTCGTTTTCAAAATTTATCCACCCATCATAACCTAGACACACGATCACAACACTCCTCAATATTATCCATTCCCTCCCACCGAACATCCTCATATTCATCTTCTTTCACTGTGGCTGTTCCTCGGCTTTGGAATTCCCTACCGAGTAATGTCAGGGACTGTCAGACATCAAACCAATTTAAGAATAGGCTAACGAGATATTTTTCTAACAATTATTGTCAACAATAATAGCTGTTTCAGGTTTCTCAATGTTTAATGGTTATATATATCACAGATAAATATCTAAATTATCTCATTATTATTATTATTATTATTATTATTATTATTATTATTATTATTACCCTACTAATATTATTATTATTATCATTATTATTATAACTATTTCTTACCAGTGTTTATTATTGTCACACTAACATTAGTTATCCAATTTTCATTATTTACTTTCATGTTGTTCTATGATCTAGATATTAATGTAATAACTATGTATGCAATTGTATTCAATTAGAATTAGAGTCTGGCTAGGCGGAAGAGAAGGCCTACTGGCCTTAGCTCTGCCAGATTAAATAAATAAATAATAATAATAATAATTATTATTATTATTATTATTATTATTATTATTATTATTATTATTATTATTATTATTGGAATTCCCGAATAGTACCGCACGTAAAAAACAATTGTCCGCCGAGGTAGCTGTGTAGTAATGTGCCTGTCTCCAGACTAGCCAGCCCGGGTTCGATTCCCGGCGGGGTCAGAAATTTTCATGTAAAATTTCTACTTCGGGACTAGGAAGATGGCGGTGCACAACTTTTGATCACTAGATTGTGCACCAATATGCCTGGGTTAAATCCCAAAGTCCACACCTGTGGAGTAACGGTCAGAGCGTCTGGCCGCGAAACCAGGTGGCCCGGGTTCAATCCCGGTCGGGGCAAGTTACCTGGTTGAGGTTTTTTCCAGGGTTTTCCCTCAACCCAATCCGAGCAAATGCTGGGTAACTTTCGGTGCTGGACCCCGGACTCATTTCACCGGCATTATCACCTTCATATCATTCAGACGCTAAATAACCTAGATGTTGATACAGCGTCGTAAAATAACCCAATAAAAAATAATAAATCCCAAATCTCTCCGCAGTGCATATGAAGAGAAGGCATATGTCACTGTTGAGAGTGATTCGTCCGTCGGAAGGGGACGTTAAGCCTGGCGGCCCCCTTGGTGCTATTCGACAGGAGTAGGCTACGTGTCGGCACCTGGTTTCCCCTTCTCCCTTCCTCATTTTCACTCATCTTCAGACACTACACTTACACGAACACTCACCCTAGTACACGACATAACTTATCACAGATACACATCATGTATAGTGTGACCCGCCGAAGTGGTGTACAACTAGAAAATGGGTCACAGTTCTGCCACCTATCCGCAATATGCGGAACCCGAATCACGCAAGTGAATGTGGGTAGGCATTGGATATACACACACACATAAAAAATTATTTGTTTGTGTGCATCTGAAGTCTGATTAGTGTAATATGTAGCTAATCGATGGTGTATGCGATGGAGGGGGAAAGGAACTGGCCACTCTACCCCATTATCTCCTGATCTAGTTGCCTCATAAGTGGTGTCTTGTTGGTATCACTTGTGATGTTCAGACCTGTCTTCGGACAGTCGATTTAATTTTTTGTTGTGATATTAATGCGTAAAGATTAATTTTTGGTCCTACAGAATTTATCTGTTATGGTAACAATGGCTATTAGAGGCGAAAAGTTCGCTCCGGCGCCGGGGATCGAACTCGAGTCCTTGGTTCTACGTACCAAGCGCTCTAACCACTGAGCTACGCCGAAGTTCAATCCACAGCACCGAATCGAATCTCTCTTCTCTAGTGTTTACGTATAGATTCTTCGCCAAACAGTGCATATACCGTGGAATTCCGGCCACCAAGTCATTCATTTAAGTGCGCTCCTTGTGTTATGACTAGACTTCGGATTTTAGGTAAAAACCTATTTTAATCCTTGAAAGATAAGTTCATAAAAACTTGCGAGAACACGTTCCATATAAAACTATGCCTAAAATTGGTATTTTAATAGCACCTAAAAATGCCTATTTTGACGACAAAGCGTATTTTGACCTATTAAGTATGTTTTCTCTCTAATAGGTCAAAACGTCCATTCTTATTTCGAAAATTTGTATTTCAAATTCCAAATGTGTTCCTGGTTCTGTTGAAATAATACGGAATCAACTGAAGCAAGTTCTGTAGAGAAATGTAGGACTGAAGACCTACGTATTACTTCAGATATCCTAGCAGGGAAGAACACGGATTTACAATGTAACATTCCTATCCAACTAGTGTCAAAATTGAAATACGCTCCTGTTACTTCTGTGGTTGTGGAGCGTTCATTTTTCAGCATACAGATTTGTGTTGAGTGACAGAGGGCATTGCTTTTTAGTTGAAAATTTAGAAAAACTATTAGTAATTTATTGTGAAGCTAATTTTGGACATTGACGGACGAGGCTTGGTAAAAATTTATTATATTAGACTTGTTTGTGTACTGAATTTATGTCTGAAACTTATTCTTTACGTTCAATTGTTCAGTTTATGTATAACTAGTTAGATATTTGTCGTTCTTGTACTTTTAGTAGTAGTGGTGGTAACTGTGTATAAGCATTTAAAAAAATAAATTCTAGAAGTGATAATTTGGAACATGTTTTTAAAGAAAACTTTATTTTTTGTTAGAGCCTATTTTCCATTCTTTAGAGACTATTTCCTACACTTTTAAGCATATTTTAGGCACCTAAAATTACATTTTATCGACGTAAAATCCGTACCTTAGTGACGACAGTTGACTTAATAGCTTTATGTCAACATATATGTCGAACATGGAGTATGGCCACAAAGGGAAAAGCAGTAGAGGAGGGAGATTGGAACTGGTGCTGTGCATTGAACTTCGGCGTAGCTCAGCGGTTAGAGCACTTGATACGTAAAACAAAGGGCCTTGGTTCGATCTCCGGTGTCGGAGCGAATTTTTCTCCTCTAATAATCATTGTTATGATATTAAATTGACTATTACACTTTTACTACGGCACACTACTTTCGACCAATAAAACGGTACGAAAGGACGTCTTTCAACCAATCATGGCCGCTTATCTCACAATTTTATCGCGTCCCTAGCATTTGTTTAATTTTATCGCGTCCCTAGCATTTGTTTATTTTTATCACTACCCTAGCATTTGTTTCTTTGTTAGCCAACATTTCAAACTGCACTGGTCTGGACGTCAAAAAACAGAAAATTACAAACCACTCCAGCCGATGCACATCACTTTCAAATATGACTCGCATTTTGGCATTCAAGAACAAGAATTAATAAAGATCACTGATCATATATGAAGAGCACCATTCGGAAATCCTGAATGAGTTGAGGGATACACCATGTACACCAACGAGTTCACTTCTTTTGCGCACACGTCCAATATAACATCAACTGAACCACCAACCACTAAAACATTCAAATTTGAAAATTGTACTTTCAATAATTGTTTCTTTTAAAATTATCCATGTTTATTTTTTATTTCATCATCGTTAATTAAAACGTTTCTTGTTTATTTCATCATCCCTAATTAAAACTTTTCTAACACTTGTTTATATTATTTAGGTTATGTTTGTTGTAGCTTCCGCTATATATTATGGATAGTCACGTATCAGAGATTGTTTAATACGAAGATTTACTGAAAATCATCTGTCAAGTGACGTTGATTACTGGGATCCGGATGATTGAAATGAAATGCAAATGTTTTAATAAAAATGAAACTGAATCAACAAAGCCTTCTTGACTAGTAACAGTCCACAGAGTTCAATGACGATTCCATAGTTGGCACAACTGATACCGGTAACAAGAAAACATCATCATAAAACACTACTGCCATCTAGCGTAATGTTGAGATGGTACAATAATACATTTGAAGACAGTTGTATTAATATTTTATTGTATTGGAGTACTTTGTTACTTCTAATCTTTATATAGCCTACTTTCTTCTAATCGTGTAATAGTCAATTAAATCCCACTCGAGTTTTGATTTTCTCTAGATAAATCAAAACCTCTAGTGAGATTACTATTGACTATTACACTCTTACTACGTCATACTACTTTTGACCAATAAAACGGTACGAAAGGACGTATTTCAACCAATCATGGCTGCTTATCGCACAATTTTATCGCGTCCCTAGCATTTGGTTAATTTTATCGCGTCCCTAGCATTTGTTTAATTTTATCGCGTCCCTAGCATTTGTTTAATTTTATCGCGTCCCTAGCATTTGTTTCTTTGTTTGCCAACATTTGAAACTGCGCTGGTCTGGATATCAAAAATATATATAAAATTACAAACTACTCCAGTCAATGCACAGCAGTTTCAAATATGACTCGCATTGGCATTCAAGAACAAGAATTAATAAAAATCACTGATTATACCTATGCATCTTCAGAAATCCGATTTACAAATAAATGAAGAGCATCATTTGGAAATCCTGAATAAGTTGAATACACCATGTAGGCCTAAATCAACGAGTTCCACTTCTATTATGCACACGTCCAATATAACATCAATTGAACCACCAACCACATTCAAATTTGAAAATTGTACATGCAATAATTATTCCTTTTAAAATTATTCATGTTTATTTTTCATGTCATCGTCGTTAATTAAAACTTTTCTAACACTTGTGTATATTAGTTAGGTTATGTTATAGCTTCTGCTCTGAGAGGATAAAAAGAACTTCTGCTATATGATATTATGGATAGTCACGTATCAGAGATTGTTTAATATTAAGATTTATTCAATAGTAATCATTACAGTGTCTGTATAAAGACACTACTGCCATCTAGCATGCATCTAGCGTAATATTTGTAATGTTGAGATGGTACAATAATACATTTGAAGACAGTTGTATTTTCGTAAGTCAATTAATATTTTATTGTATTGGAGTACTTCGTTACTTCTAATCTTTATATACTTTCTTCTAATCGTGTAATAGTCAATTAAATCCCACTCGAGTTTTGATTTTCTCTTGATAAATCTGCTCGTGTTCCACTCGCAGATTTATCGATAAAATCAAAACGTCTAGTGAGATTACTGTTGATAAAATATATAGCATTCTACACCTGTATCATGAAATTTCCAGTATAATTATTTTAAAATCACTAAAATAAGTACGTTAATATTGAACATAGGAAACGATTATGAGGACTGTCTCGACATCGTCGAACTTACAGGTACTTCAAGATTTACAGTAAGACGAGGAAAGAAAAGCGAGCTCTAGACATAAATTCTAATTTCTATACTACTTGATTAATGGGAAAGTCATGTGACTGGACTGTGGCTAGGCATAAAGCGTCGACCACAGGGCAAGAAAAATGTAATGCACAGTTCCTTCGAAAACAGAGCGATATTGCACTAACAAGGCTTACATTGTCTCTAGCTGGACCAGGATCCACTTTCAGGCAGGTCATGTCCACGCGTGTGGGTTGACATCAGAAGAACAGTTATTTGCTGGTATGAGCGTTTTATACTCGACATAAAATATGGTATATAATATGAAACTAGTTTGAAATTTGGAACATGCGAGCCCGCGCTTACAACCAGCCACGGCGGAAGTTATATCAGTGTCACAAGAAGCCGTCGCTGTCCTGCCTAAGGTTTTCCCGTGGTTTTCCTAAGGCGCTAAGACAAATGTCGGGATGAGCCCTAAAAGAAATGAGCCACGGACCTGCATTCATATCCCCATGAATCTCCCTAATTACTCTAAATTAATTAACAATTACATCTCTCCCCCCTCTTCGTAATTGAGCCATCATATAGCCAAATGGCTGGTCTCAACAAGGCTCATGACAACAATCACCTCCTACATAATAGCCAAATTGGCTAGTCTCTTATATATGAGACAACTCATCCTGCCTAAGGTATTCCGTGGTTTTCCTAAGGCGTAAGACAAATGTCGGGATGAGCCCTATCAGAAATGGGCCACGGACCTATATGCCCTTCCCCGTATATATTCCCCTTTATTATAAACGACGTATGCCCTAGTTCAGAACCTATAAATTGTCTAATAAATATACGAGGTCACTGAATTAGTCGCAATTTGAAAGGACAGGGACCTCTCAAATTGCAGATTTAGATTTCACGGCGCTTCTTCCGATGGCCTTACCATGCTTTGTCATCGAACAACAGATGACAGCGTCTCGCCATCCTAACGGCAAACACCAGCCATCTCTCAGTCCCCCTCGCGTATGTGGTACCTAAGAGGTTACGTCCAATTTCGGCTTCCCCTTCAAAATTTTCTAGAGCTCCTTCAGTGGAGTAGCGTAACCCGGAGTGAGAATAGTGGCCAACAGGCTTGGAGCTCACATATTTAGTTTTGTACAGCCCCCAACCCCTTGCAAGGCGCGTTTTGCATACCTTTTAAATTTGTCCTCCCAATTCTCTTTCGATTTTTCGTCGCTGACTGTTCGGTAAGTTCAGTTTTAATGCTATTCAGACTCTCGTTTGAATGCAGCACTGCTTCTTTCCTCTCCAGTTATCAATAGACATAACAGAACGCACTTTTACCATAAATATTCTATTTCTATGCCTGGTTTGTTCGGCATGGTGGTAGAAAGCTTTACCGTGTTGGGTGCCCTAGGGATCGTACATTCATCATACCCTGTGGTGTTGGACAATACGTTCGCGGGACGTGAATAATGTAGCACTACTGCTTAACAAACACACGTATAACTGTGCATACACTGCCTGTTTAAAGCTGTATTATCCGAGTGTTGCAAGCAATCGCTTTCTCCCGCAGAATGACATTTAAAGAGATGATATCATCCATTTTTTGATAGTCGTGCCTATAAAATGACTATTTATACCTCCTTTTTCTCAGGGTTATTACGGCACGGCGTCTTCTGTTATTCCTTCTTCCTGAAACTGATGCGTAATATTTTGTCTCCAGGGTAATAATTTTAAATATAGTAATCAGTAGTGTCCTTCAAATATCGATGTTGTGTAGGGATTACTTTCTGTGTTTGCATTATTATTTTAAATCATGGGAAAATAGAGCTTTCTTCGTATCATTAGTGGCCCACCCACAAATTACTTCTTGAAACTTTATGGCAAAGCCGTCCTCGGGATACTACGAGGGGGATACAGGAAATAACGACCGTTTTGTTGTAATAATTAAAAAAATATATATTTATTTGAAAAAAACAAAGTCTGTTACATAACTGAAGCTTCCTTTACTTTTCTACATAATCACCACCTACATTTGTCGTATCTGTTCACTAGCTTTAGAATTCCCGTGTTATACTCCTCTGCCGCCAGTTCATTAAGCCAGGCGTTCACTGTCTTCTTCAACTCTTCATCACTTCCAAAACGCGTACCACCCAGAAAGTCTTTCAGCTTAGTGAAAAGGTGAAAATCGCTAGGAGCAAGGTCTGGACTATAGGGCGGATGATCAAAGATTTCCCAACCGAATTGATCCAGCAATTCTCGAGTTGAAGCAGCAGTGTGCGGGCGGGCACAGATTTTGTGGTAGCCAAGATGTTGCGTCACAATTTCACCAAGCAAAGAACGAGAAATGTCAGGAAAGGCAATATGCAATTCGTCGAGTGATGTGCGCCTGTCTTGTAAGAGTCTGTCGTTCACTTTAGTCTTCAGGCCTTCTGTCATGAGTGATGGGCGTCCGGGTCGAGTTTCATCGTGGACATTTGTTCGCCCATTGTTGAACATTTCGCACCATTTTCTCACATTTCTTTCATTCGTTACAGTATCACCATACACTTCTTTCAATTACCGGTAAATTTCTGCAGGTTTCAAATGTCGGGCATTCAAAAATCGAATCACACTCCTCACCTCACAGTCGGCGGGATTATCAATCACGTCGTTCATTTTGAAGTAACACAAAATGCACAATGGCGACTTGTTGCAACCAGTACTCACAACATTATGAGAACACATGTTAAGGAAGCCAGTTGACCTTCAAACAAGGAAGGGGAGTCAGCTGCGCGGCGGGTATGCGCGAACGGTCGTTATTTCCTGGATCCCCCTCGTATGACCAGTGACCAGTATGGAATGAAGATAAATGCAAACAAAACGAAGACCATGACCATAGGAAGAAAAATAAAGAAGATGAACTTACGAATTCTAGATGCGGCAGTAGAGCAGCGGTGACCAAAACTCGAGCTGCAATGATTACACGCGACAGACAGCCTATGAAGTAAGAGGACGGAGGAAAGGTAGTTGGCATGGAAATTACAACCACTGGTGGTTCCTGTACTAACATCTTGATCAATCCCGCGGATAAAAATCTCAAGCTTTGCTGTATCAGTAATGTCACTGCTGTCATCAAGAGTCAGTGAATAATATACGATTATTTAGCTTCTTTTTTTAACCTTCCTCTGGAATATAATCAGGAATTTTCTAAATTCTTCTCTCGATACTTGGTCGAGAAATTCGGAATTTTTCAAAATTAAAAATTTCTATGGACAAGTTATTTAAGCTATTAAAATCATTACTCTTTTGAAAAATTCTGTTCTATTAAAAGGCTTTAGAGATATTTCAAACCCCATTAGGTAGCTGACTTCCTTACATTTATTTATCTCATCTTTCTCTTCCTGGCTATGATTTAAGACATGTCAATTCCTGACGTTTAACATTCGTTGACACATAATATTGAATCAGTTTTCTACAATATTATTATTAAATGAATAACTAATAAATAGCTACCCTCATCTATATATTAAGAACATTAAAATTGAGACAAAACCTAATAATTTTATCCTTCTAGGGAGAAGATCTAAAAATATCAATATTCATGCACGTACAGAAGAATTATAGAAACACATACTTAGTGGTCAGTAATAATAATAATAATAATAATAATAATAATAATAATAATACATTATTCAGCGTGGCAATTAATGTTTCTATATACTCCTAATTGAACCGTTGAGCAAAGTAAACATATTACATTTTGTCCGACAGAACAACAAAGAAGTTATCCTCATTCTTTACTAAACCACCTCTTACTGCTTGTAGAGACAGAGTTTGCAGAGCGATAAGATACCGCCACTGCTTGCCTTCAGTATGTGAATGAAACACACAGCAATGTATAGGAAACTCCTCGTACTCGTTTGAATGTCTGTGATTACACGATGTAATCACGACACCCCCTTTGGTCACCGCTGCAGTTGAGCAATTGGACAGCTTCAAATACTTGGGGTTTAGTTTATATAAGCAGTAACATGAGTGCTGTGAGGAAGTCAAAAGGAGGATAGCAGTGGCAAAGGAAGCTTTTAATAGGAAAAGGAGCATCTGCTGAGGACCTATGAAAAACAACTAAGGAAGAGATTAGTGAAGTGCTATGTGTGTGTGTGTGTGACATTGTATGGAGCACGAACATGGATATTACGACGAAGTGAAGAGAAGCGAATAGAAGCATTTGAAATGTGGATATGGAGAAGAATGGAGCGTGTGAAATGGATAAAACAAAATAAGAAACGAAAGCTGTGCTCCAAAGAATGGGTGGAGAAAGAATAATGCTGAAACTTATCAGGAAGAGGAAAGGAAATTGGTTGGGTCACTGGTTGGGAAAAAACTGCCTACTGAAGGATGCACCTCAAGGAATGGTGAACGGGAGAAGAGTTCGGGGTAGAAGAAGGTACCAGATGTTAGACGACATTATGATATATGAGGAGACAAAGAGGAAGGCTGAATATAGGGAAGACTGGAGAAAGCTGGGTTTGCAGTGAAAAACCTACCCTTGGGCAGAACACTAAATGAATGATGATGATAATAATAATAATAATAATAATAATAATAATAATAATAATTACTTACAAATGGCTTTTAAGGAACCCGAAGATTCATTGCCGCCCTCACATAAGCCCGCCATCGGTCCCTATCCTGTGCAAGATTAATCCAGTCTCTATCATCACACCCCACCTCCCTCAAATCCATTTTAATATTATCCTCCCATCTACGTCTCGGCCTCCCTAAAGGTCTTTTTCCCTCCGATCTCCCAACTAACACTCTATATGCATTTCTGGATTCGCCCATACGTGCTACATGCCCTGCCCATCTCAAACGTCTGGATTTTAAGTTCCTAATTATGTTAGGTGAAGAATACAATGCGTGCAGTTCTGCGTTGTGTAACTTTCTCCATTCTCCTGTTACTTCATCCCTCTTAGCCCCAAATATTTTCCTAAGCACCTTATTCTCAAACACCCTTAACCTATGTTCCTCTCTCAAAGTGAGAGTCTAAGTTTCACAACCATACAGAACAACCGGTAATATAACTGTTTTATAAATTCTAACTTTCAGATTTTTGGACAGGAGACTGGATGATAAGAACTTCTCAACTGAATAATAACACGCATTTCCCATATTTATTCTGCGTTTAATTTCCTCCCGAGCGTCATTTTTATTTGTTACTGTTGCTCCAAGATATTTGAATTTTTCCACCTCTTCGAAGGATAAATCTCCAATTTTTATATTTCCATTTCGTACAATATTGTGGTCACGAGACATAATCATATACTTTGTCTTTTCGGGATTTACTTCCAAACCGATCGCTTTACTTGCTTCAAGTAAAATTTCCGTGTTTTCCCTAATCGTTTGTGTATTTTCTCCTAACATAATAATAATAATAATAATAATAATAATAATAATAATAGTAATAGTAATAATAAATGTAGGTAGGTACCAACTTACCCCAGAGGGATTTTTCTTTAATTTTGTTTTGGAAAATACATCAGTTATATAATTATATGTTCAAAATCCAGAGTGTTTGTTATATCTAGAGGCCTATTTTAGTTTTTCCGTAAAACCGCGAATTTTCCGGCTTCTAGTGGTTATAGAATATAATCCGGAGCTTTCATGAATTTGTACGATATTCGCAATTAAAAGGAAATTTTGCTGGACTTGTCAGGGAATCTGCCAGAAATAATTTTCTATTTCATTTGTGTTATTATTTGTACAAAATATTTTATGTTGGCAACAGAAAGTCGTGTGAAAGAATCCTGTCGACAGACTAGTTAAAATTATCAGCAGTTGAAGACGTTACCGAAATATTTATCATCAATTATTTTTGTCATAGTAATGTACTAAATCATTGAGACATATTTTCAGTTTTACTAACACTACCGATTTTACAGTAGCTTCACAGAAATATCACTGTGTCAGTGTTGCCAAATGAATTGTACGGATAGTCGCCAAACAGTAGTTGAAAGATCGCTATATTCCTTATTATCAATAGAGAACGTTTTATTTTTGCCACTAGAAGTTACTGAAATAGTAATATACGTTATAAAAGCGGTATGTTGACGTTTTCATGGTCGAGGAAAAGATTGAAAAAGCGAAACGTAGTTGAGCTTTTTTTAATTTCCGAGAACATGAAAACAAACATACCGCTCGTGTATCGTACATTATTTTGTGCGAAGATCGTTTATTACATACCTGAAAGACGAATTTCTAATAAGTTGCAATGAAATCTCCATGTTGGTTTCTGTTTAATGACGCCAACTTCGGAACACCAAAATATCTTTCTTCAAAATTGTTGCTATAAAATGTTTTCTGTGTTTACTATACTCCAGCAGGCCGTGATATACGTCTGTCTTTTTTTTCCCCAGTCTATAAATGCGAACTTAAAACAAACGGTAAGGTTATGTAATGATTTATTTTTCATTTTAATCTTTCAACTATATTATTTATATAACATATTGTAGTAATAACATCGGCATCTGGAATCTTGTTGATTTTTTCACGGCTTCCTTAATGTTACTTGTATCAGGAATGCAATAAGTTTCGTGGAGTAGTAGACTTTACTTAATTTTTGCAAATATTTAAAAACAATAATTAACATTGCATTTTAGGTGAAATTGCAGTGGTAAGTTTCCAATTTATAATTATTACTATGTTAAACGTCTCTAAAAATAATATGTTAAAAGCCTAAAGCAGTAAAATGAATGTCGCGCTTAAGCGGTAAGAAGAGGGAAATTGTTATGTGTGTTACGTTGGGAATACTGAATGTGGAATTTCACACTTACCGCGTATTGGTTCTGTGCGGAAAACAAGCAAATACGCACGATCTCGCACAAAAGTCGCTAAATATTTAAGCCAGTTGTGTCAACTGATGCCCATAGGTACAAATAAAATAAGGAAAGAAATATTTTTTCTGGGAAAACTATAAAGTTTTGAACCTACGTTGTATGAACATTTTTTGATCCTGTAGACCAGGGTCGTCAGTGCAGAGCACCCTGAGGCTAGTATCTCTTACCCGCGGAGAACACAGTGCACCATGGTGCACTCGTAGTTGCTAGCGGGTATGCTCTCTACCCCTTCCTGCTGCACGATGAGGCACACGGGACGGCTCCTCTTACCCTTTGCACATTTCAGCGAGTGCTCACGACCGCTGCTGTAGACCGTCCTCGACGACTGTGAAACGGACGGCATTTATACCCCTTACACTGTGTACATTTTCATAAGATAAATTAGTGTTTTATTTGGAAAATAAAACTGTACGAACAACACTGTTATACAGGGTAATTCACGAGCTTACAGAGTTTATTTCCGAAGACATTCTGAGCAAAAAATGTCATATAAACATTTATCCCAATCTCAATATTTTCAGAATTACACCAATTTTAAATTGTTTATAAAATTCTATTCGACCTATTCTTGAGTATTAAGGGTAAAATAATATTACAAACAAAGAATGAATTATTCAGGAGTATCATTTCTTTAATTAACTGGTATTCTGAAGCTAAAAAAGGTTTTGTGAATTCCATAGATGCTTTGTAGAGAATTTTTTTTTTTTTTTTTCCATTTTTAACTACAAAATTACATTTTCTTACGCATTTATCACAAAAATTTGCTTGAAATCACGCCACTCTTGTAAATTCTTCAAGACTGTACATTAGAATTCATAATTGAAGTGTAAAGAATCAAGTTCCTAAAGTCGTATGATTTGTAACAATTTTTGTGACAATTATTTAAGAATGATGCCATTTTTAGTTAAAAATTGAAAAATTAAATCTGTACAAAGCAATTAACAGCACATTTATAGCTTCAGAACACTAGCCAATTAAAGAAATGATACTTCTGAATAGTTCTTTCTCTATTTGTAATACTTTTTTACCCTTAAAACTAAAGAAAAAATGTATTTTACTAACAACTTCAAATTAATGTAACTTTGAAAATATTGAGATTAGGACAAATGTTTATATGACATTTTTTGCTCAGAATGTCTTCGGAAATAAGCTCTGTAAGGGTCGGTAAATCCTTGTGAATCATTCTATGTACTGTACGTACAACAGCAAAGGGAGAATCTAAGCTCTCTGAGAGTGGTTGTTTCCCGTCCCTGATATAGTCTAATAATGTCAAATGGGAACAGAACGTTCCAATCCCAGGTGGCCCGGGTTCGAATCTCGGTCGGGGCAAGTTACCTGGTTGAGGTTTTTTCCGGGGTTTTCCCTCAACCCAATACCAGTAAATGCTGGGTAACTTTCGGTGCTGGACCCCGGACTCATTTCACCGGCATTATCACCTTCATTTCATTCAGACGCTAAA
The DNA here is from genome assembly GCF_040183065.1 of Periplaneta americana. NCBI lineage: Eukaryota > Metazoa > Arthropoda > Insecta > Blattodea > Blattidae > Periplaneta > Periplaneta americana. The sequence continues at coordinate 11,323,776 of NC_091129.1, forward strand.
TAACCTAGATGTTGATACAGCGTCGTAAAATAACCCAATAAAATAAAATAAAATAAAACGTTCCAATCTGCTCACGATGATGATAATTAGTAATAGTATTACTTACTTACTGGCTCTTAAGGAACCCGGAGGTTCACTACCGCCCTCACATAAGCCCGCCATTGGTCCCTATCCTGTGCAAGATTAATCCAGTCTCTACCATCATATCCCACCTCCCTCAAATCTATTTTAATATTGTCCTCCCATCTACGTCTCGACCTCCCCAAAGGTATTTTTCCCTCCGGTCTTCCAACTAACACTCTATATGCATTTCTGGATTCGCCCATACGTGCTACAAGCCCTGCCCATCTCAAACGTCTGGATTTAATGTTCCTAATTATGTCAGGTGAAGAATACAATGCGTGCAGTTCTGCGTTGTGTAACTTTCTCCATTCTCCTGTAACTTCATCCCTTTTAGCCCCATATATTTTCCTAAGAACCTTATTCTGAAACACCCTTAATCTCTGTTCCTCTCTCAAAGTGAGAGTCCAAGTTTCACAACCATACAGAACAACCGGTAATATAACTGTTTTATAAATTCTAACTTTCAAATTTTTTAACAGCAGACTAGAGGACAAAAGCTTCTCAACCGAATAATAACAGGCATTTCCCATATTTATTCTGCGTTTAATTTCCTCCCGAGTATCATTTATATTTGTTACTGTTGCTCCGAGATATTTGAATTTTCCCACCTCTTTAAAGGATAAATCTCCAATTTTTATATTTCCATTTCGTACAATATTCTGGTCACGACACATAATCATCTACTTAGTCTTTTCGGGACTTACTTCCAACCCTATCGCTGTACTTGCTTCAAGTAGAATTTCCGCGTTTTCCATAATCATTTGTGGATTTTCTGCTAACATATTCTCGTCATCCACAAAGAAGAAGAAGCTGATGTAACCCGTTCAATTCCAAACCCTCTGTGTTATCGTAAACTTTCCTAATGGCATATTCTAGAGCCAAGTTAAAAAGTGAAGTTTATAGTGCATCTCCCTGCTTTTAGCCCGCAGTGAATTGGAAAAGCATCAGATAGAAACTGACCTATATGGACTCTGCTGCAATTTTCACTAAGACACATTTTAATTAATCGAACTGTTTGATTAGTAATAGTATTACTAGTAAAATTTCTGGTGTACATTGAAATAATCCTTCTAGTCGTATCCATGTTTCGCAGCTATGAAAAATAAATAACAAACAAAGCAATTATTTGGAAAAAGATAAACATTTTCTTTTGTCTTCTTTTAATGTTCTTAAAGTTGTACCGCACATTTGTTAGGATTGTCGATGCTTCGCGTTTGTCTGAGAACATAACAGCAGTGTTCTGTTTCTTGTTTACAAAATACTGTGCTCTTCTCTTCAGAACTCATCATGCTAGCGAAAAATGAGTTTACCGAACATGCGGGCTGAATAATAGCGAGAGAACTTTTCCGGTGTAATCCACGAAAAGGAAATGCTGTGCTGAATGTTACACAGATGGGGCCCAAGCGGCTGCGGTGGAGAAGGCGTAGGCTCCTTGCCCTTCAGCTTCACAGCCGTGTTGCTGCTTTCCTTCTACCTCCAGCAGCCAGCAGACTCCCCTCCTCCACCAACTGTCAGTTGTGATTTAACATTGAGACAGAAAGCACGCTGCCAGACACCGTCTCCATGTGGAGAGTTCAACTGCCGTGTGGTGATACAGTGGTGAACAACATGTGACAATAATCACTTACCGTGTGTATGATCTCGTAACGGAAAAGTGAAAGTTATTGGGGGACGTACTTGTTGTGAATTTATCTGCAGATGTGAAAATTATCGTATTGTTGAGTCTGTTGGTGGAATGTATCAGTTCGGCGTTTCAAATTTTTGAATGTTTTTATCGAAAGTGTGAAAGTGATGCTAGGGGGCTACATTTTGGAAGACTGCTTTGTTGTTTTAATTCCCATTTTAATCGCTGCAGTTACGTAGTCGAGTTCTAATTGTTTCATCAGCAAGTTCACAAGCCATTCATTGTTTGTAGTTATAACTGAAGAATAACAACACGAATTCTCACACATCGTAAGACGTTTGTACGTAGAAAGTGTATTTTTAATGTTTATAATACCAAAGCAAGACGGTGAGTTGTAATACCAAAGGTAATCGTTTCATTATTTAGCAGTTAATCTTAATTGGATTTATATTAACAGCCGTTATAATCATTGTAGTAGAAGCTAGTCATAAACAAAATGTTGAACTTAGGCGCATTTGAAAATTCTCTTCGCGGTGGCCCCGAAATTTCAGCATCTGTGAATGGTAATATGGCGACACCTAAAACAAAACAACAGATACTTCAAAACTATCATAAGTCGTGTTCAGGCGAACATCACGGTAGTGGGATCGAGAAATGGAAACGAAATCAGGGAACTAAGCCGCATCATCATCACTATCACCACCATCGCAACAACGTGTGCTCATCGCATCACAACAACCGATCCACGAGTCAATGCAGCACCAACTCATTGGATTACAGTGACACGGACAGCGGCCAGGAGTCTCTCACATCACCAGGGAAGCCGATACATCCATCACAGTCTGAGGACAGCTCTAACAATGAACTCAATAGCGAATCTGGTTCCTGCGATAACAACCACGTAAACAGAACGTCGCATCGACTTTTCTCGACGCCCACAAAAGCATCTGCAGCCAAAACCGCCTTTCAAAGCGACGGCCATTTTGATGAAGATGAAATAGACGTGGGCAAAATGGCAGAGGATGAATGTTGTGTCATACCAAAGAATGATAATGATGGTGTTGAAGATTTAACAAATAACAGCCTCATTGGACTGCGTAGGCAGAGCTCAAACACATTAGCTTTAGAGGGCGTCGAGAAGATTACTAATAGATTAAGTATGAGGAGGAAAAAACGCAACGAAAGGGTCACGGAGCATGTAGCTGGTAGTCCGCGCGGATCCCCCATGAAGACTCCTAGTTCTGAGGACGATCAGAAGAAGTTACAGACCAGAAAGTCGCCTTTGATTGCGAAACATTCACAAGAATCGATTGCTGACGACGATCAGCGTCCTCGAAAGTCTGTTCCAGTTAGGACTACAGGCGCCAGAAGGACCTCTGCAAAAAGCCCATCAGAATTTATAATAGAGGAAAATTCACCGAAAAACATTAAGTGTGTTGACAAGAAAGTAGCACCTATGAAACCTCTCGTGAATAATATCAATCGGAAGGGTTCCCAAGAGAGTGTAACTGAAGTCGTTTTCAGTAAGCAAAGTAGGAATGGTACTCCAGCGAAAAGTCTTTGCAAGTCTTCTAGGGTGTTAAATGGAAAGGGCCACCAGGAATCGAGGTCGCCCTCCAAGTCTGGAATCTGTAATGGACGAGAAACCCAATCGCCCGGACCAAGAAAACCATCAGTAAGTGGTCGACGACCTCCGTCAGGAAACAAGAAGTTCTCAGGTGTGAGCAAGATTTCGTGGAGTGAACTCGCCGAAACGTCTCTCAACACGAAACCTAATACTGCGCTAGCAGCCGGGAAGGACGTCTTGTATAAGGATCTGAACCAACTTCTGGAAGACGGCAAAAGTCTCGGGGATGTGGAGGTAAGCAGTATTAATGTAGAAATGGTTAAAAATGCATATTACCAATGAAGTGTGTTTCATTGTTTGTTTCTGTACTTTGGTTACTTCATACGAAGCTACTGTTATTGGACGCAACTTTGATCATCAACTGTTTCCATATTATGTTACTATAGTCGCGACGCTGTTAGTCCCGACGTGACTCCTCCTCTTTGCTTACGTCTTAGAAAGTCAAGGCTCTATAAAGTCTAGGTAGGTAGTATCACAGTCTAGCATATACAGTCGCGAAGCTCAATACGTAGTAAATATGCAAACATTAGATAGTTGCTCACCACTAGGATCGCTAATATCGCCTCATTACAGGCAATGCAAAATAGTACCGTTACAGTCTATTGTTTCTAGCACCCTCAAAACTCAAGCTTCGTGACTGTATATAGTAGACTGTGGTAGTATCGTTCGTCATTTTTATATTGTATTGTATTGTATTGTATTGTATTGTATTGTATTTATTAACATTCCATGGTATTCATACATGCTTACAGCTAGAATATGGAACAAGTCAAAAAACGTAATACTATTATAAAGTCTTAATTTATAGTCATAGTCTAGATGAAATAGCCTATATACAGAAGAGATTTACAATATAGTCTACTAGTACAACACAGAGTTTTAGTATCAATTTCATGAAGTGTTATTGAATGTCATGAATTCACCTACTGGATAGAAGGCGTGAGAAATTAGGTACTTCTTTAATTTGGCTCTAAATAATCTTATGTTTGGAGTTTCATTTTTTATATCGATAGGGAGGCAATTAAAAAATTTTACTGCCATATAACGCACTCCCTTTTTGATAGCACGATAGACTTGCCGATGAAGTATGAAAGTCATTTCTTTGACGTGTATTTATGCTATGAACTGTTGAATTAGTTACAAAGTTTTCACGATTACATACGAGGAAGACTATTAATGAAAAGATATACTGACAAGCCATGGGCATTATTTGTAGTTTTTTTTTTAAATAGCCCTACACGATTCCCTAGATTTGGCACCTACTATTATTCTAATTACTCTTTTTTGTAATAGGAATATACTGTTACTATCTGTGAAATTTCCCCAGGATATTATTCCAAAACTCATTACCGAGTGGAAGTATGCAAAGTATATTGTTTTAAGGTATTGATATTTACTATCTTTTGCATAGATCTAATAGCAAAACAAGCTGAATTTAGTTTGGGGGTCATTTCTTTAATATGATTTTTCCACTTTAACACATTATCGATTTTTAAGCCAAGAAATTTGGTAGTTGTTGTTGTTGTTGTTGTTTCTAATAGGGATCTATTGTTAATTATTGCGCTAGAAATTTGCGAGGTTGAATTTGGACAGAATTTAAATTGAATTATGTTAGTTTTGTTACAATTTAATACTAATTTATTGACTGAGAACCAGTCACATATTTTGAAGAGAATTTTCTCTGTTGAAGATTGGAATGTGTTGGAGTTACTGGCTGTAATTACTATACTTGTGTCATCTGCAAATAATATGGGATGACCTACATCTTTTATTAGGGGGGCAAGATCATTTATGAACACTAGAAAAAGTAGAGGACCTAATATTGATCCTTGAGGATCTTTCGTTGCCGAGCTACCAGACGAGGAATCTATTTGCCACACCGTTAAACATTATCATGTCGTAGCTCCTATGATAATAAATCAAACGCACTGTAATTCAGCAAATAATTGAGCGGCAAATAATGTCATCGTGTGCTTTCTGCGAACGCCAACGAAAGAGCCAAAATGGCGGATGATTATATTAAGTATTTAGCCTTAGGAAATGCATTACGTCTTCATCAGCGAATCACAAGACGTACTCGTTTAAATGTAGTCGACCTGCAACGTGATTGGCTGCCGGAAATTGGAGCGACGGGACTATAGTTAATTTGATGAGTATCGTAAAATTGTCGTAATTAGATTACGAATTACAGGAAACTTGTACCGTGCATTTAATGTGCAGTTTTTGACTAGTATATCAGAATCTGTGCCTATGTCACGAAAGTCCCCACATGTGATTCATCAAAAGTTTTTTTTTCTAACGAACTTAGGCCAACATGGTACATAGTCAATTTTGAATATCTTCCTCCTTAGACTAGTAGTATTGTATTTAAAGACTCAATTTCTAATTTTTTTTAGTTATTTAACGATGCTGTGTCAACTATTACGTTATTTAGCTTCGATGAAATTGGTGATAGCGGAGAGAGGCCGAGGATTCGCCTTACGGTTGGAGAAAACCCAACCAGGTGATTAGTCCAAGCGGGAATCGAACCCGCGCCCGAACGCAACTCTGGATCGACAGGCAAACGCTGAGGTTATTCAGGGTCTAAATTTGAACATGGGAGAGAAGGAAGCCGTTACCTTTACATACATATCTTAGAGTTCACGTAATATTTTCAGTTGGGTCGTAACAGTAATAAAGTGGATAAAGTGATTTTATTTGTAATGAGAACTATTACGTTCCTCGCTTCATAATAATTTTTCTAATAGTACACCGTAATGTTAATAGCATGACTACGTGTTTATTTATTTATTTATTTATTCATTCTTTTTTTTCCTTTCATTCATTCATTCATTCATTCATTCATTCATTCTTTTTCCGTTCATTCATTCTTTTTCCTTTCATTCATTCATTCATTCATTCATTCATTCTTTTTCCTTTCATTCATTCTTTCTTTTTTCTTTCTTTTATTCATTCTTTTTTCTTTCTTTCTTTCATTCTTTTTTTCTTTTTTCATTCATTTTTTACTTTTCTTCAATCATTCATTCTTCTTTCTTTCTTTCTTTCTTTCTTTTATTCATTCATTCTTTTTTCATTTATTCATTCATTATTTTTCCTTTCATTCATTCATTCATTCTTTTTCTTTCTTTCATTCATTCTTTTTTTTCATTCATTCATTCATTCATTTTTCTTTCTTTCATTCATTCTTTCTTTCTTCATTTATTCATTCATTCGTTCCTTTTTCTTTATTTAATTCATTCATCCATTCTTTTTTCTTTCTTTCATTCATTCTTTTTTCTTTCTTTCTTTCTTTCTTTCTTTCTTTCTTTTTTTTTTCCTCAAAAAATTCTTACAAATCTCTGGCCATGAATGGGATTAGATCTAGCTTTTCGCTGTTATGGGTTCTGTTTCAATTTTAAAAGATCGCCTTTATGGATCTAATACTTATTCATTTGTTAATTTAAGAATTTATTAATGATTATGACGATATGCATATATTTTTAAATTGTAAAGGTTATATTTTAGGCTGTTAAGGAAATGTTTTATATTCACTCAGTTTATTGTTTATAAAACTTTGTCCTTGTAACAATCCTTTAATAAGAGAAGTTTGTAGCAATAAACTACATCATATAGTTGACTTTATTAATCATACTTAAGATATTACATGAGTGAATACAGTCGTTGGATATTAAATTTACTATGCTGGAATATTATAATACGGCGAATGGGACTATAAAGCATATTCGAAATACACGAACTCGAAAATCAGACTCGGAATAATTCCCCACAATACAAACAGCCTCGTTGGTAAGAATTTATTACTTTACATATATGTAAAAATGAAGTGTGTCATCATACCAGTGGATCATTTAGACTGATCATAATTATCGTGTAATGCCGCGAGTGATGTGACGAGCTAATTTAGCTATCTAGAGAAGTTCAAAATGGCATTCAAACTTTTTTGCTTGCGTAACCCCAAAAAAAATCTTCTTCGCATACGTACCTCCAAACTGCATTGCAATTATGTAAGAAATAACAAAAGACTTTAATTGATGTATACAAAACAAACATTATTATTATTATTATTATTATTATTATTATTATTATTATTATTATCATCATAAATACATTAGTTATTGATGCAATTATAATAATAGTAATGAATTATGTAAAATGTTACTGAAGCAAGAAAAAACAGAATTTGTTATTGTAAAAGAAAATCTGCAAACTGTAATAATTGAAGACTTCCCCAGTATAAGGGTGTAACCAACAAATCTATAATACACGTTTCAGGAGAAAGGAAAATAATTTTAGGGATATATTTCTTAGGCCCGTATCTACTAGCAGAAATACACTCAGGGACAAAAAAGAACCGGACACTTCTATATTTGCTTGTATTTTGTTGCCAATTATTTCAAAATGAAACAAAACCCATTTAAACAAAATAATTTTTCATTTAGCACCTTATACGACAACATTTGAAAAACAAAATCTCTGATGAGAAAATTTACAAAAAATTACAAAGGGCGTATAACTATGGCATCGTTTGGTTTAACTGTTTTTTTTTTTCATTTTATGGTGCCTTAAACATTAAAAACTCTTTTTAGTAACTGGTATTACCCCCTCTGGCTTGAATAACTGCATCCATACGTCTTGGCATGCTCTCAATTTGGTTAGCAATGTCTTCTTGAGGAATAAGTTCCCATTCTTCGCCAAGTGCTCGCCTCAACTCTTGTAACGATTCTGGTCTCGGTCGTCTATTCTTAACACGCCGTCCCAGCATTCCCCACACGTGTTCAATTGGGTTCATGTCTGGACTCCTTGCTGGCCATGGAAGAACATGGATTCCCACTTCTTGGAGATAATCTCCGACCGCATGGGCAATATGCAGCCGTGCATTATCATGCATTAAAACAAAATTATCGCCTACAAATTGGCCAAATGGCACAACATGATCAGCCAAACATTCATTTATATACCTATCAGCTGTTAGTCTTCCATTTTCAACAAAAACCAACTCTGTACGAGCATTCGTATACACTCCTGCCCAAACCATCACTCCACCACCTCCATACGGCACATTTTCGGAAATGCAACACTGTGAAAATCGTTCTCTCCTCCTTCTCCAAACTCTTTCACGTCCATCAGGTGAGCACAGATTGAAACGGGACTCATCGGTGAACAGAACACAGCTCCACTGTCCATTTCTCCAATCCCTGTGATCATTTGCAAAACACAGTCGTTCAACTCGATGCATCCTGAAAAGTCTGGGACCAGTTGCAGGTCTACTTGATATCAGTCCACTTGCTTTCAACCTCCTTCTAACTGTTTTGGCCGAAATTGGGCGTCCATGCATGTTAACAAATTGCTGGGCTACACTAGTAGCTGGCAGGTTGCGCTCCCTAAGAACTCTCAACACCATATACCTGTCTTCATTTGGATTTGTAGCTCTTGGACGACCCGAACCTGGTCTCCTGGTCTTCTGGTATATTCTAGGGTCTCTCTATACCGTCTTATGGCATCATGGGTTGTGCTTCTAGCCATATTCATAACATATGCAATGTAACGTACACTGCTTCCATCATCGTAAAGGGCTACAGCTCGAGCCACATCTTCAGGTCGCATCTTGTTTTAAGACAAATGTTACAACCCCACTTAAACTCAGAAAATGTAAAAATAAAGAAATAACGAATGGTAACGATAATGAAGCACAAAATGGTTGAGACAAAATTGTTATAGCTGAGACTCCGAAAGCAAAATTGGAATATTTGGTTGTAATGGCTTGTTTATAAAACAAAAAACAATCAACAATGTATACACGTCTCCATAACAACAGATGGCTACCATAATATTGTATGAGAAGATAATGTTTTGCAAAATACCAGCAAATATTAAAGTGTCCGGTTTTTTTTTGTCCCTGAGTGTATTTGACACTGAAGAATACAAGTTTATTCAACTATTTATTGTTATGAATGAAAGCCCTTTTTTCATCTAAGTCATAGGCCTATATTTCATTAATTTGATGTTACATCCTTTTTTTCAGGTTAGGTCTTCAATTATCAACAAGTACAGGGACATCATTTTATTTTTACTTCAATTTTTACTGTACCTGAGTTTTTTAATGTACTTCACTCCCACCCCTTCTACTAATGAAGTTCCAACTGTCCTCCACACAGAACCAAGGCAGCATATAGTAAACAGCACAGAGTTAGTGAGTATAGTACGTTCCAGAAATATGTTCGGGCTTTCCAGTGACGAAAGAGCTAACAATATTGAATCTTAATTTCGCACAGGTACTGTCTGTTTGCCTACGTTGCATCCCGATTTCCCCCACCTGCTTCTGCTCGCCCCTCTGTCAAGGCTATTGGCTGGGCTGTCTTAGCTCTTTTCTGAAAACATTAATTTCTGTTAGCAATTGGACGTTTACGTAATATTATACAACTGTTTAAAATAACTTAAATAAAAGGGCCTCGTTAAGTAATTAACTGTCACGTGATTTCCCCCCTTTCTACGATCCTGCGGCATAACCACTTGGACGGACAGTAGTTAGCATGTCTGAGTAATTTTATATTTTCGGGTCGGGCAGAAGTGAAGATTGAATTTATAGTACATAAGGTACTCTTTTATAGAGTAGGTACAGAATTATTTCAACATGAGTTACTGGTACAAAGGACAAAGCTGGTAATTGGAATTAGGTATAATAGTCTATAGTGCAATAATATGCACATTGGAACTGAAGCCTGTATCGAAATGGACGGCCACCATTTAAAAAAATGTGTTTAAATATCCATATTATGATTATTTTTAAATTTAACTTCATTCTCTATATTGTACGATAATGTGCTGTAACATTACAATGTACACTGCGTAATGAATAAGTCCGAATGGATAAAAACACTCATTGTTAATACAGTACTGTGTTTTGATTAAACAAAAACCTAATGAAAATTATCAAACTCAAAATTGCGATATTTCCTAGTTTACATAAATGGATGAACTATTTTTCTTCCCTCCTATACCTAGTAAAGTTATTTGTATTTTACGCCAGTATCATTGAACTCCAGTCTTGGAAGGGGAGCAAGCGGTGTTTCAGGTTCTAGACCTTTAATCCAGAGATATAGACAGGTTGATATTATGAATGTTAGTAAAAATGAAATGATGTCCCTGTACTATAATAGAAATATCATGTTAATAGTTGTATGAAAGTAATTCCCTATTAAGATGCAGCGCATCGTAAGAGCTGCGGCACACAATCGGGTGCGGACTCATTATGGACTGTTGTATTGATGTTGATTAGTAAGAGAGGAAGTTGGGCAGGGTGTGGTCGCTGCCAGTCTAAAAAGATGCTGCCCTGCACGCTGCTTCGAAACAGAAGCTACTGTATGTCTAAACTCCATTATAAGTAGATGCTCTCGTTCTGGCGTGTCTAAAGTTAAGCGCGCTTTAACAAAAGTCAAACTTACTTAGCGTTCAATGGAACGAAATTCTAATCGAAATGGGAAATTCACTTTCTTCTTTGGAGAAAAAAAAAAAGTCATCTCATATACTTTACTTAATTTGAATTAAGAATCTTCTCTTTGTTGTGCGGTATGGAGGGGTTATAAACTTCTATAAAATTTTCTTACCTCTCTTTTAGCGAATTCTCTGTGTTTGCGAGCGTTCGTGTTGTGTGTATAGCAGCCGTGGCGTAAGTGTGGCTCGCAATGATAGCTATGCAGTTCTCTTGTTTCCTACCTCCCCCAACCCCCACCCTCTCACTCACTGAAGTCAAACTCCGTTCCATTTGTATTTGTCTCTAACCTGCGAGTGGCGTAAGTGTGGCTCGCAATGATAGCTATGCAGTTCTCTTGTTTCCTACCTCCCCCAACCCCCACCCTCTCACTCACTGAAGTCAAACTCCGTTCCATTTGTATTTGTCTCTAACCTGCGAGTGGCGTAAGTGTGGCTCGCAATGATAGCTATGCAGTTCTCTTGTTTCCTACCTCCCCCAACCCCCACCCTCTCACTCACTGAAGTCAAACTCCGTTCCATTTGTATTTGTCTCTAACCTGCGAGTGGCGTAAGTGTGGCTCGCAATGATAGCTATGCAGTTCTCTTGTTTCCTACCTCCCCCAACCCCCACCCTCTCACTCACTGAAGTCAAACTCCGTTCCATTTGTATTTGTCTCTAACCTGCGAGTGGCGTAAGTGTGGCTCGCAATGATAGCTATGCAGTTCTCTTGTTTCCTACCTCCCCCAACCCCCACCCTCTCACTCACTGAAGTCAAACTCCGTTCCATTTGTATTTGTCTCTAACCTGCGAGTGGCGTAAGTGTGGCTCGCAATGATAGCTATGCAGTTCTCTTGTTTCCTACCTCCCCCAACCCCCACCCTCTCACTCACTGAAGTCAAACTCCGTTCCATTTGTATTTGTCTCTAACCTGCGAGTGGCGTAAGTGTGGCTCGCAATGATAGCTATGCAGTTCTCTTGTTTCCTACCTCCCCCCAACCCCCACCCTCTCACTCACTGAAGTCAAACTCCGTTCCATTTGTATTTGTCTCTAACCTGCGAGTGGCGTATCGTCGCAATGTCTCTCTCGAAACCATGTACCTCTACAAAAAACGAAAGTTCCAAGTAGGATGGGAGGACGCATTTTTTGCTGCCAATGTGATGACAATATTAAATGTATGATTTGTTCACAAGTATTACGAGAAAACGGTTGTATAACATAAAACGGCATTATACTACATGTCCCCATATTATGAAACATTAAAAGGTTAAATGTTGTTATTATATTATTATTATTATTATTATTATTATTATTATTATTGTTGTTGTGTATGTGTCTAATGCCTACCCACTTCACTTTGCATGATTCGGGTTTCCCATAGTGCGGATAAATGACAGGACTGTGACCCATTTTCAAATTGCACACCACTTCGGCGGGCCACGCTTTACATGATGTGTATCTGTTAAGAGTTACGTCGTGTACTATGTTAAGTGTTCGTGTAAGTGTAGTGTAGGGAATGGGTGAGGATGATGATGGTCAGGAAGGAAATAGGGGAAACGCGGTGACGGCACGTAGCCTACACCCGTCGAATAGCACCAAGGTGGCCGCCAGGCTTAACGTCCCTGTCCGACGGACGAATTACTATCAATAGTGATATATGCCTTCCCTTCATATGTACTGCGGAGAGATTTGGGATTGTTATTATTATTATTTATGAGATTTATTTATTTTAACTCATAACTCAAGTGATTGATGAAGGATGAGTGGAACGGAGAAAAATTTTCTCCGGCACCGGGATTTGAACCCGGGTTTTCAGCTCTTCGTGCTGACGCTCTGTCCACTAAGCCATACCGGATTCCCATTCCGATGTGGATTGAATCTTCTCAGTTTAAGTTCCACCTCTTTTGTCCGTTCCACTCATCCTTCATCGTATGATGACGCAGAATTTCTGCACGGAAATATCATATGTACTTCGGTACGTCGTAATAATTAGGCTTCGAGACTTGGGACCCGATACAATAACTTTACTGTGCATGTACTATAGGTTATTGATTCGCTGCAGGCAGTGGAAGGTAGAGATGTGTTGAGGTAACAACGTTGCCATTTAGAGTAGAGTACGGTAGTATGGGGAAACACACATATGGACATTCTGAAAGTACTGTAAATATACATTACACAATGACAATGCCAAAAGAATGTGAAAAGCATTTTTTCTCCTGTCTTTTATAATCATTTGTGTTTAATTATACACAGTGCTAATGGTGGAAATAAACATGTAGCAATTTTAATTTCTTCATTTATCCTATTGGTCGTCTTTAGGAAGTGCAGTTACAGTACCGAATTGCAATGTACCTACTACAAGATACATTTTTAGTGTCTCAAACGTAAATCTTTTTCGATTATCTCCCTAACACAGTTTGTTCTGTGAAAAGCTGCACTCTACGTCACGTCATGCGACGTAGAGCAAAACGAAAAAACCTAACATCATTGCAGTCTCTAAGAGACAGTCCTTTATTCTCGGGTGACTCTATGTCCACTAATTTGCTGTTTATGTTACACAATGTTCCATATCCGTTATTTTTACATAAAATTGATTTCCACTTCTGTTTTACACGTGCAGTAACCGGTGTACTTGATGTCTCATTAATTCTCTGTGTCATTTCCTCAATTAATTTGAGGGCTTCCGGCATCTCTTGCTCTGACTTTTCTTACCGTGTAATAGTTTCAAACACGGTTTTAAAATAGGTTTGTATGAAAACCAAATTATTCGTCGGAACCTTCAAATCCAGAGCGGTTTTCTTTGCATATTTGTTGGCATTCATTCTACAGTACCCCCACCCACTGTACGCTTTACCACTATACTCAGTACGCCGTTATGCGGATTTCCCACTGAACTGCTCTATTGGGTCCTAAGTCTCGAAGCCTGGTAATAATATATAATATGCGAAAAATAATCACTTAGCGATTTAAGATGGCGCTTACTCCGTCGGATCCCGGCCACTTAGTCACTCATAAAGAGTGCACCTCTGCACATGTGTGGACATTGTGCCACTGTCATACATCTATGACGCTGTGCAAGAGGTAGGCCACTAGAGGGAACCCAAGAGGTGGAACTTAAACTGAGAGGATTCAATCCGACATCGGGATTGGGAATCCGATGTGGCTTAGTGGATAGAGCGTCAGCACGTAGATCTAAAACCTGGGTTCAAATCCCGGTGCCAGAGAGAATTTTTCTCCGTTCCACTTATCCTTCATCGTATGATGACGCAGAATTTCTGCACGGAAATATCATATGTATTTCGGTACATCGTAATTATATATGTTTTCCAAAAGTTGGTGCCAGTGGATAGCGGCCTATTTTTATATTTCATGTTTTGGGGAATTTTGGGTTTTGTAATAAAACATGTGCCCTTGGGCAGAATAGTAATATACGTTACAAGAGCGGTATGTTGAAGTTTTCATGTTCGAGGAAAAGTTTGAAAAAGCGAAACGTAGTTGAGCTTTTTTAATTTCCGAGAATTGAAAGAAAACATACCGCTCGTGTATCGGTCATTATTTTGTGCGAGGATCGTTTATTACATACCTGAGAGAGGAATTTCTAATTAGTTGCAATGAAATCTCCATCTTGATTTCTGTTCAATGACGGCAAATTTCCAAAACAAAAATATCTATCTTCAACATTGTTGCTTTAAAATGTTTTCTGTGTTTACTATGCTCCAGCAGGCCGTGATGTACGTCTGTCTTTTTTTTCCCCCCCAGTCTATAAATGCGAACTTAAAACAAACGGTAAGGTTATGTAATGATTTATTTTTCATTTTAATATTTTAACAATATTATTTATATAACATATTGCAGTAATAACATCGGCATCTGGAATCTTGTTGATTTTTTCACAGCTTCCTTAATGTTACTTGCATCAGCAATGCAGTAACTTTAGTGGAGTTGTAGAGTTTACTTAATTTTTGCAAATATTTAGAAACAATAATTAAGAGTGCAATTTAGGTGAAATTGCAGTGGTAAGTTTCCAATTTATAATTATTACTATATTGAACGTCTCTAAAAATAATATGTTAAAAGCCTAAAGCAGTAAAATGAATATGTCACTTAAGCGGTAAGAAGAGGGAAATTGTTATGTGTGTTAGGTTGGGAATACTGAATGTGGAATTTTACACTTTCCGCGGATTGGTTTTGTGCAGAAACCAAGCAAATACGATCTCGCACAAAACTATGGATGGATTACCAAATCTGGACAGAACTACATTTTATTATCCATATAATTATATTTTCTAGGAAAAAAAAAAATAAATATTTTTCAGACCCTGTACTGTAAGTTGAACACATGTTACACAGATGACGTTACTGTACTGGGAAATCTTTACTTCGAAATGTCGTCGCTGCATTATTGCGACATTTTCATGTTGGCTTGTAAACTGCCTTTGCTAAACCGTAGAAGTTATAACACCGGTTTTCGTAGCAACTTGTTTCTCTGTCTTTATGGAGAAGCTATTTAAAGAAAGAATTCATCACTTCTTTGTTTTATTTGCTACAAGCACGTACGTATTGCTATAAATACCTTAGTTTGTATATACGGGTATATCAAGGAAATGGTACAACGTCTGCATACATCATTTTCGTCCTTGAACAAGAAGAAATCTGAAGTTTTTAAATTCCAATTTTGTTATAAATCAAAAGTGTTGTGACTCGTATCAGCTGACTGAAGAGTCGCCGTAAACCTGGCCAGGGATAAAAAATTAACGATGCAGGTAGTTCTTGCGTTACGCTTCTTGGGAGCGGCTTGCTGAATCCCCACGTCTGTTTGCTTAGTACAGTGATGTCAAAGCAAGAGCTTTTTTCTGACCTTGACGTCGTGCGCGGGCATCGAGCGCTAAGTATGGATAGAGAAAGGATTGTGTATATCAATAAGCAGCCTGTTGGATTAAGAAAACAGTGGTGCCCAAACTTCAAACGGAACGTGAAATTTTATGTTGTTTTTTTTCTGTTTGATATTATCCATATTGTCTGTAAAGCAAAAGTACTAATACCAATTTCTTAATATTGCAGTTATGTTTTAAACGTTAATAACATAATAAAGATTTAAGAAGGAATATTTACACAAATCCCATAATAGTACAACTATACTGAACTACATGGATGAAACACATCATTCATAAAGAAAGTGTTATCCCCCCCCCCCAAAAAAAAAAAAAGATTGAGTATGCCGTGATAAGTTAGAATTGATATTGATGGTATCTTTAGCCTTATAAAAGTAATCAATGAACTAATCGAAACAATGTTACAGTAGAAATCAAAGTTACCTAGGTGCTATATGTGTTTTAAGTGTAACTAATATTTCATAACAAAACTCTTATCGCATTATGCTTTTAAGGTGATATTGGTGAGCAACTTCCTATCATCAGAATATAACATTATTTTCTGGAAATGTGCTGAAGCTATAGAGCTGACATTTTTACAACACATGGGCACGTGTCTTTTGCTTGTGATGTAACAGTAATTGGTTTGTTAATTCATTTCCTTACAAACAATTTCCATGCAAATATTTTCAAAATTATCAATACACTATCGTCAGGAATACGTATTTACGATATATTAGATTTACGAAAACATTCTGTAAGGCTACTAAATAAATAGGCCTATATCTGAAAATTTCACTTTTCTATTAAAAAAAAAGTTGAAAAATATTTCTTTTGAACAAAAAAATCAAACTTATGAAAAATGAGCATTAAAATTAAAACTTACATTTTTATAATGCACTTATACTTCTCAGACAAATCTAAAAATTACCATGGATACAGTTTTAATAAGTTCTCTTCCCTTTATCTATTGAATCAGTGCTGGCCACCCCTGTATATATCTCGACCAAGCGGCATATACTACCTCTTTCGGTTGTCTCATTCCGCTGTAAAGCGCTCAGCTCTCCCGAGCTCTAAAGCGCGCGCCTGCATAGCCTGCTGTAGTAGCATTGCTAACATGTTTCACTTTGCAGAATAGCTGGATGCAAATGAAATGTGTTTGTTCGCTGGCAGCGTGAAGCATTCATCATTTCGCGGAAGGACTGACGGCTCTATATGTTAAAGAAAACCAAAAATTTTACTACAACGCTATAGGCCTGCCATCTATCCGGAAAATATCTGTGTACATGTGGAGAAATCTGTAAACAAAAAGTAACAGTGGATTTTAAAAAGTCTCATATTATCTACCTCTGATTGAGGTTCTGGCTGATGTGTACAGTACATCTCACTTGACGATATGTGTCAGAGGAAAAACAATTGTTTTTATGTATCTGAAGTCTGACTAGTGTAATATGTAACTAGTCAGCGATGTACGCAATAGAAGGGGAAAGAAACTGACCACTCTACCCATTATCTCCTGGCCTAGTTGCCTCGTAAGTGGTGCCTTGTTGGTGCCACTTATTGGGTGCATACTGTCTTCGGACAGTTAACTAAACAACATTATATTATATTTAATTTTAATAAAGCGATTATTGTTGTTTTAAGTGATACAGTCAGTGCTACCGTTTTTGGCGCGTGTCCTTGAGTAAAAAACCAGTCAATGAGCGCTTCTTGCCAGTGCAGCTGAGAACGGTACCACCCAATACGTCACGTCAGCTATCTGCCAATCACTTATTGTCAGTCTTATTGCCCATTTTGCATTTCTGGGATGTCCTCGAGTACACTGTCCAGACAGTGGCATCTGTTGCCACTTCGGCTGAGAGTGGTACCACCTCCTAAACAGATGTGACGTCAGCAATCTGCCAATCACAGTTCTCAGCTTTCTCGTCCATAGATAAGATACTCGCTCTCAACGTTCTCATTACTTATTTCACGCGCCAGAAACGATGGCTTTGATTATACCCTAGATCATATATGTAACAGATATGTCGGGCTTATAGGCTTTGAGGTTAACAACTTTTGTCAGGTTTACTACGCTGCCATCTAGTTGTTACATAAGGAGTCACGTCATAATTCCCATTTGAATTGCATTAGTGACTGTACTGCCATCTCGTGTTCGTTTACGGCGGACGGGTGGCGATCCTGGCGGTTGTTCTCTTCAAAGTGCTGCCGATTTTAACGTAGCGAGGAGTTATCTGTTACATATATGATCTAGGATTATACCAACAAGGTACCACTTATGAAGCAACTAGGCCAGGAGATAATGCGCTAGGGTGGCTAGTTCCTTTCCCCTAATAAAGCGATTGTGAGTATTAAAATATTAGCCTATTAAAGGTGCTTCAGAAATAAGTATTTTTTTTAGAGAAGATTGATTGGTTCTAGGTAATAATTTTAAGTAAGGGAACACAAGATCTCCGACACACAATTTTGACACTACTCAATGCCAAATTGCTGTCATACACCTAGAGGTTAGGCAGCCGGCAGAGCACTTAGAGGTCTACTTTCGTTTGTTTACACTGGTATGCAATCTTTCGAAGATATGGTGTTCTCCAGTTTATGGGCTAACTGAATATTTTCATGTTACTCGTCTCGACCGATGTGTACTGGACTTGCTTTTTTCTTAATCAAAGGTTTGTATTGTCTAACACCACTTGATTTTTATTTGTGGAGTTACGTGAAGGCTCTTGTTTATGAAAACTCTTTAAATACTCTGGACAGCTAGTAACATCAATCGAAGTGTTGTATCCATTACGAAGAGCTGTTTTCCAGGACTGAACGAAGTTCCTACAACTGTGACTTACTTACTTACTTACAAATGGCTTTTAAGGAACCCGAAGGTTCATTGCCGCCCTCACATAAGCCCGCCATCGGTCCCTATCCTGTGAAAGATTAATCCAGTCTCTATCATCACACCCCACCTCCCTCAAATCCATTTTAATATTATCCTCCCATCTACGTATCGGCCTCCCTAAAGGTCTTTTTCCCTCCGGTCTCCCAACTAACACTCTATATGCATTTCTGGATTCGCCCATACGTGCTACATGCCCTGCCCATCTCAAACGTCTGGATTTCAAGTTCCTAATTATGTCAGGTGAAGAATACAATGCGTGCAGTTCTGTGTTGTGTAACTTTCTCCATTCTCCTGTAACTTCATCCCGCTTAGCCCCAAATATTTTCCTAAGCACCTTATTCTCAAACACCCTTAACCTATGTTCCTCTCTCAGAGTGAGAGTCCAAGTTTCACAGCCATATAGAAGAACCGGTAATATAACTGTTTTATAAATTCTAACTTTCAGATTTTTGGACAGCAGACTGGATGATAAGAGCTTCTCAACCGAATAATAACACGCATTTCCCATATTTATTCTGCGTTTAATTTCCTCCCGAGTGTCATTTATATTTGTTACTGTTGCTCCAAGATATTTGAATTTTTCCACCTCTTCGAAGGATAAATCTCCAATATTTATATTTCCATTTCGTACAATACTCCCGTCACGAGACATAATCATATACTTTGTCTTTTCGGGATTTACTTCCAAACCGATCGCTTTACTTGCTTCAAGTAAAATTTCCGTGTTTTCCCTAACCGTTTGTGTATTTTCTCCTAACATATTCACGTCATCTGCATAGACAAGAAGCTGATGTAGCCCGTTCAATTCCAAACCCTGCCTGTTATCCTGAACTTTCCTAATGGCATATTCTAAAGCGAAGTTAAAAAGTAAAGGTGATAGTGCATCTCCCTGCTTTAGCCCGCAGTGAATTGGAAAAGCATCAGATAGAAACTGACCTATACGGACTCTGCTGTATGTTTCACTGAGACACATTTTAATTAATCGAACTAGTTTCTTGGGAATACCAAATTCAATAAGAATATCATATAATACTTCCCTCTTAACCGAGTCATAAGCCTTTTTGAAATCTATGAATAACTGATGTACTGTACCCTTATACTCCCATTTTTTCTCCATTATCTGCCGAATACAAAAAATCTGATCAATAGTCGATCTATTACGCCGAAAACCGCACTGATGATCCCCAATAATTTCATCTACGTACGGAGTTAATCTCCTCAAAAGAATATTGGACAAAATTTTGTACGACGTCAACAAAAGTGATATTCCTCGAAAGTTACCACAGTTGGTTTTGTCCCCCTTTTTAAAAATAGGTACAATTATGGACTCCTTCCATTGTTCTGGTACAATTTCCTTTTCCCAAATAGCAAGTACAAGTTTATAAATTTCGCTATATAATGCACTTCCACCCTCTTGTATTAATTCTGCTGGAATTTGATCGATACCTGGAGACTTGTACTTTTTCAGATTTTCTATCGCAATTTCGACTTCTGAAAGCGTGGGTTCGGGTATAAATGGCTCAGCAGTTTGTATTTCAATTTCGTCCCGATCATTTCTATTTGGCCTATGTACATTTAGTAGTTGCGCAAAATAGTTTTTCCATCTGTTTAGGATTGATGGAGAGTCTGCAAGCAAGTCACCATTCTCATCCTTGATCACGTTTACCCTTGGCTGATATCCGTTCTTAAATTCCTTTATACCCTTATATAAATCTTGAATGTTTTTATTCTTACTATTTGTTTCTACCTCATTCAGTTTTTCCTTCAAGTAACCTGTCTTTTTATTCCTAAGTGTACGACTTGCTTCCCGTCTTTCATTGAAATAATTATCTCTCTTCTCCTCAACTGGATCCTGTAAGAATTTCAATTTTGCCTGTTTCCTTCTTTCTACTACCATGCAATAATCTTCATCAAACCACGGTTTCTTTTTCTTAGTTTCATAATAACCTATGCTCTGCTCAGCTGCAATTTTGATACTATCTCTGATATTTTCCCACACGCTATTAACATCTAATTCCTTCTCAACTTCGTCGGAACTTTCTAAAGTGGCAAACCTATTCGAAATTTCGACCTGATAATTTTGCTTAGCTTCCTCGTCCTTTAATTTCAAAATATTGAATTTACTAATATTAACTTGTTGCTCTACTCGCTTGGCTACTGATAATCTTTCTCTTAATTCTCCAATCACCAAATAATGGTCAGAATTACAGTCTGCACCCCTGAAAGTTCGAATATCTACTATACTAGTATGTCTCCGTTTATCTATCAAGATGTGATCTATTTGGTTGTGTGTCAATCCATCTGGAGAAGTCCAAGTATATTTATGTATATCCTTATGGGGGAATGTTGTACTTTTGACAATTAAATTTTTCGATGTGGCAAAGTTGACTAATCTAACTCCATTGTCACTACTAATTGCGTGTAGGCTCTCTTTTCCAATAGTTGGTCTAAAAATATCCTCCCGTCCTACTTTAGCGTTGAAATCCCCCAATAAAATTTTCATATGATATCTAGGGAACTGATCAAAAGTATGTTCCAATTCCTCATAGAAGCTATCCTTTATATAGTCGTCTTTCTCTTCTGTAGGGGCGTGAGCATTTATAACTATGATGTCGCACCATCTACCCTTAAGTACTAAATATGATAACCTGTTACTGATAAATTCGACCTTTTTTACTGCTGATTTTATTCTTTTATGTACAAAGAATCCTGTTCCTAATTGGTGATTATTGTTTCCTTCCCCATAATACAACAAGTAATCTCCTATTTGTGATATGCCATTCCCATCTAACCTAACCTCTTGTACTCCTACGAAGTCTATTCTATATCTAGCTAGTTCTTTTGCTACTAATGTTACCCCTCCTGTTCTATAAAGACTAGTTACGTTCCAAGTGCCAAATCTCAAAACCTTATTCCTTTGCTGTGGTCGTGCCAGAGAATCAGTCCTATTCCGAGGCTTACTGTAGGAATTCGTAACAAGCTGTTTTTTACGGTGATGGGTTGTTAGCCCTTCGCCCAACCCCCAAGCTGGAGGACCACCCCTTATCGGCTGTCCACGACTGCTTATTCAATATATTCGCAGCTACCCTCCATATCTGGAGGCCGTCTCCTCTATCCGCAACCTGAGGACGCGCCATGCCGTGGTGATAGGGACCCACCATACATGGCTTCTCCACCTCTTCGGAGGATAAATCTCCAATTTTTATATTTCCATTTCGTACAATATTCTGATCACGAGACATAATCATATACTTTGTCTTTTCGGGATTTACTTCCAAACCAATCGCTTTACTTGCTTCAAGTAAAATTTCCGTGTTTTCCCTAATCGTTTGTGTATTTTCTCCTAACATATTCACGTCATCTGCATAGACAAGAAGCTGATGTAACCCGTTCAATTCCAAACCTTGCCTTTTATCCTGAACTTTCCTATAACTGTGACACGGTAAAAAAAAATCTCTTTCTTTGAACACAGTGAGAATTTGAAGGCATTACTTGACTCGGATTGTTTATCCATCTCCACATAGAGTTGTGATAAAATCCATGGTGAGGGCTTGTGGTGTAACATGTTTCTTTACACAGACTGTTTATCTCCAGTGCCTGACCGTCGGCCGTTTCACGAGAACTCTGCATTGCAACATTTACCATGTAAGGCAGGAAATACTTGGAAGACGCCTACGCAGCCTAATCAAGCCAGCGGGGTTGTGGTCACCTTTCCGCAAGCCACTTCTTGAGCCCACTTACTTACTGCCTCTTCCATTACTTTAGTAGATGATGAAGGACAATACTCGTTCTGGGCTTTAATGTTGGGGACCGATTATATTGACTGCAGTATGGCACATAGGCGGGGACTTGAACTAGTACGAGGACATTGACTTCGTTCTGCGATCGATTACAGGAATAACAAGGTGAACATAAACAAATCTGAACAGCTCTAAAAGTAAATATAAGCTACATAGCATTACAAAGATTTTATTTTCTGTTACTGTCTGTCTTATTTTACATAATATCTTGTCGTAACTTAGTTTTAAATACGTTCGCTGCATTGTTACATGGCATGGAAGTTTTTTATTTATATATTTTTCCTATAAAATGTTTCAAGTGGAGATTGTTTACTTTAGATAACGGTATGTCAGCAGCCACCGTTATCTCGCACAAGTCCAGGACAAATTTTGATTGCTTATTCCAGTGATGTCAAAGCAAGCGCATTTTTTTTTCTGACCTTGATGTGTGCGGGGATCAGGCGCAAAATATGGAAAGAGATATAACATAATAGAGAGTGAAGAAAGAATATTCACTTAAATTCCATAGTAGTATAATATTATACTGTATTAAGTGGATGAAACACATCATTCATAAAGAAAGTGATATCCCAAAAAAAAAAGAGACTGAGTATGACATGATAAGTTGGAATTGATATTGATTGTACTTTTAGCCTTATAAAAGTAATCAATAAATCAATCAAAACAATATTACAATACAAAGCAAAATTACCTAGGTGCTGTATATGTTTTAAGTGTAACTAATATTACATAACAAAACTCTTATCGCATTATGCTTTTAAGGTGATATTGGTGAGCAACTTCCTGTCATCAGAATATTAAATTATTTTCTCGAAATCTGCTGAAGCTATAGAGCTGACATTTTTACAACACATAGGCACGTGTCTTTTGCTTATGATGTAACAGTAGTTGCTTTGTTAATTCATTTCCTTACAAACAATATTTCCATGCAAATATTTTCAAAATTTTCAGTACACTATCTTCAGTAATACGTATTTACGGTATATTAGATTTACGAAAACATTTTGTAAGGCTACTAAATAAATAGGTCTATATCTGAAAATTTCACTTCTCCTTAAAAAAAAAGTTGAGAAAATATTTCTTTTGAATAAAAAAATCAAACTTGTGGAAAATGAGCATTAAAATTAAAACTTACATTCTTATAATGCACTTATACTTCTCACACAAATCTAAAAATTAACATGGATACAGTTTTAATAAGTTCTCTTCCCTTTATCCATTGAATCAGTGCTGGCCATCCCTGAATATAGCTCGACCAAGCGGCATGTACTACCTCTTTCGTCTGTCTCTTTCCTTCCCGCTGTAAAGCGCTCAGGCTCTCCTGGGCTCTAAAGCGCGAGCATGCTCCTAAGTGAATCAATTGACATGACTGGCTTATTCGAAAGGGAATCTCCTGGTATTTGCCTGTTTTGTTATTGGATACCAATTTGAGCTGTTCTGTATGTTTTCTTGTGGTACAAAGTCTCTGTATATAATATCACTTGTCACCTCGTATGTTTGTATTACATAATTTTACATATAACGTTTTCGTCATTCACTTCAAAACACTCACCAAATTCCGCTGCAAAAATATGCGCCTGAGAACCTTTAACTTTCAGCATTATTATTCAGCAGGTACACTGTTTACGCATGCTAGAGTGGGTACTGACTGGTGAACAGATAGTCAACTTGAAACCACCGTATCTCACCCTATCGGTCCCCAACATTACAAGCCTACTCGTTACTATTACTTGACGAGTCTGAAGCTATTAGCATGTGCAACGTTACTGTTTCAAATAGCGATTGGTGATAGTGATAAGTTATTTGGCGATATGAGGATGAGAATGCGTTATTGATTACCTGACATCCAGGCTACATTTGGGGAAAACCTCTGAAAAAACCCAATCGGATATTGAGTGGAGCTGTACTATATGTTTACGAATGACGAAGTCATGTTTGTACGAGTAGTTGTGAAATGTGACCAGTATGAAACAATGCAGAACTTACGTGTATTTGTAATGGTTTATAGTTTTAACCTTTCCATGTAAAATATATATTTTTATCAACAGTAATCTCACTAGAGGTTTTGATTTATCTACAGAAAATCAAAAGTCGAGTGGGATTTAATTGACTGTTACACGATTAGAAGAAAGTATATAAAGATTAGAAGAAATAAAGTACTTAATACAATAAAATATTAATTGACTTACTGAAATTCTGATTCACTAATATAAGCTTTACTAAAATATTTGAACGGAGCCGCCATTTTTACTTGAATGTCTATGCTGTAAACAAATGACGATCGCAAAGCATGTTTTGTAGTAAGTTACCATAAGGAATTTGCAGTTTGAAATGTTGACAAACAAAGAAACAAATGGTAGGGACGTGATAAAAACAGAAGAAAGTATATAAAGTTTAGCCTACAAGAAATGAAGTACTCTAATACAATAAAATAGATATTAATTGACTTAATAAAATTCAATTTGTCTAACATTATCTTCACCAACATGTTTGAACGGAGCTGCCATTTTCAGTCTACTATCTAGCGGGAAACAAATTACGATCGCAAAGTATGTTTTGTAGTATCGTAAAGAATGTGCAGTTTGAAATGTTGGCAAACAAAGAAACAAATGCTAGGGTAGGCCTAGTGATAAAAACAAAAATGCTAGGGGAAAGATAAAATGAAACAAATGCTAGAGAAGCGATAAAATTGTGCGGTAAGCAGCCATGATTGGTTGAAAGATGTCCTTTCGAATCGTTTTATTGGTCAAAAGTAGTATGACGTAGTGAAAGTGTAATAGTTTATGAAAATGAATTTATTTTTCTTTATATGGAACAGGGGCCCGATGACCATAGCACTCTGAGGCGCTTACCACTCCCGTTATGTCAGTGTTGTTGTCACTGTACAATCTTGTTCTTGTACGAATACAGCACGGTGCTCCGTAAACTAACCCGGGCTGCGGTAATGATATTATATGAAGAAATGAAGGCGAAATGGGTCCGATGCCCAACGCCGAAATTCACCCAGCGAATCTGCTTCATTTGATTGACGAAAAACTTCGGAAAAAATTCTACCAAGTAAATTGTCCCAACCAGGATTTGAATCCCGGCCTGCTTGTTTCGCAGTCAGACATACTAACCGTAAGGGTTACCGGAACGGATTTGTGCGGCACGTTCGGATTTTTATCCTTTGCGCTATTTGAAATTGAGAATCTCCTACTTGACCGTATGTATCTCCACTGTCCGCATGACCGGATTCCGTCCAGAATTCTGAACAGAGATATCAAAAGGGATTTCCGTGCGGACCAAGACCAAAATAAAGAAAGTCATGACAATATATCGATTGCAAGGCCTCCAATCGCGATAATATTCAGACTTAAAGGAAGTGGGTAACGCGAAATTTATTTTTTATTATTTTTCCTTCCAAAGCTAACGCTATTAAATATGATATATTTTCCTCAGAGCTCTAATTATAAAAGTAAATCCATGGCGCTACAGCCCATGAAGGGCCAAGACCGACCAGCCGGCTGCTGACGTCACGTCCACGTGGCGAAACAGAGGTGGACGATCATCCAACCAGAATGGAGGTATCGTGTGGTTAGCACGATGATCCTCCCGGCCGTTATAGCTGGTTTGCGAAACCGGATTTTTCGCAGCTCCCCAAGTGCATCACGATGTTGGGTGGACACCGATCCCGTACACTGGCAGAAATTTCATGAGAAAATTTCTTCCCCCATGGGGACTCGAACCAGCGCGCATTCCGTAACCCGAGTCCTAGGCGGCATGCCTTAAGGCCCATTCACAATGAAAATTAAACATAACCGTAACATAAACACAGAAGTTTGCGCCCAGGCTACCAAATGGGATCATTCAGAATGATTCACATAAACATTGACATAAACATTACTGTAAAGTTTGCAAACTCCAAACTTTCATGCTTATGCTTACGTGATTTGCAAACAGAACACAATCGTGGAACGCTGAAGTATACGACAGAATATGAGGAAATGGCGTCGTTGTTACGTTTCCATGGTTACCAAGTATGTTTGCTGTTATTTTTATGTTCCCATCGTGAATGATGTATGACTTCTTGATTTTACCGTAACGTTAAGTTAACGCTTACGTTATGTTTAATTTTCATTGTGAATGAGCCTTTAGACCACGACGCCACGGCGCGGGACGAGCTCTCCAGGTTTAGTCCACAACACTGCAATACAAGGAAGTAATGCGCTTGTTCTAGCGGCACATAATACTATTAGGTGCACACAAGTGAAAGATCCTAAAATACAAATCTGAAGCTACCGACGAGACGTAGCTCAGTCGGCTAAAGCGCTTGCCTGCCGATCCGGAGTTCCACTCGGGAGCGGGTTCGATTCCGACTTGAGGTGATTACCTGGTTGGAATATTCCGAGGTTTTCCTCATTGGTGAATGTCAAGTAATCTATGCCTAATTCTCGGCTACATCTGGCTATAACTAATCCCATCAACGCTAAATAACCTAGTAGTTGATACAGCGTTGTTAAATAACCAAGCGAGTGGGGATAAAAAGAGAAACCAAGAGTCAGGAAGTGAGAGGGAAGAAAGAGTGTAAAGATTAAGGGTGCGAGTGTAAGTGGAAATCTAGTATGTGAAAGTGAAAGCGAGGGGGGGGGGAACAAAAGAGGAATAGAAGAAGAAATAAATAGAAAGACAGACAGAGATAGAAATAAGGCAGAGACGAACAGTAAAGAAAGGTCAGAACCTGCGACAGCTGAGGATATAGCAGAGATATTAGATGTGATTAAAAATGTGGGGATGAGATCAAAAAGTGCAAGTAAAGGGAAATTGTAAATGATAGGGGAGAGATAAAGTGTATAAGCTGATGTGGAGAGATAAATGTGAGTATTTATAGGAAGTGAGAATAGTGAGAAAGGATTAGATGTAAGTGCAATAGTGAGAAAGTGAAAGTGAGCGCAAATAGGAATGAGTGAAAATAGTGAGAAAGGGTTAAGAGAAGTGAACAAGTGACAGCATAAAATTAGTACTAACATTTGAACGTTGGAACAGTAAATGAATATAAGAGAAAGAAAGGAGAAAAGTCAAAGAACAAAAAGGACAAATAATTCAATATGATAATTTATAGAGAATAAGTGAAATTGAAATTTTAGTGAATAGTAGTTAGAGGAAAAAGGGGGTTTGAAAGGCGTATATAATTTTAGATATATTACGATTAATGATCAAATAGAGAATAGAAAATGAAATGTAGGAGAAATACTGAAGGGGAGATTGACCAAGTAATAAAAAAAAAGGTACATAGTGTAATTGGGAGTATTGGTGTAGACGCGTAATGTGTTACTGTAATATGTTAATGGTGGCACCGGATACAGAAATGTGAGGTACACCATTATATTTAAAGAAGTGCTATGACCAAATATATCATATATCATATCATATCATATCATATCATATATCATATCATATATCATATCATATCATATCATGTCATGTCATGTCATATATCATATATCATATCATATATCATATATCATATCATATATCATATCATATCATATATCACATCATATATCACATATCATATCATATCATATATCATATCATATATCATATCATATATCATATCTCATATCTATATCATATCATATATCATATCATATCATATATCATATCATATATCATATATCATATCATATATCATGTCATATCATATCATATATCATATCATATCATATCATATATCTCATATATCATATATCATATCATATCATATCATGTCATGTCATATATCATATATCATATCATATATCATATCATATCATATATCATATCATATCATATATCATATCATATATCATATCATATCATATATATCATATCATATCATATATCATATCATATATCATATCATATCATATCATATATCATATCATATCATATATCATATCATATATCATGTCATATCATATCATATATCATATCATATATCATATATCATATCATATATCATATATCATATCATATCATATATCATATCATATCATATATCATATCATATCATATATCATATCATATCATATATCATATCATATCATGTCATGTCATGTCATGTCATGTCATATATCATATATCATATCATATCATATATCATATCATATATCACATCATATATCACATATCATATCACATATCATATCATATCATATATCATATCATATCATATCATATATCATATCATATCATATATCACATCATATATCACATATCATATCACATATCATATCATATCATATATCATATCATATCATATATCATATCATATCATATATCACATCATATATCACATATCATATCACATATCATATCATATATATCATATCATATCATATCACATATCATATCATATCATATATCATATCATATATCATATCATATATATCATATCATATCATATATCATATCATATCATATATCACATCATATATCACATATCATATCACATATCATATATCATATCATATATCATATATCATATCATATCATATATCATATCATATCATATATCATATCATATCATATCATATATCATATCATATCATGTCATGTCATGTCATGTCATGTCATATATCATATATCATATCATATCATATATCATATCATATATCATATCATATATCATATCATATCATATATCACATATCATATCATATATCATATCATATATATCATATATCATATCATATCATATATAATATCATATCATATATCACATCATATATCACATATCATATCACATATCATATCATATCATATATCATATCATATCATATCATATATCATATCATATCATATATCACATCATATATCACATATCATATCACATATCATATCATATATCATATCATATCATATATCATATCATATCATATATCACATCATATATCACATATCATATCACATATCATATCATATATATCATATCATATCATATCACATATCATATCATATCATATATCATATCATATATCATATCATATATATCATATCATATCATATATCATATCATATCATATATCACATCATATATCACATATCATATCACATATCATATCACATATCATATCATATATATCATATCATATCATATATCATATCATATCATATATCATATCATATCATATATCATATCATATCATATATCATATCATATCATGTCATGTCATGTCATGTCATGTCATATATCATATATCATATCATATCATATATCATATCATATATCATATCATATCATATATCACATATCATATCATATATCATATCATATATATCATATATCATATCATATCATATATAATATCATATCATATATCACATCATATATCACATATCATATCACATATCATATCATATCATATATCATATCATATCATATCATATATCATATCATATCATATATCACATCATATATCACATATCATATCACATATCATATCATATCATATATCATATCATATCATATATCATATCATATCATATATCACATCATATATCACATATCATATCACATATCATATCATATATATCATATCATATCATATCACATATCATATCATATCATATATCATATCATATATCATATCATATATATCATATCATATCATATATCATATCATATCATATATCACATCATATATCACATATCATATCACATATCATATCACATATCATATCATATATCATATCATATCATATATCATATCATATCATATATCATATCATATCATATATCATATCATATCATATATCATATCATATCATGTCATGTCATGTCATGTCATGTCATATATCATATATCATATCATATCATATATCATATCATATATCATATCATATATCATATCATATCATATATCACATATCATATCATATATCATATCATATATATCATATATCATATCATATCATATATAATATCATATCATATATCACATCATATATCACATATCATATCACATATCATATCATATCATATATCATATCATATCATATATCACATCATATCATATATCACATCATATATCACATATCATATCACATATCATATCATATCATATATCATATCATATCATATCATATATCACATCATATATCACATATCATATCACATATCATATCATATATATCATATCATATCATATCACATATCATATCATATCATATATCATATCATATATCATATCATATATATCATATCATATCATATATCATATCATATCATATATCACATCATATATCACATATCATATCACATATCATATATCATATCATATATCATATATCATATCATATATCATATCATATCATATATCATATCATATCATATATCATATCATATCATATATCATATCATATCATGTCATGTCATGTCATGTCATGTCATATATCATATATCATATCATATCATATATCATATCATATATCATATCATATATCATATCATATCATATATCACATATCATATCATATATCATATCATATATATCATATATCATATCATATCATATATAATATCATATCATATATCACATCATATATCACATATCATATCACATATCATATCATATCATATATCATATCATATCATATATCATATCATATCATATATCACATCATATATCACATATCATATCACATATCATATCATATCATATATCATATCATATCATATATCATATCATATCATATATCACATCATATATCACATATCATATCACATATCATATCATATATATCATATCATATCATATCACATATCATATCATATCATATATCATATCATATATCATATCATATATATCATATCATATCATATATCATATCATATCATATATCACATCATATATCACATATCATATCACATATCATATCACATATCATATCATATATATCATATCATATCATATATCATATCATATCATATATCATATCATATCATATATCATATCATATCATATATCATATCATGTCATGTCATGTCTCATGTCATATATCATATATCATATCATATCATATATCATATCATATATCATATCATATATCATATCATATCATATATCACATATCATATCATATATCATATCATATATATCATATATCATATCATATCATATATAATATCATATCATATATCACATCATATATCACATATCATATCACATATCATATCATATCATATATCATATCATATCATATCATATATCATATCATATCATATATCACATCATATATCACATATCATATCACATATCATATCATATCATATATCATATCATATCATATATCATATCATATCATATATCACATCATATATCACATATCATATCACATATCATATCACATATATCATATCATATCATATCACATATCATATCATATCATATATCATATCATATATCATATCATATATATCATATCATATCATATATCATATCATATCATATATCACATCATATATCACATATCATATCACATATCATATCACATATCATATCATATATATCATATCATATCATATATCATATCATATCATATATCATATCATATCATATATCATATCATATCATATATCATATCATATCATGTCATGTCATGTCATGTCATGTCATATATCATATATCATATCATATCATATATCATATCATATATCATATCATATATCATATCATATCATATATCACATATCATATCATATATCATATCATATATATCATATATCATATCATATCATATATAATATCATATCATATATCACATCATATATCACATATCATATCATATATCATATCATATCATATATCATATCATATCATATATCACATCATATATCACATATCATATCACATATCATATCATATCATATATCATATCATATCATATATCATATCATATCATATATCACATCATATATCACATATCATATCACATATCATATCATATATATCATATCATATCATATCACATATCATATCATATCATATATCATATCATATATCATATCATATATATCATATCATATCATATATCATATCATATCATATATCACATCATATATCACATATCATATCACATATCATATATCATATCATATATCATATATCATATCATATCATATATCATATCATATCATATATCATATCATATCATATATCATATCATATCATATATCATATCATATCATGTCATGTCATGTCATGTCATGTCATATATCATATATCATATCATATCATATATCATATCATATATCATATCATATATCATATCATATCATATATCACATATCATATCATATATCATATCATATATATCATATATCATATCATATCATATATAATATCATATCATATATCACATCATATATCACATATCATATCACATATCATATCATATCATATATCATATCATATCATATCATATATCATATCATATCATATATCACATCATATATCACATATCATATCACATATCATATCATATCATATATCATATCATATATATCATATCATATCATATATCACATCATATATCACATATCATATCACATATCATATCATATATATCATATCATATCATATCACATATCATATCATATCATATATCATATCATATATCATATCATATATATCATATCATATCATATATCATATCATATCATATATCACATCATATATCACATATCATATCACATATCATATCATATATATCATATCATATCATATATCATATCATATCATATATCATATCATATCATATATCATATCATATCATATATCATATCATATCATGTCATGTCATGTCATGTCATGTCATATATCATATATCATATCATATCATATATCATATCATATATCATATCATATATCATATCATATCATATATCACATATCATATCATATATCATATCATATATATCATATATCATATCATATCATATATAATATCATATCATATATCACATCATATATCACATATCATATCACATATCATATCATATCATATATCATATCATATCATATATCATATCATATCATATATCACATCATATATCACATATCATATCACATATCATATCATATCATATATCATATCATATCATATATCATATCATATCATATATCACATCATATATCACATATCATATCACATATCATATCATATATATCATATCATATCATATCACATATCATATCATATCATATATCATATCATATATCATATCATATATATCATATCATATCATATATCATATCATATCATATATCACATCATATATCACATATCATATCACATATCATATCACATATCATATCATATATATCATATCATATCATATATCATATCATATCATATATCATATCATATCATATATCATATCATATCATATATCATATCATATCATGTCATGTCATGTCATGTCATGTCATATATCATATATCATATCATATCATATATCATATCATATATCATATCATATATCATATCATATCATATATCACATATCATATCATATATCATATCATATATATCATATATCATATCATATCATATATAATATCATATCATATATCACATCATATATCACATATCATATCACATATCATATCATATCATATATCATATCATATCATATCATATATCATATCATATCATATATCACATCATATATCACATATCATATCACATATCATATCATATCATATATCATATCATATCATATATCATATCATATCATATATCACATCATATATCACATATCATATCACATATCATATCATATATATCATATCATATCATATCACATATCATATCATATCATATATCATATCATATATCATATCATATATATCATATCATATCATATATCATATCATATCATATCATATATCATATCATATCATATATCACATCATATATCACATATCATATCACATATCATATCATATCATATATCATATCATATCATATATCATATCATATCATATATCACATCATATATCACATATCATATCACATATCATATCATATATATCATATCATATCATATCACATATCATATCATATCATATATCATATCATATATCATATCATATATATCATATCATATCATATATCATATCATATCATATATCACATCATATATCACATATCATATCACATATCATATCACATATCATATCATATATATCATATCATATCATATATCATATCATATCATATCATATCAAATGACCAAGCAAAAAGAATCTGAACGCGCGAAACGCATTCGTTCGGTTAGCGTCTACTCCAGAGCGGTGAAATGGAACCCCATAATTGAGAACACAAATAGCTGTGGATGGAAAAATAATAAAGCAATTTTCCCTTTTCATTTTCCTTGGTTATAATTGATACATGCAGGCTAAATTACATCATCAGTAAATCAATAATACGAGAATTACTTGGCGCAATTAAAACGACATTACCCTACTAATAATGCTAACAAAACACATGAACACTGTTCCATTGCTCGTACATGGAGCGGTAGAAATGAAGCAACCTCATTCATTGACTTCATTTGTCCATTTATACTTCAGAACCGAAGAAATGAAGGAATACGAGATGACTTAACCCCTTCAGGTCTGATGTACATTATAGTGTACATTGTTTCTTTTTTTCTTTTTTGGAATGTCTTCGATACTTTTAAATATTGTGAAAAATTCAGTGTGATAGAAATGGAGAATATTATGTTTGAAACATTTCTATACCTGAATTAAAAATAAGATTTAAATTTTTGGGGCCCAGGAATCAAAATTGTCCCCAAATTTTGATTTTCTGTGAAGACTTGATTTGGGAATTTTGAATCCCCAGAATGATTATGTGAGCAGTTTTTTTTTTCATTAATGTCTTTCGAACTTGTAAATCGAATTTGGGGCCCCAAAGAATTATTTTAATTAATAAAATTTTGGACCAAACTAACTCTATTAAAAATTGACCTACGATAAAACTTCTTTCGTCAAAATGACTCCCTACATGTTATGGAGAATGTTATAATGATACTAAAATTATTTATTTATCTTAACCATTCTGCGTCGGTACTTTAGGGTGTAATGAAATGGTACATTGACGATGGGAAAAGCTTTCCAAGTAGATCTGATCTACTGTACGGCCAAGGAAGGAAACGTAGCCTAACTGGAGCAGGTCGCTGCTGTAGGTTTGTTTCATCAGTTTGTAGTTAAATTGCAGGCCTACCAACTTTCATGCATAATGCGCGAGCCACTCGCAATTAACTCAGGACTTCACTATTTCGCACTGATACGATAATCTCTAAATGTATGTGTTCCAAATTTTAAGACATTAAGAGCAGTCTTTTCTTCCATGGAGCATTTTGAATGTATAAAATTATAGTTTTAAGATAGTCTTTTTGATTCAGAGGTGATTGCATAACTTTTTTTCTTTAATGTTATGTTTTCGTCCCATTGATATCGCTGCTATTATTATTATTATGATTATTATTATGATGATGATTATTATTATTATGATTATTATTACTTGCAAATGGCTTTTAAGGAACCCGAAGGTTCATTGCCGCCCTCACATAAGCCCGCCATCGGTCCCTATCCTGTGCAAGAGTAATCCAGTCTCTATCATCATACCCCACCTCCCTCAAATCCATTTTAATATTATCCTCCCATCTACGTCTCGGCCTCCCTAAAGGTCTTTTTCCCTCCGGTCTCCCAACTAACACTCTATATGCATTTCTGGATTCGCCCATGCGTGCTACATGCCCTGCCCATCTCAAACGTCTGGATTTAATGTTCCTAATTATGTCAGGTGAAGAATACAATGCGTGCAGTTCTGTGTTGTGTAACTTTCTCCATTCTCCTGTAACTTCATCCTTCTTAGCCCCAAATATTTTCCTAAGCACCTTATTCTCAAACATCCTTAACCTATGTTCCTCTCTCAGAGTGAGAGTCCAAGTTTCACAACCATACAGAACAACCGGTAATATAACTGTTTTATAAATTCTAACTTTCAGATTTTTGGACAGCAGACTGGATGATAAAAGCTTCTCAACCGAATAATAATAGGCATTTCCCATATTTATTCTGCGTTTAATTTCCTCCCGAGTGTCATTTCTATTTGTTACTGTTGCTCCAAGATATTTGAATTTTTCCACCTCTTCGAAGGATAAATCTCCAATTTTTATATTTCCATTTCGTACAATATTCTGGTCACGAGACATATTATTATTATTATTATTATTATTATTATTATTATTATTATTATTATTATTTCCACCATGTTGGATCAGTAGGCTACAGGCTACGCGCGCCCTGATGAGGCTGCCCTGGTTTGATTTCCGGCATGATTAACGAAATTTATCTTGCCGCTGGGAGAGGGAGTCTGTCCCTTAGCTTGTGATTGTTATTCGTTATCTCTGCGATGGTTCTGCGTCATGCTGACTCCCACAGCAGTGGGAGTCCCGCAATGTGTTGTTGTCTAATGTTAGGTTTCAGGAACTTCAGAAGTAGGCCACAAAATGACGTTATATCGTCACAAAATCTGAGATATTTGTTGAATAATTATATTTAATATCAGGGTATCATTGCTGTTATTGATACTGCCATGTAAGGAAAATTGAAAGTATCTGCTGCAAACCCGATCGCAATTGGCAGTCGTCCAGTTGTGTTCAAGATGTCCGGGTGTGGTATTAACTTAGAAAGTATGCGACTCTGCTTGGTCTAACCTATGTCGAAAGTGAGCATTTTTAACGATCTAAGTAATGTGGTGCTGGTAGTATATCTAATTATTGCAAATCCATCTGACCTGGGACGGATTCCCGCCAGGAAAACACAACTCCTGTCTCTTTTCATTGAGTCACTCGTCTGGTATCGAACACACGAGCAGCAAGTCCAGTTGTTTGTCAACTTGCCTGTGATAAGGTTAATACCAATGATCCTGACTCACATTGGGTTTTCATGTATTTTCCGTGCATAGAATAACAGCTGCAATTGTAGCAGAACTGCAGTACTTCATTCAAATGCGGAATATATTCTCCTCATATGATCCATATATCATAATGTCGTCTATCATCTGATATCTTCTTCTACCCCGAACTCTTCTCCCGTTCACCATTCCTTCCAGTGCATCCTTCAGTAGGCAGTTTCTTCTCAAGCAGTGACCCAGCCACTCCATTTCCTCATCCTGATCAGTTTCAGCGTCATTCTTTCTTCACCCATTCTTTCCAACACAGCTTCGTTTCTTATTCTGTCTGTCCATTTCACATGCTCCATCCTCCTCGATATCCGCAATTCAAATGCTTCTAGTCTCTTCTCTTCACTTCGTCGTAATGCCCATGTTTCTGCCCCATGCAATGGTGCACTCCACACAAACCACTTCCCTAGCCTCTTCTTTAGTTCTTTCTCCAGAG
Source organism: Periplaneta americana (assembly GCF_040183065.1). Taxonomy (NCBI): domain Eukaryota; kingdom Metazoa; phylum Arthropoda; class Insecta; order Blattodea; family Blattidae; genus Periplaneta; species Periplaneta americana. The sequence goes on from NC_091129.1 coordinate 11,361,616, forward strand.
TTCCGCAGAAGATGTTTCTTTTTCTATTAAAAGCTTCCTTTGCCATTGCCTTTTGACTTCTTGACAGTATCCCGTGTTATTGCTTATAGTACAGCCCAAGTATTTGAAGCTGTCCACTTGCTCTACTGCCTCATTTAGAATTCGCAAGTTTATCTTCCTTACTTTTCTTCCTATGACAATGGTCTTCGTCTTGTTGGCATTTATCTGTTATATGAGTGTATCTTGTTAAGATTATTTTGTTGTGTAGAGAACTTATTGAAAATAAGTACTATATGAAGAGTCCACTGCAAAAAGGCGGAATTGCAGGAAATGCAATTTAAACTTTGACATTCCCACTCTTTGTGTGGTATACCAATTCGTCAACACGATGTGAATCTGGAACTGTCATCTTTCTTGCAGTGCAACAAAGTGTATTATATTCTACACCCTTTGATCTATAGTACGGAACCTTTATCTCATTTTTCCACAAATTTACGACATTCCTTCTTTTTGCAGTGGACTGTTCATATATTTTCTTGAGTGCTTCCTTTCACATTAAATTTAACACTACATTATTACCAGGGAACGGATTTATATGGACTAAAAATATATGAAATATGTAAATATATATGTAGTTATTTTTACCAAAATATGGAATTAAATATGGATTTTTACCAAAATATGGAATTAAATATGGACTTAAAATTATAAAAAAATGACTATGTACGTTAAATATTGGTACATTTTAATCAAACTAAACAAAAAATATAATGGACGTACCTTATCTTCCAATGTAGTTTCAACAAAACACAATTTTTATTGTCTGTTACCATAACAATAGGTTACAAACATTTCTTTCAAGTGCTGAAAAGTGAATCTTCTTCTATTGTCTCTGAGGATAGATTTATACTGACTAAAAGAGCGTTCGACGTCACAAGAAGTAACTGGTACATAATTCAATTTCACAATGTCTGCTGGGGATAAGTCCAAGTTAATCTTCACTGTTGATTCACCACTCATCACAGCAACAACCTTTTGTAGTTCTTCATATCCAGGGTTTTTTCAAAGTACAGTGTCCACCTTAGCTCTTACTGCATCTGCAACTTTACCTCTACCACGATTCAGTTGTTCCACAGTACTATTTATAATTTCAAAACTTTCAGATAGTGAAAGGTGCCTATTTTGGAGACTTTTGAGCGTTTTTATGATGCATGAAAATGTATGCTGAATGTGAGCTAAGTCATTCTTCACACTTATGTCACAGGTAACTGTTTTCGCAGTATCAATTGAGACTGCATCTTCAGAGTCCAATGCAAGGAGAACATTGTTAATAGAGTCTATATGTTCGGCATAATATTCAACTGCTTCTAGCCATGTACCCCATCTAGTTAAAATTGGCTTTGGTGGCAATGGAATTTCAGGGTACATTTCTTTCAACACGTTAACTCTACTGGGAGCTTTGAGAAATACTTTTTTCACTGATGAAATCAACAAATCTACTTTAGGGAAATTGTCTCTGACCACTTCTGCCACACGATGAAATGCATGCGCCACACAAGTAAAATGAGTCAATTTAGGATATACAACAGATAATGCTTGTCCAGCTTTGACCATATAAGGGGCAGCATCGCTAATAAAGAATAACACATTATCGTACATAATACCCTTTGGCCACAGGATACCCATAGCTTCGTTGAACAGTTTAACTATAGTTTTGTTATTGCACTTTTCTAGAACATCACAATGTAAAAGAATTCGTTCAGAATATTGTTCACTTAACAAACCGATAACTACATTACCAACAAGTCTACCTTCTTTGTCGGGAGTCTCATCAATGGAAACCCAAATTGAACTATCTTTAATTTCATCTCTTATCTTCTGTATTGTCTCATCGTAGATGGATGGAGCATACGTCTTCCTAAGTGTTGACTCATCCGGGATTGTATGTTGAGTATATTTTTCAAGGAATTCCCTGAAGACCTTATTCTTTAGTTTGTAGAGAGGAATATCAGCAGAGATGAGAGAACGGCACAGGTCGATGTTAAACTCAGATCTTACATTCGATGTTGTTGGTTGTGTTAAAAACAATTGTCTCTGCTTGGAATTTAGTTGTTTGTTGGCCTGATGTTTACTAGTTGTAATGTGTTGTTGCACCAGGAACTTTTGTGTAGCTGATACTGCACACTGACACAAATTACAAAATAATATTTTATTGTCAGTTGATAAACCATCTTCTTTAAATTCTGAAATGTAACTTGTTAGTTTTGATTTTAAATTGACTGAATGACGTACTTTTGGCATATTTACCGTCTTTATAGTATGATTTACAAAACTGAACCTATGTGTACTCTGACTGGCATTTAACTGTTGAGCTGCACAACTGAAGTCTGTTAAAAATTTTAAATTAAATTAATACAGTTTTGTAACTTACTTTCCCATTGTTGATAGGACTGCTAATTTTCAAATAACTCTGATGTTAAAGGGATTACTGAACATGTGTTTAAATCTCTATTGTTGAAATGTATTTTTAAAAGTTAATGGAATTTTGTTTTGTTTTATTGTTAAACCTAATATAATATGGACTGTTTTATATGAAATATGGAAAATATATGGAAATTAACGAAAATATGTACTAAACTCTAAAATATGGAAAAATATGGAAAATAAAAGTAGGATTTTTCAACCCTACACATTGTGAAACATAAAGATAATGCAAAATATAAATTATATTAGCTTTATAAGTAAATATGTATTTACATATAAATCCTTTCCCTGATTATTACGTATTTAAATGTTTGAAACACTGAAGGTCAGTCAGTCCACATTGCTGAGAGGAATAATAATAATAATAATAATAATAATAATAATAATAAACGCAGTTCATGTTTATTTAACAGTGAGCTAAAGATCTATCTTTTACCCAGTGAAACTAGGGTTTACAGTAAATTAGGCCTTCTGAAATGTAGGGCGAAGAACCTTAAGTATGGGCTTAGACCAGCCGTGGGCATAAAGAGGAATGAAAAAAGAAAGGAGATATCGCCGCCCATATCCTTTTTGCTTACACGGCATTAGAAACGAACACATAGTAAGTCATTGTACATCAGTGGTGGATTTTAGGCGACCAACGAGATCCGAAAGCTATGATGCATGCCTTATACAATCCGTCACTCAGCAATGCTTGCCATCAGGTCTACTCGTATCGATCCGATACATACTGGCTTCCTCCGACGAGTTTAGCGCTGGGACCTGAGGTATTCTTGCCATCGGTGCGGGGGGTTTGCAGGTAGATTCTTTTGTTGCTACAGCCAAGCCGAGCCGAGCGGAGTGGGAAGTATTAATCGTCCAAAAATATGCAGTCTTCAGTCTTCTCCCTGATGTTAGCTGTGTTAATATTATATGAATTACTCAGTAAATATTTCACCGCTACAAGTCATTTTTAAGGAAACATTCTGTGGAAAATGTTTGGTTTTATTGTATTGCAATTTTAGAATATGTGTGATTGGTATCGTGAAAAACAGATTCCTATAATGTCATGGGAAAATTATTTGTTGGTGATATCTTAAAATACAAAATCAAGTAGTTATACTTTTCAAGTGAGTTCAGCAGTACAGTATATTTAAATTGATTACTTTACAAATTTAATTCAATTCTACTAATCACTAAATTTTATAGTATGATTCTTTTCATTTATATTATTGTAGTTGTATTATGATTTTTCTGTTTATTTATTTTATTGTATTTGTATTTCTGATGGTGTGATGGCCGTAACTTCGCCAAAATAAATAATAAATAAGTAATAAATAAATGAATAATAAATAAACACAATTTTCTACAATACTTTTCTTCTCTGAACACGTAAGTACGACTGGTTGTATCTCTATCTCGCCAAAAATACGTTAGAAAACTAATGAGTGTAATATCTATAATATTTTTAATTATCAGACCTAATATAATTAGAATTTTACTGGTCGTGCTCCAATTCATGTGAATAGAATTACAATATTTGTTATTAACCAGAATATTGCTGATAATAGATTTGTGATTACGATTGCTCCTCAAAATGATATTTGACCTCATACTGCTTTCCACACCTGTGGAGTAACGGTCAGCACGTCTGGCCGTGAAACAAGGTGGCCCGGGTTCGAATCCCGGTCGGGACAAGTTAACTGGTAGAGATTTTTCCGGGGTTTTCCCTCAATACGAGTAAATGCTGGGTAACTTTCGGTGCTCGACCCCGGACTCATGTCACCAGCATTATCACCTTCATTTCGTGTTGATACAGCGTCGTAAAATAACCCAATAAAATAAATGAAATAAAATAAATACTGCTCTCGTAAATTGGGCGAATGTTTTCAGTACGATTATACTTTCTTGCATACTACCGCTGTCACTGTCACCTCCCACGCCAATACCGTGCTAGACTAGTCGGAACCGCATTCCTCTCAGCACTAAACTCCTCAGAGGATGACAGTAACTGTCTCTGACGGGGAATATGAAGTGGGCAGTTAAAGGGGTAATGTGCAGTACCTCGTTTGAGGTATTAACGCCCAAGCGTGGCTTACACTGTATCTCAATACGATACAAAGCCTTCTGAAAATAATAATCACAAATGTAGGAATCGGTTAATTTCACATTATCGTCTGACTGCCAAGAATATGACGACTTCAGTGTTTAGAGAAACGTAGAGCCTAATGTTCCAGCTCAATGAGGACAAAGACAGACAAGAGCCGTTTTTATTATTTGTCAGTAGAGCCATGTTTTTGTTTCATTGTGTTAAGGTATGTCATATTGGTAACTTTATTAACAAAATAATTCAGGTCCCCATTTAACAATATCAGTTTAAAGCACTTTAAAACCTACCTAAAAATGATATTGTCCACTATTGAAACCGAGATTGACTTCGTCCGTTTTTTAAGCAAACGAAGATACAAGTGTCTGTATTTGATACACACAACTCAGAATCAGGATAATCCTATGGAAGTTATTTTATTCTAAAACTAATATTTAACTGGAAAACTTAGAAAATTAAATTTAGAATGTTATTTCTATTCAATTCCTTAGTCCTCATTTTATTGCAATTCTGCACAGACAACTTGTGGTTCATTTAAAGGGTCTTGAAAACAATCACATTCATTATGACTGTCTACATTTTTATCAGAACTCTGGATTACAGTACTACTGAGTGTTCATTTCAAAGTGTGTCATGACGGCACTGTTGATGAGTCAGCGATTTGAAGCGAGTTTCAGTTTTTGTGTCAGAGAAGTTGCCTATTAATCAAGGCGTTCTATCTGAACTTGAGAACGTGTATGGTATAACGTCGTAGCAACAGGTGGCGGTCTGTACGGTCTGTGTGGTACCATAACCTCTTTCGAACGGTGTTTTGCGCGGGCAAGTCATACGCTGGGTATTTTCTATCATCGATTGCGTACCTACGGCATCATTCCACAACACAAATCAAATGCTCCGTGTCCATGTTGACCGTCGAAATTAATGTCAACATATACGTAAGTAATCGCCTTAACTCTCTCCACATATCTCGACAGTAAGAAAAAAAAACACCTCAGTACATGTTTCGAAACAGTTCACATTCCTGCCACTACCGGCGTTACTGTACGTATCAGTAAGTACTCTTCTGAATGAACGCCGTACTTGCTAGGCAACTTCTCTGGCACACAAGTAATACACCTCTGCGGAAGTGTAGGAAGATTGAATTCTCTAGGCTCATCGACTAGCCACGTGACGGCATACAGCGAGCCATGACACAGTTTGAACTGAACACCTAGTATACCACTGTGGACAGGGGTTTTCATCAGCTCACTTCCGAAGTGTTTACTTAGTAACTTCTGAACATCCGCACGTTTCTCTGGGTTTACTTTGACCCCTATTTTAATTGGTGAAGGATTCATTTACAATCGTGTTTCTTTAACACGTTTCCATTGCTCAGGGTTACATTTACGTTTTCTAGTCATTTAAGGTGTACTCTCCATCCTATTGCACTCCATATTGAACTCAAATTGCCTCATATTCCTTGTATTTCAATAAAAGTTCGATATAAAAGGAAACATAATCATTAAAACATCCAAACTCTTCAGAATATAAATATTAACTGGTTGCCAAGACAATTTTAAGTCATGTCCAGCAATCTAATTGTCTGAAATGGTCTTATCCGCATTTGAAACAAACGATGCGTCGAGGTGTCCGATTATAAGAGGAACAACATATTTTAACGTTCACAAAAGCATGAATGTATCAATTTCTGAAATAAACGGACTACGGATTTGGAAAGATCGCGAAAAATGCTAGAAGGACCGATCCTTAACTAAATTTCGATAAAAAAAATGGCGCATGCCCGTCTTTCATACTAGGCTCTTAAAATATATACTGCAGTATGGATTTAAGGTATATGTACACCCACAAAACGCAAAAAAATTATGAAAAATTAGAATTTTCAAAATATAACTATTTTAATAGAGAATTCTCTCCTCTTTAATTTGATATAAGAATTTTCGATTTATGCCTTATGGTTTTTGAGGTAAGTCCCATTTTCCAAAATGCTGCGTCATCAGCCACGGTCATTTACTTTTGGAGTGATCTTCGTAGCAGTCAATCCCCTCGTCCAGCATTGCTTGTAAATTAAACTTCTTTCTAGTCCCGAAATAGATGCATATATATCAGGGCATGATCATTACATTGAAAATACTTTTGTACATAATGAAGTAATTTATAATCTTTTACTGTTAGTCATAAAACTATAAATTTGTGTGTCAATGATGTTGTACGTCATTTTAATAAGAGTCCAAAAGTAGAAATTACAATTCTGAGGAGGATGGGCATAAACCCTGGGACAAACACCATCGCAGGATTTGTTGCATCAATGGAAATAGGGACAAAAATGCCAAAAAAAAACATTCAACACCTGAAGTTAAAACAAGGCGGAGGTATTTGAGAGGCAGAAAGAAGCTGAAACTGGACCGATATGAAGCTGCTTAAGGGGTGACATATGATGATGCAGTTTCTAGGCTCTGAAAGTTTGTGGCTCATTCCCTGTAATAGTAACTTTAGAATATTTCTTTCGAACATGATATCGCAGTTAAATATGGAAGAAATTGGTGTCATTTTGAAGCTTGAAATGTCCCCCAGTGCCTGACAATGAGTAAAATAACTTTAATTTAATTAATAATTATCTATGGATTTTTATATGATTTATCCAACATAAAATGTTATTGTAAGTTACATATATGGTAATATTTAATTAATGTAAAAAAAATACAAAATAGCCTATGTCAGGCACTAAAGAATAGTTTTGGCTATAAAACAGTGCAAAAACTGTGGCTCTATCTTAAAAACTGCATGAGCTATCATGTTTCAAGTTGCTAAAAATAGGTTGCAACCGCCAAATTACTCTTCAAGGAACGACCACTCATATAAGTTGAGGGAAAGAAGACAGAGGACGGACACTGGAAAGTTTTCTTTTCTCAATCGTACTATCAGGGACTAGAATGCTTTACCTGCAGTCTTACTAAAGGCTTTACCAACAACCAAAAAAAAAAAAAAAATAGACTTGAGGACTTTACTAATAGACGATAATTATACAATTATACACAGTATGTAAAGGATGTAAATGATATTTTGTTATTGAAGTGTTGTATCAGTGAAGAATTATGTTGTGTCAGTGAAGTGTGTTGTGTCAGTGAAACGTGTTCCTGTCAGGGAAGCTTTATAGTTTATAGTGCCAGTGCAAAGTATTTGAACAGTGAAATGTTTTTGAAGTGTTTGTGAAATCAGGATAGAATCAGTGAAATGTGTCGTAGTTCCAGTGCAGTGAGTGAGTTGACAGCGAAATGAGTGTAATGTGGAAAGGTACTTGTGCAGATATGACCATATCATACTCGTGGGTTTTAGTTCGAACTTAGATTTAAGATAAAAATTAGATTTATTTTAAATGTTATTTTAAGTGATCGTGCTTCATTTAATTTAGGATATTCCCTATTATTATTATTATTATTATTATTATTATTATTATTAGTATTATTATTATTGTTAGTATTATTATTATTGTTAGTATTAATTATTTGTATTAATTATTAAGTGTATTTTTAATTAACAAGTTTATTGTCATTATTGAGTGTAATTAGTTACCACTGCCACCGGGTATATACCCATTGCACTGTGAATAAATACATACATGTCAAAATTATAAACAAAATAATTTTTAAAAACAATTTAGACATAATTTTAAGGGATATGTTCACTTCATTCTCTTTCTGGTATCATCCTCAATTGTATAAAAATTTTACAGAGCAAAATTATACAAAACAAAATTTTTTGTATGTAAAGGTGTACATATACGTTAACTTTTGCGTTATAGGGCTACCTAATGAAAATGTTTAAAGGTTTTCACATGGTGAGAGTTTAATGCCATACTCAATTTCGCATCTCTATAGTTGCATGTTGGAAGTTCGTCCCGTTTCGGTTACTAAAAGTGTGTAAACAAAGCAACTCATCCGTTGTTCACTTTGTCTGTTGTGTGTGACCACGAAGCTGCATAAATGATCTGAACATAACGTTGATAAACTCAGGCTGATGTGAAATTGAGGGCTTTATCAGTTGGGCATCAGAATTGGAAAGCAACGCCTCACATCGCTGGCGAGAGCTACTTGCTATTCCGGAGGGAAAGGAATTTCATTGAGCAGCAGCATCTGTAGAGATTCTCTCATAATTATTTTTCATATCATGCGACTCACGGATTTGATATGCGTGACGACATAGCCAGCCGTGTATTGTCTTCGTGCTTCCGTCCACCTTCACCCCCTCATCGGTTGTAAACATCGCGAGCTACGTGTCTATTGAGACGAAACCCGGGGTTTCACCCGCTACGTGATGATGTGCTAAGGAAGCATTATATTCTGTTCCCCGGTTACCAATATGTACAGTCAGAGACTAGGTGAAAGCTGACATCGCTCTATACATAGTAGTCTATAGTCACCGCCACATACTACTAATTCCGACTAATTCCGTTATAACTAATACTATCATTACTATATCGGGGTTTTTAGATCGCTAATAGTAATATACGTTACAAGAGCGGTATGTTGACGTTTTCATGGTCGAGGAAAAGATTGAAAAAGCGAAACGTAGTTGAGCTTTTTTAATTTCCGAGAACATGAAAACAAACATACCGCTCGTGTATCGTACATTACTTTGTGCGAAGATCGTTTATTACACACCTGAAAGACGAATTTCTAATTAGTTGCAATGAAATCTCCATGTTGGTTTCTGTTTAATGACGGCAACTTCGGAAAACCAAAATATCTTTCTTCAACATTGTTGCTATAAAATGTTTTCTGTGTTTACTATACTCCAGCAGGTCGTGATATAAGTCTGTCTTCCCCCCTCCCCCAGTCTATAAATGCGAACTTAAAACAAACGGTAAGGTTATGTAATGATTTATTTTTCATTTTAATATTTTAGCAATATTATTTATATAACATATTGCAGTAATAACATCGGCATCTGGAATATTGTTGATTTTTTCACGGCTTCCCTAATGTTACTTGTATCAGGAATGCAATAAGTTTCGTGGAGTAGTAGACTTTACTTAATTTTTGCAAATATTTAAAAACAATAATTAACATTGCAATTTACGTGAAATTGCAGTGGTAAGTTTCCAATTTATAATTATTACTATGTTAAACTTCTCTAAAAATAATATGTTAAAAGCCTAAAGCAGTAAAATGAATGTCGCGCTTAAGCGGTAAGAAGAGGGAAATTGTTATGTGTGTTACGTTGGGAATACTGAATGTGGTATTTCACACTTACCACGTATTGGTACTGTGCGGAAAACAAGCAAATACGCACGATCTCGCACAAATATATGTTTAGTCACATAAAATAAGCTTATAAAACAATAAAATAGCCATTTTAAAATAGCCACTTAAAATGTTGTAACAGGCAGTGACATAGCGTGGCAATATGGTCTGGGTAGACTATATTAAAAATTTGTCGCCACTCAGTTTTTGTTTGATTTACGGTACAAACTAGAAGCAATATATGCAATATAAGTGAGTACCTTCCACATTCTATTAATTTCAAACAAATTAATCAACATCATTATCATCTTCTTCAAGGTTTAGGCCTTTCGGCCTGTTCCGCCTGCATTAAAATTGATCTCTTCAACGTTTTACTGGTCTTCCTAATGAATTATAATTCATGGCTACTCTCGTTATACATGTTGTTGGAATTCTGTTTACATGTTCTTTCCAATTATGTTGATATTGTTTAATAAGTTGAATTATACTATCTATTTTTAATTCTTTTCTAATATCTTCATTTCTTTTTTTTTGTCCAATACTGTACAACCCGCAACATACCTAAGAAATTTCATTTCACCTGCTTCAATTCGTTTTTATTCAGAACCCAAGATTCGCAGCTGTATAGAAGGGACGGAATTGCCCTAACTTTGTAATATTTGATTAATGTTTCCTTTCTCACTTTCTTTCCCAGTGTTTTACGTATTGTTCCACAGAAATAGTTGAATTTATTTAATTTTTCCTCGATTTCACATTTTTTTCCATATGTTATTAAGTATGTAAAAGTGTTGATCTGTTCTATTATTTTGTTCTCTATAACCAATTTCACTCTTATTGGTTGACATCCAATAAATGCCATCGCTTTTGTTTTTTTGGTCGATATTTTCATATTAAAACTTGATGCAATTCGATCTAATTTGAAGACCGCCTGTTGTAAAGCATTTTCACTCTCGCTAATGACCACTTGATCATCAGCAAATAAAATTTTAGTACAATTTATTCATTTAATTTAAAATCTAATGATATTTCATTCAGCCATATTCGTATGACTTCGTCCATGTATAAATTAAAAAGTGTCGGTGACAAAGGACTTCCTTGACGGACTCCTTGATTTATTTCTGCCATTTTATTATTACGGAATGTTTTCAATTGTATTGTGTTATTTAGATATACCCAATCCTATTAATATTCTATTTTAAAATTTTAGATCACTTGATGATGATGATGATGATGATGATGATGATGATGATGATGATGATGATGATTAGATCTACAATTAGTCAGTTCAAATTTCAGTACTTACTGTATACCAAGTTATTAAGCATCAAGCTAACAAAATTGTATCTGTACAAATGGACGAAACATTGGATATCTCATGTAATAGTACATTATGCAACGAGCCTATAATGAAGGTAATTAAGAAGTGAGTATGGATATTTATGAAACTCACTTGCGCTCGTTTCATAATTTTCATACGAGCTTCTTAATTACCATTATAGGCGAGTTTCACACGACTTTTTATGCGCGACCATATTTCTAACTTGATATTATTAATTTCAATTGTATCTGACCTTCAGCAATGTTCCGTATATTGTGAGATGTGCGCAGACGCGAAAGTATTGATTTTTTCCGAGGAACAGATATCCACATTGACCTTGCTAGGCCATAAGAACCTACAGGGATAACATTGAAATAAAATTAGACATTGAAAAACGAGATGACAAATTGAATTTATTTGAATATTATTTACAATTAACGCTAATTATTATAGTAACAGAACATAACCTTCTGCGACAGTATTGGATTTCCAGCCTCCGTGACTTTTCGCTAATTCTCTTTCGATTGCATATCCGAGAATAATTGATACTTGCGGTTTTATAACGGTAGAAAGCTGACCTGTCATTGGCTGAACAGTTGTAACCTGAGTCGTCATTGGCTGAAGACCTGACCTTTAATGAGTAGGTGTACTTTAATGACAGGCATTAAAGGGATGCTACCAGGTGTATAATTACTACGTTTCGGCATGGTCGAGCATAAACTTCTTTAATTTATCTCTGAATCTGTTCATTTAGAATTGACGTGATAATCTTAATCAGTTCGTTCTGTATATCTGGCGAAATGCCTTTGAAACAAGAAGAAGAAGAAGAAAAGTGGTCCTTCATAAATTGTTCTTCTTGTGCAGTATAGTCTAACAATTCTAAAAAAAAAATACCCTTATCCTTTGACTCCAACCCTTCTCTGTTTCCCCTGAAAGCCAGTTCTCGTTTTCCTAAGAAAGTTACAGCTTGAAGAAGACGACCTAATGTTTTGCGATTAGCAGACACTTCTTCATTGTGTGTAATGGCAGACAAACTTGCAGCTTCAGATAAAACATGTTCAGTTCGTGTGCCCCTACCCAGTAGTTGAAACGATTTCCTATTATGAGTAGTATGTCTTTTAGACGCTTCATATTTGCATGCTTTCCTTTACTTTCTTTACACTTGGTATTCCTTCTTCACTCCCCTTTTTTCGCCTCCAAACAATAGACATACAAACCAATACAATTTATTTTGAGTATGACTGCCGGTTAAACAATTACATTTGTTATATCACTAGACTTCTTTGAATTGCCACACGCAGCATGCAATCAGGTTGCCGATGTACGGTAGTATAGAGGAGGTGGGCGACCGCCCGGTCTCGTAGTATAAGCAGTTCATGTTAAGAGTTGTGACCGGTCCAAATGGATAGAGCAGCTACAGTTAATGTATACCTATGTAAGCACTTGTTTTTGCATTACTGTGGTTGGAATAGTCAAAGTTTAACATTTGTTCAGTGTAGACAAGAATTCAATCAAACATACTACAATGAGAGTGTTGTTGTTCCAAATAATTGCCCCTGGAATACCCTTACCCCCGCAGCCAGTCTTGACCCGTTGGAAAACGTGGTTGGATGCTTTTAATTATTGTGCAGAACATTACAGCAAAATAATGGAGGCAATTGAAGCATTGGATAGCACGGACAGTTCCGCTGTTGCAGCTATAAAATCATTGCCTTCTGAACAGCTATTAGAAGATATTCTGTTCATTGATTCTAATTTTAAAATCGTGTCCAAAAGCATCATTCTGTTAGAATCGTCTAAACTACAACTCTCAGAAGCCCTTAATACAGTGGATAAAGTATCACAAACCGTTATCCAAAATAACAATTCACTAATTTCAGAAAAAGTGAAATGTGAGTTGAGAAACATTATTGCTAAAAATTCTGCCTATTCACAACCTTCGTATTATAAATGATGTACTATCAGGTCACGACAAGACGTCTGAAGTTGGTGTACTAAAAAGTAGTAACTTTCCGTTCTCCAAATATGCACGTATTACATCGTGTGATGTCGAACGTACATTTCCCAATATAAAAACTGTTTAAGTGACAATCGGAGGCGGTTACTTTGCAGTCGCTCAAAATGTACGTAACTTTTCACTGCAATGCACATATTCAAGGATGATGTGAGTACATTACATTAAATTTTAAGAGTTAATATATCTCACTATAAAATAATTGTGTATTTACATGTTTAGACATTTCCTACTTCAATGATCATTCATTATATTTCTTGAATGCAGGATACAGGTTTTATTGTAACCGCAGTATACTGCTCAGTGTTTACATCAGAGGCATACTCCATCCTTTGTACGCCCCTTCTCATACAGTCTTTACCGCGTGCGCAGTAAACCTTGCGATTCTCGTGGCAATTCCACGAAGTCTACATATCACTATGTTTGAAACGTTCGCTTTTGTCTCTTCTAATGCAAGATAATGTCAAGTTTAGGGTTGGTCTTTTACTTTTTAATTCGCACTTTCTTCCGTAAGACAATGTCGAAAACTGCGTTTTTAATAAATATCAACCAAATCAATAGAATCGTCCATACTTTGTCATCGAAGCAGAATATTCTCAGGAGTTTTAAATGGACGATGAACAGAAGAAACCAAAGAGAGATTAACACTTTCATCTTCGAATTTATTCTTACAAATACTTTTTCATCACGCCTTTGAACAATTCAGATATCACGTTAATATTTTATATTCATTATTTATATAAAATGTTTTGTTCTTGAATGCAGTTTTTCGAGCTATATAAATAAGTATAATTAGCTGAAGTCCACATCGCAATTACAGAAGCATAATCCACGGCTATTACCCAATTTTGAAGTAGTAAGTATAGGCCTATAACAACACACTGTTCGTAACTTCAGGGACGTATGGTCGCAGTGGGAGGTATACCGGATGCTCTCGTTTTTACAGAAGGTTTCGCTTGTTAGCATGACTGATTTTGTTACCTGGAGGACAAAAATCTGTAATTATATATTACATTAAGTATTGCAGGTGTGCAGCATGTAATCTTGTGGAGTGTATTTGCAAATTATAGAAAATTAAGTCGTCAGAAATAATGACGCTAATGCTGTACATGATTAATCACTTGTTGATGAATTGTTATAATTTTTTTGGGTTTTCGTGATACAACTTAAATTGTCCTATTGCCATCTATGCCAATTGTTATCACGAGTACTAACATCAACTGGACTGAAGTCAATCTGCAGATACTATTGATGTAAACAATTTTCTTTTACATTTCTCATGTCAGAGAAGTTTGATTCACATCTGTAGCTGTTGCAGAATGGTACAATACAAATTTCTTGCAATTTTGAAAATTATCCACACAATTTCTCCGAAATCAATAACATCATGAAAATTACTTTCAAGTTCTTTTTAGCCCTAAATATTATACATTTCAAATTGTGAACTACCTCTCAGGTAACATTGTTTTCTTTTCCAGTAATACTAAGATTTATCTGTGAGTTGCTACAATGTTGGTTAAGTTACTTGTGCCGGTAAAGTGTATTTGGAAAATTATCGGAAGATTTACACATATTTTGTTTCGCGTAATCCCATCATCTAACTTTTTCTGTTCACTAACATTTGTGGCCTGCGGACTGTCTATTGCGAATCGCTGATTTAAAGTTTAAATATAGTAACAAATATAAATGATACTCGGGAGGAAATTAAACACAGAATAAATATAGGAAATGCCTGTTATTATTCGGTTGAGAAGCTTTTATCATCCACTCTGCTGTCAAAAAATCTGAAAGTTAGAATTTATAAAACAGTTATATTACCGGTTGTTCTTTATGGTTGTGAAACTTGGACTTTCACTTGTGGAGAGGAACATAGGTTAAGGGTGTTTGAGAATAAGGTGCTTAGAAAAATATTTGGGGCTAAGAGGGATGAACTTACAGGAGAATGGAGAAAGTTACACGACATAGAACTGCATGCATTGTATTCTTCACCTGACATAATTAGGAACATTAAATCCAGACGTTTGAGATGAGCAGGGCATGTAGCACGTATGGGCGAATCCAGAAATGCATATAGAGTATAGAATGTTAATTGGGAGGCCGGAGGGAAAAAGACCTTTAGGGAGGCCGAGACGTAGATGGGAAGATAATATTAAAATGGATTTGAGGGAGGTGGGATATGATGATAGAGAATGGAGTAATCTTGCTCAGGATAGGGACCAATGGCAGGCTTATGTGAGGGCGGGAATGAACCTCCGGGTTCTTTAAAAGCAAGTAAGTAAGTATGGCGTAATATAGGTGAATTACGGGTAATCGGCTTAATATTACCCCTTTGGGGGTCTGTACCGCACCAGAAAAAAAGAATTTTAGTGCACTGATATGGAAAATTTAGCGGCTATACATTCATTAGTACTTTCAATAGGTGAATAGTTCCAGATAATTCTGTGGAAAGTATTGAGTCACGTGCTTGGTATACTGTGATGATGATGATAATGATATAATATAATGTACTGATTTAGAAAGTATTATAATCCGGTATAATTACGTTTTCCATATTACAGATCATTTATTTCGTGCGACTTGTATGGAATTTGAGAAAGCTAATGATGAGTTTGACTGATATTTATAGTGTTGCAGTAAATACAACTGTTATTTATTGTGTTGTAAAAGCAATAAGCTCTTCCCACTTGTATATGGGCTCTTCGGCTTCTAGAGTCATTCCATGATCAGCTTGTATAGCAGCATCCTGCTTGGTAACTTTCAGAAGCCGGGCCATAACCGGGCCGACGCACAATCACCAATTCTGGTGAACCGACTTTTTTTTCTTTTGAGCATTTCCTCACATAGCTGAGTTGGTCTCAAGATGATTAGCGAAGATTTTTTTTTTTTTTCACAGTTTTGTTCTATAGATAGGTTGGCTTGACTTTTCGGGGACTGGACATGGATCGGGTCTTTGCACTCAGGCATGCTTTGGCCCATCATGTGCTCTATCCTCTTCAGTTCTGTTGTAGAGTATACTATACATAATTGTCTTTGAATTTTTTTGCAGTGTCTTTGATACTTTTTAAAATGTTGAAAAAATTAAATTTGATAGAAATGAAGAGTATCACTTTTGCAACATTTCTATACCGGACTTATAAATTAGAATTTCAAATTTGGGGGCACCAAGAGTCAAAATTTCTCCAAAATTTGATTTTCTGTGAAGACTTGATTTGGGATTTTGGGAACATCAGAATGATTGTGTGAACGATTTATATATATTTAATATAACTCGGTTTAATATGACTCGGTTAAGAGACAAGTTTTATATGATATTCTTATTGAATTTGGTATTCCCAAGAAACTAGTTCGATTAATGAAAATGTGTCTCAATGAAACGTACAGCACAGTTCGTATAGGTCAGTTTCTGTCAGATGCGTTTCCAATTTACTGTGGGCTAAAGCAAGGAGATGCACTATCACCTTTACTTTTTAACTTCGCTCTAGAATATGCCATTAGGAAAGTCCAGAATAACAGGCAGGGCTTGGAATTGAACGGGTTACATCAGCTTCTTGTCTATGCGGATGATGTGAATATGTTAGGAGAAAATCCACAAACGATTAGGGAAAACACGGGAATTTTACTTCAAGCAAGTAAAGAGATAGGTTTGGAAATAAATCCCAAAAACACAAAGTATATGATTATGTCTCGTGACGAGAATATTGTACGAAATGGAAATATAAAAATTCGAAATTTATCTTTTGAAGAGGTGGAGAAGTTCAAATATCTTGGAGCAACAGTAACAAATATAAATGATACTCGGGAGGAAGTTAAACACCGAATAAATATGGGGAATGCCTGTTATTATTCGGTTGAGAAACTTTTATCATCCAGTCTGCTATCGAAAAATGTGAAAGTTAGAATTTATAAAACAATTATATTACCGGTTGTTCTATATGGTTGTGAAACTTGGACTCTCACTTTGAGAGAGGAACATAGGTTAAGGGTGTTTGAGAATAAGGTGCTTAGGAAAATATTTGGGGCTAAGAGGGATGAAGTTGCAGGAGAATGGAGAAAGTTACACAACACAGAACTGCACGCATTGTATTCTTCACCTGACATAATTAGGAACATTAAATCCAGACGTTTGAGATGGGCAGGGCATGTAGCACGTATGGGCGAATCCAGAAATGCATATAGAGTATAGAGTGTTAATTGGGAGGCCGGAGAGAAAAAGACCTTTAGGGAGGCCGAGACGTAGATGGGAAGATAATATTAAAATGGATTTGAGGGAGGTGGGATATGATGATAGAGAATGGAGTAATCTTGCTCAGGATAGGGACCGATGGCAGGCTTATGTGAGGGCGGGAATGAACCTCCGGGTTCTTTAAAAGCCAGTAAGTAAGTATGGCGTAATATAGGTGAATTACGGGTAATCGGCTTAATATTACCCCTTTGGGGGTCTGTACCGCACCAGAAAAAAAGAATTTTAGTGCACTGATATGGAAAATTTAGCGGCTATACATTCATTAGTACTTTCAATAGGTGAATAGTTCCAGATAATTCTGTGGAAAGTATTGAGTCACGTGCTTGGTATACTGTGATGATGATGATAATGATATAATATAATGTACTGATTTAGAAAGTATTATAATCCGGTATAATTACGTTTTCCATATTACAGATCATTTATTTCGTGCGACTTGTATGGAATTTGAGAAAGCTAATGATGAGTTTGACTGATATTTATAGTGTTGCAGTAAATACAACTGTTATTTATTGTGTTGTAAAAGCAATAAGCTCTTCCCACTTGTATATGGGCTCTTCGGCTTCTAGAGTCATTCCATGATCAGCTTGTATAGCAGCATCCTGCTTGGTAACTTTCAGAAGCCGGGCCATAACCGGACCGACGCACAATCACCAATTCTGGTGAACCGACATTTTTTTCTTTTCAGCATTTCCTCACATAGCTGAGTTGGTCTCAAGATGATTAGCGAAGATTTTTTTTTTTTTTTCACAGTTTTGTTCTATAGATAGGTTGGCTTGACTTTTCGGGGACTGGACATGGATCGGGTCTTTGCACTCAGGCATGCTTTGGCCCATCATGTGCTCTATCCTCTTCAGTTCTGTTGTAGAGTATACTATACATAATTGTCTTTGAATTTTTTTGCAGTGTCTTTGATACTTTTTAAAATGTTGAAAAAATTAAATTTGATAGAAATGAAGAGTATCACTTTTGCAACATTTCTATACCGGACTTATAAATTAGAATTTCAAATTTGGGGGCACCAAGAGTCAAAATTTCTCCAAAATTTGATTTTCTGTGAAGACTTGATTTGGGATTTTGGGAACATCAGAATGATTGTGTGACCGATTTATATATATTTAATATAACTCGGTTTAATATGACTCGGTTAAGAGACAAGTTTTATATGATATTCTTATTGAATTTGGTATTCCCAAGAAACTAGTTCGATTAATGAAAATGTGTCTCAATGAAACGTACAGCACAGTTCGTATAGGTCAGTTTCTGTCAGATGCGTTTCCAATTTACTGTGGGCTAAAGCAAGGAGATGCACTATCACCTTTACTTTTTAACTTCGCTCTAGAATATGCCATTAGGAAAGTCCAGAATAACAGGCAGGGCTTGGAATTGAACGGGTTACATCAGCTTCTTGTCTATGCGGATGATGTGAATATGTTAGGAGAAAATCCACAAACGATTAGGGAAAACACGGGAATTTTATTGGAAGCAAGTAAAGAGATAGGTTTGGAAGTAAATCCCGAAAAGACAAAGTATATGATTATGTCCCGTGACGAGAATATTGTACGAAATGGAAATATAAAAATTCGAAATTTATCTTTTGAAGAGGTGGAGAAGTTCAAATATCTTGGAGCAACAGTAACAAATATAAATGATACTCGGGAGGAAATTAAACACAGAATAAATATGGGGAATGCCTGTTATTATTCGGTTGAGAAACTTCTATCATCCAGTCTGCTACCGAAAAATGTGAAAGTTAGAATATATAAAACAATTATATTACCGGTTGTTCTATATGGTTGTGAAACTTGGACTCTCACTTTGAGAGAGGAACATAGGTTAAGGGTGTTTGAGAATAAGGTGCTTAGAAAAATATTTGGGGCTAAGAGGGATGAAGTTGCAGGAGAATGGAGAAAGTTACACAACACAGAACTGCACGCATTGTATTCTTCACCTGACATAATTAGGAACATTAAATCCAGACGTTTGAGATGGGCAGGGCATGTAGCACGTATGGGCGAATCCAGAAATGCATATAGAGTATAGAATGTTAATTGGGAGGCCGGAGGGAAAAAGACCTTTAGGGAGGCCGAGACGTAGATGGGAAGATAATATTAAAATGGATTTGAGGGAGGTGGGATATGATGATAGAGAATGGATTAATCTTGCTCAGGATAGGGACCGATGGCGGGCTTATGTGAGGGCGGCAATGAACCTCCTGGTTCCTTAAAAGCCAGTAAGTATGTACGTAAGTAAGTATAAATTCGGGACTGAAGAGACTATATATGCTATAATTTTTCAAATCCGACAGGTGGCCTGGATGACATTCGTGAATCTGATACTGACAGGTGGACCATCGTGCCTCAGCCCCTGTTAGAGCCAAGTCCCGTTCGAGTAACCTGAAAAGCCCCAGGGCCCGGAGCCCTCAGCTCTACGTCATCATCGGAAACTCGTAGTACCCCTAAGGGTCCCTCCAGACGAGGCCGCGTTAGTGGCGCTGCTAAATTTTTGTAGGGAATTTTTCAGTATATGCGCTACTGCGGAATTGGCCTAGTTTTCCCTGTTTTTCTCAATAATAAGAAAATTCGTCGTGTAGGTTTCACTGCGCAAGAGTCTCACCATGTGCCCGCCTAAAATGTGTCATGTCCTGGGAAAGCCCTTAGCTCAAGGCTGGATATGAGACTTTGCTGAAGCTTAACTCTTACTTTTTACGATAGAAAGCAACATCGAGAACCTGAGAGAAACAAAACATAGCGTTGCTGACTGAAATCATCGTTGAGGGTGGTCTCTGAAGGTCCCTGATTGTAGCTGTTACGTAAGGTATCCCACGCATGTACCGGAACAGACCTTCACGTCCGTTACTAACGAGATGCGCATCCATGGGAAGAATGAACTGGGCTCTTGTGACATATGGGAGTCGTGTTCATTTCCTTTACCCTGAAACTATTTCCATCATTTCAGCTTTATGTACGGTAAATGCTAACACATACTACACTTTCCTTTGTGAACGATTTAAATGGTACTTTCTAATATTTGTCTAACTACCTTTTGCTCTTATGATTCATGTGAAGAGTGTTACTTTTCCAAAATGGAACTTAAAATTCTATTATACTCGTATCTACAGGGACATCATTTTATTTTTACTTGCATTTTTATTGTACCTGCATTTCTGAATGTACTTCGCTCCCACCCCTTCACTAATGTCCTTGCTCCCGTCAGACATACACACTTACGGCCGCTGTTGCATTCGAAGTCTTCAAGCAGTGAAGTAAACACTGCAGTGTATAGTGTGTTTCATAAATATGGTTGCGTTTTCTATAGAAGATAGAACCTATATTAATAATATCGTACTAAAAAATTATATTCAAGAAACGATAAATTCAGTTTCAGAGAATATGCCTCAAAATGTTTTTAATAATATGCGTAAAGAATTGAAGCCTGGACTGTAATGAACGGCAACCATTTTCAGCAACTTGTTTAAAAATTCAGATTAGCTTATTTTGAATTGAGGTGGCTAGAAGCAAATGAATGCTAGTGACATTTGTAATAACATGAGTTAAGTGCATCCAGTGTAAGCAAAAGTATCTAAAATTTTAGTGGCAAAGGGATATTTTAATCGCATCACACATTAAAATTTAAATAAAAATTTCACCGATTTTACGAAAGCTTAAATATTTAAACCCCATTTTCTCAAAAGTAACTTAAGTGCACTTACAGCCCTTTACTTATGACCCCCTCAATTTAAATGCACTCTCTATATTGTATGTTAACATCAATAATTAATATGCTAAATAAAGTAGACATTACATAACGAACATAGCCGTCTGAAAAGTTGAGTTAAAAAAAAAATGTTACTACTCTACTGTATTTTGATAAATTCCGTAAAAGTGATGATCAAACTGAAAATCGTAATATCGTATTTCCCTACAACATAAATGGATACACTACTTTTCTCTCCTCCTATACCTAGTAAAATGATTTGTTTACATATTGCACTAGTAACATCAAACTCCTGTAATGGAAGGGGGCAACAGTGTTTCCGAGTATAGCCAGGTTAATGTTAAAAATGTTAGTAAAAATAAAGTGATGTCCCTGTATAAACACATACACGCAATCTCCTAAGTAATGTATACGAATCCAGGGCGTATGGAGGTAAGGTTAGCTGTTCATAGATTATATTGTCGTGACGTCATATTTGACGCGTGTCACAGCGTCTTGGTTGTGCTGAAATTGACATTATGTTCATGATTAGATGACTAGACCTCACATTCTGTTTACAATGAATTACAGTGACTATTACACTCTTACTACGTCATACTACTTTTGACCAATAAAACGGTACGAAAGGACGTCTTTCAACCAATCATGGCTGCTTATCGCACAATTTTATCGCGTCCCTAGCATTTGTTTAATTTTATCGCGTCTCTAGCATTTGTTTACATCTAGTATTTGTTTCTTTGTTTGCCAACATTTCAAACTGCACTGGCCTGGACGTCAAAAAACAGAAAATTACAAACCACTCCAGTCGATGCACAGCACTTTCAAATATGACTCGCATTGGCATTCAAGAACAAGAATTAATAAAGATCACTGGTCATATATGAAGAGCACCATTCGGAAATCCTGAATAAGTTGAGGAATACACCATGTACATCAACGAGTTCACTTCTTTTACGCTCACGTCCAATATAACATCAACTGAACCACCAACCACTAAAACATTCAGATTTGAAAATTGTACTTTCAATTATTGTTTCTTTTAAAATTATTCATGTTTATTTTTTATTTCATCATCGTTAATTAAAACGTTTCTTGTTTATTTCATCATCCCTAATTAAAACTTTTCTAACACTTGGTTATATTATTTAGGTTATGTTTGTTATAGCTTCTGCTATATGATATTATGGATAGTCACGTATCAGAGATTGTTTAATACTAAGATTTATTGAAAATCATCTCTCAAGTGACGTTGATTACTGGGATCCGGATGATTGAAGTGGAATGCAAATGTTTTAATAAAAATGAAACTGAATCAACAAAGCCTTCTTGACTAGTAACCGTCCACAGAGTTCAATGAAGATTCCATAGTTGGCACCACAGATCACAAACAGCTGATAACAATAAAACATAATCATTAAACACTACTGCCATCTAGCGTAATGTTGAGATGGTGCAATAATACATTTGAAGACAGTTGTATTTTCGTAAGCCAATTAATATTTAATTGTATTGGAGTACTTTGTTACTTCTAATCTTTATATACTTTCTTCTAATCGTGTAATAGTTAATTAAATCCCACTCGAGTTTTGATTTTCTCTAGATAAATCAAAACCTCTAGTGAGATTACTGTTGATAAACACTGATACTACGATGATGTTTCCTACAATTTAAGTTATTTGTTCACTTATTTTCACTGACAGAGTTACGACCATAAGGCCTTCTCTTCCACTCAACCATATAAAAGAGCATAGGGAATATAAATAACAGCAACACAGAAAACAATGGAATAATATTAATAATACTTACTGGCTTTTAAGGAACCCGGAGGTTCATTGCCGTCCTCACATAAGCCCGCCATTGGTCCCTATCCTGAGCAAGATTAATCCAGTCTCTTATCATATCCCACCTCCCTCAAATTCATTTTAATATTATCTTCCCATCTACGTCTCGGCCTCCCCAAAGGTCTTTTTCCCTCAGGCCTCCCATCTAACACTCTATATGTATTTCTGGATTCGCCCATACGTGCTACATGCCGTGCCCATCTCAAACGTCTGGATTTAATGTTCCTAATTATGTCAGGTGAAGAATGCAATGCGAATAATAATAATAATAATAATAATTATTATTATTATTATTATTATAATTATTATTATAAATTTATTGATTGAGCATAGTTTGCGTTGTTATCAGAATAATTATTATATATCTGACGTTCCAAAAATTCTAAGCCTGAAG
Source organism: Periplaneta americana (assembly GCF_040183065.1). Classification (NCBI taxonomy): domain Eukaryota; kingdom Metazoa; phylum Arthropoda; class Insecta; order Blattodea; family Blattidae; genus Periplaneta; species Periplaneta americana. Next base: position 11,384,932 of record NC_091129.1, read on the forward strand.
GACACAAATTTAGAAAGAGGAAAATATGAACATAACAATATATATTTTTTCCTTGTTCAGGAAATCATCCCAACATTAACAATGTAATAAAACACTTATAAAGTATTTATTTGTATGTTGATACAGTTGACAATATGGATGAAACATGATATCATATACTTTTTCTCTGTACATATAAAATTTTCTGCAAAACGTGGGTATGTCCAAAAGTTTATTTTTTTTCTCCCAAGAAACCATACAAAAGAGAACAATGAAACTTTTTACAAAATTTGGTAGATATATGAGAAACCTATATAAAATATGTCAGATTATTTTATTGTAGCCTATAAGAAACGTGAGGGACAGTTTTATTCTTTTTCTGAAAAATTAATAATTTGAAATTGTCCGGTTTTTGCTATTATATTAACCCTTCAATTTTATATCAGTTTCGTTTTACGAGGCGCATCCAGAAAGTAAGTTTCCCTATTTAAAAAAAAAAAGAACACACACTTTCAGGAAAACATTTATTGGCAACAGGTACAGCAATGTTTCAGCTATTTTTCAACATAGCCACCATCAGAATTGAGACACTTGTCGTATCGTGGGATCAACTTTTGTATCCCTCTGTCGTAGAACTCTGCCGCCTGTGAATGGAACCAGCTTGTGACAGACGTCTTCAGCTCTTCTTGAGAGAGAGAGAGAGAGAGAGAGAGAGAGAGAGAGAGAGAGAGAGAGATGTTAGGCCCATAGACCTGACGGAGCTGCCGATGAATTTCAATTGGCGCAATGCTTTGTGCATTAAAGAACTTTATCACCGACCGAACCTCGCAGGCGGCGGGAGAACTAATAAGACCTTCCATTTCGGACTACTGCTGCCACGCTACTGGCACCAGGCGGGACCTGTCCGGCTGGCATATGATTGATACGTCATAGATCTGTTACGCATGCGCAATTGACACGGCTAATTACGTTTACTTTCAAGGGGGAAAAGTCGGGAAACTTACTTTCTGGATGCGCCTCGTACATAAAGCTCATTAGCGATCTAGAAAATATCTGAATTTTCAATGAAGACGTAGTTTATCATTATGGTTTGGCCTTGATTGTCCTTTAAATCATTTTCATGGTACATACTAATCTCTAGAGTGAAGCCCAGAATTTGGAGTCGGCACTTGTACAAATTAGGACATCACGTTGATAACGAACTAACGAACATCCCACGACCTAAGCGATCATGTCTTAAACGTTTTGCATACACCACTGCCGTTGTAATATTATGAAATATAATAAAAGCATTTCATGCCGTTTTTTTCTTTACTTTGTTCGTAATGCAGATAGTGTGATTGTTTCTGTTCTCCGTGACATCTAATTAATTATAAGAATGTATCTTGTGCGTGAGTTTTTAGACTTTCTCATACCGTAGGAAGAGTCGTGCTCTAAAAAACAGAAAGATCCTTCTCCACGCATTGCCACATTGCAACGCGACGTTGCTGAAACTTTGATAAGTTGTCGCAATACTTTTCCCACAGGCTGATTTAGAAGTAAGTAGGAAGTTGGAATTGTTACAGCTATTAGCATATTTTCTCTCTGCCTCTACTGTCTTTCACTGAAGCTGGAACAGCTGTTTCGCTCTAGGATCGTTTTTTGTAACGGTAAGAATGTTGATTGCAAATTATTACAGCATGCACGAGCCTCTCAGCTTCTTCGGATTTCTTGCAAGAAATCGTACGTAGTGGTAAGCAGCAGCCAGTCGGCTTCTGTGTCGTGGGAGTAATCCACGGATATCAGACGTCGTCGATTGTACAGTCAGCGGACTTCTGACCAAACTAGTTCTTCACTCTTGCGCACATGCTAGCGTTTTTGGTTACAAATTCAAATAACGTCATGAAAGGAAGACCAGAAGTGCAGGGGAATTTTTATCGTTCTTATTGGAAATTTCAGCTCAAATATTTTCGTCACATGTGGATGGCACTGGTGATTGTCTCTTGATACAAAAGTTACGCCACATAAAATTGTCTTTGTAAGATACGAGTATGTTCAAGAAATCAAGCCAAGCGACACACCTTAGAGACAAGAATTTGCAGTTCAGATCCCAGGGCCCATTACCCGAACACGAATATTTTTTTAGTCTTGTTATGTTTTCTGACGAGGCAACTTTCCATTTGTCTAGGAAATTCAACCGGCAGAATGCCCGAATATGGGAGTCTCAGTACTCCCGTACAGTCATGGAGTATGATTCGAGACAGCCCTAAGCTAAATTATGGTTTGGTCGTATGCAGGGTATAATTGGACCTGTTTCTTTTTCATTGAGGCTACTGTCACAGAATCTCCGTACCTAGACTTGCTAGAAGAATATGTATTTTCACAGATTGAACATAAATAGCCCAGCATAACCTTCCAACAAGAAGAAGCACCGCCTCACTGTGTATCATTGTGCCTACAACAATGGACAACACACTTTCCTGAACCGTTGAATTAGACGCGGGTGTACACTGATATGTCCTTCCCGTTCTCCTGACATTACTCCATTAGATTTTGTTCTTCGCGGCTAAGTCAAGGACATTGTGTATTCCACCAAGGTGGGTGACCTCCACAACTTAGGTAATCGCTTTGTGGAAGCAGTAACAACTATCTCACCAGATATGCTACAGAGAACCTGGACTGAAAATGAGTGTTGTTTGTATATTGTTCGAGCTAGCAACTATCTCACCATTATAACATAATGGTGGTATTACCCTACACAGAACCTGAACTGAAATTGAGTATTGTTTGGATATTGTTCATGCTAGCAACTATCACACCATTAGCGTATATATGCTACACAGAACTTGAACTAAAACTGAGTATTGTTCTGATATTGTTCGTGCTAGCAACTATCACACCATTAGGGTATATATGCTACACAGAACTTGAACTAAAACTGAGTATTGTTCTGATATTGTTCGTGCTAGCAACTATCACACCATTAGGATATATATGCTACACAGAACTTGAACTAAAACTGAGTATTGTTCTGATATTGTTCGTGCTAGCAACTATCACACCATTAGGGTATATATGCTACACAGAACTTGAACTAAAACTGAGTATTGTTCTGATATTGTTCGTGCTAGCAACTATCACACCATTAGGGTATATATGCTACACAGAACTTGAACTAAAACTGAGTATTGTTCTGATATTGTTCGTGCTAGCAACTATCACACCATTAGGGTATATATGCTACACAGAACTTGAACTAAAACTGAGTATTGTTCTGATATTGTTCATGCTAGCAACTATCACACCATTAGGGTATATATGCTACACAGAACTTGAACTAAAACTGAGTATTGTTCTGATATTGTTCGTGCTAGCAACTATCACACCATTAGGGTATATATGCTACACAGAACGTGAACTAAAACTGAGTATTGTTCTGATATTGTTCGTGCTAGCAACTATCACACCATTAGGATATATATGCTACACAGAACTTGAACTAAAACTGAGTATTGTTCTGATATTGTTCGTGCTAGCAACTATCACACCATTAGGATATATATGCTACACAGAACTTGAACTAAAACTGAGTATTGTTCTGATATTGTTCGTGCTAGCAACTATCACACCATTAGGGTATATATGCTACACAGAACTTGAACTAAAACTGAGTATTGTTCTGATATTGTTCGTGCTAGCAACTATCACACCATTAGGGTATATATGCTACACAGAACTTGAACTAAAACTGAGTATTGTTCTGATATTGTTCGTGCTAGCAACTATCACACCATTAGGGTATATATGCTACACAGAACTTGAACTAAAACTGAGTATTGTTCTGATATTGTTCATGCTAGCAACTATCACACCATTAGGGTATATATGCTACACAGAACTTGAACTAAAACTGAGTATTGTTCTGATATTGTTCGTGCTAGCAACTATCACACCATTAGGGTATATATGCTACACAGAACTTGAACTAAAACTGAGTATTGTTCTGATATTGTTCGTGCTAGCAACTATCACACCATTAGGATATATATGCTACACAGAACTTGAACTAAAACTGAGTATTGTTCTGATATTGTTCGTGCTAGCAACTATCACACCATTAGGGTATATATGCTACACAGAACTTGAACTAAAACTGAGTATTGTTCTGATATTGTTCGTGCTAGCAACTATCACACCATTAGGATATATATGCTACACAGAACTTGAACTAAAACTGAGTATTGTTCTGATATTGTTCGTGCTAGCAACTATCACACCATTAGGATATATATGCTACACAGAACTTGAACTAAAACTGAGTATTGTTCTGATATTGTTCGTGCTAGCAACTATCACACCATTAGGATATATATGCTACACAGAACTTGAACTAAAACTGAGTATTGTTCTGATATTGTTCGTGCTAGCAACTATCACACCATTAGGGTATATATGCTACACAGAACTTGAACTAAAACTGAGTATTGTTCTGATATTGTTCGTGCTAGCAACTATCACACCATTAGGGTATATATGCTACACAGAACTTGAACTAAAACTGAGTATTGTTCTGATATTGTTCGTGCTAGCAACTATCACACCATTAGGGTATATATGCTACACAGAACTTGAACTAAAACTGAGTATTGTTCTGATATTGTTCATGCTAGCAACTATCACACCATTAGGGTATATATGCTACACAGAACTTGAACTAAAACTGAGTATTGTTCTGATATTGTTCGTGCTAGCAACTATCACATCATTAGGGTATATATGCTACACAGAACGTGAACTAAAACTGAGTATTGTTCTGATATTGTTCGTGCTAGCAACTATCACACCATTAGGGTATATATGCTACACAGAACTTGAACTAAAACTGAGTATTGTTCTGATATTGTTCGTGCTAGCAACTATCACACCATTAGGATATATATGCTACACAGAACTTGAACTAAAACTGAGTATTGTTCTGATATTGTTCGTGCTAGCAACTATCACACCATTAGGGTATATATGCTACACAGAACTTGAACTAAAACTGAGTATTGTTCTGATATTGTTCATGCTAGCAACTATCACACCATTAGGGTATATATGCTACACAGAACTTGAACTAAAACTGATTATTGTTCTGATATTGTTCGTGCTAGCAACTATCACACCATTAGGATATATATGCTACACAGAACTTGAACTAAAACTGAGTATTGTTCTGATATTGTTCGTGCTAGCAACTATCACACCATTAGGGTATATATGCTACACAGAACTTGAACTAAAACTGAGTATTGTTCTGATATTGTTCGTGCTAGCAACTATCACACCATTAGGGTATATATGCTACACAGAACTTGAACTAAAACTGAGTATTGTTCTGATATTGTTCGTGCTAGCAACTATCACACCATTAGGATATATATGCTACACAGAACTTGAACTAAAACTGAGTATTGTTCTGATATTGTTCGTGCTAGCAACTATCACACCATTAGGATATATATGCTACACAGAACTTGAACTAAAACTGAGTATTGTTCTGATATTGTTCGTGCTAGCAACTATCACACCATTAGGATATATATGCTACACAGAACTTGAACTAAAACTGAGTATTGTTCTGATATTGTTCGTGCTAGCAACTATCACACCATTAGGGTATATATGCTACACAGAACTTGAACTAAAACTGAGTATTGTTCTGATATTGTTCATGCTAGCAACTATCACACCATTAGGGTATATATGCTACACAGAACTTGAACTAAAACTGAGTATTGTTCTGATATTGTTCGTGCTAGCAACTATCACACCATTAGGGTATATATGCTACACAGAACTTGAACTAAAACTGAGTATTGTTCTGATATTGTTCATGCTAGCAACTATCACACCATTAGGGTATATATGCTACACAGAACTTGAACTAAAACTGAGTATTGTTCTGATATTGTTCGTGCTAGCAACTATCACACCATTAGGGTATATATGCTACACAGAACGTGAACTAAAACTGAGTATTGTTCTGATATTGTTCGTGCTAGCAACTATCACACCATTAGGGTATATATGCTACACAGAACTTGAACTAAAACTGAGTATTGTTCTGATATTGTTCGTGCTAGCAACTATCACACCATTAGGATATATATGCTACACAGAACTTGAACTAAAACTGAGTATTGTTCTGATATTGTTCGTGCTAGCAACTATCACACCATTAGGGTATATATGCTACACAGAACTTGAACTAAAACTGAGTATTGTTCTGATATTGTTCATGCTAGCAACTATCACACCATTAGGGTATATATGCTACACAGAACTTGAACTAAAACTGATTATTGTTCTGATATTGTTCGTGCTAGCAACTATCACACCATTAGGATATATATGCTACACAGAACTTGAACTAAAACTGAGTATTGTTCTGATATTGTTCGTGCTAGCAACTATCACACCATTAGGGTATATATGCTACACAGAACTTGAACTAAAACTGAGTATTGTTCTGATATTGTTCGTGCTAGCAACTATCACACCATTAGGGTATATATGCTATACAGAACTTGAACTAAAACTGAGTATTGTTCTGATATTTTTCGTGCTAGCAACTATCACACCTTTAGGGTATATATGCTACACAGAACTTGAACTAAAACTGAGTATTGTTCTGATATTGTTCGTGCTAGCAACTATCACACCATTAGGGTATATATGCTACACAGAACTTGAACTAAAACTGAGTATTGTTCTGATATTTTTCGTGCTAGCAACTATCACACCATTAGGGTATATATGCTACACAGAACTTGAACTAAAACTGAGTATTGTTCTGATATTGTTCGTGCTAGCAACTATCACACCATTAGGGTATATATGCTACACAGAACTTGAACTAAAACTGAGTATTGTTCTGATATTGTTCGTGCTAGCAACTATCACACCATTAGGGTATATATGCTACACAGAACTTGAACTAAAACTGAGTATTGTTCTGATATTGTTCGTGCTAGCAACTATCACACCATTAGGGTATATATGCTACACAGAACTTGAACTAAAACTGAGTATTGTTCTGATATTGTTCGTGCTAGCAACTATCACACCATTAGGGTATATATGCTACACAGAACTTGAACTAAAACTGAGTATTGTTCTGATATTGTTCGTGCTAGCAACTATCACACCATTAGGGTATATATGCTACACAGAACTTGAACTAAAACTGAGTATTGTTCTGATATTGTTCGTGCTAGCAACTATCACACCATTAGGGTATATATGCTACACAGAACTTGAACTAAAACTGAGTATTGTTCTGATATTGTTCGTGCTAGCAACTATCACACCATTAGGGTATATATGCTACACAGAACTTGAACTAAAACTGAGTATTGTTCTGATATTGTTCGTGCTAGCAACTATCACACCATTAGGGTATATATGCTACACAGAACTTGAACTAAAACTGAGTATTGTTCTGATATTGTTCGTGCTAGCAACTATCACACCATTAGGGTATATATGCTACACAGAACTTGAACTAAAACTGAGTATTGTTCTGATATTGTTCGTGCTAGCAACTATCACACCATTAGGGTATATATGCTACACAGAACTTGAACTAAAACTGAGTATTGTTCTGATATTGTTCGTGCTAGCAACTATCACACCATTAGGATATATATGCTACACAGAACTTGAACTAAAACTGAGTATTGTTCTGATATTGTTCGTGCTAGCAACTATCACACCATTAGGATATATATGCTACACAGAACTTGAACTAAAACTGAGTATTGTTCTGATATTGTTCGTGCTAGCAACTATCACACCATTAGGATATATATGCTACACAGAACTTGAACTAAAACTGAGTATTGTTCTGATATTGTTCGTGCTAGCAACTATCACACCATTAGGGTATATATGCTACACAGAACTTGAACTAAAACTGAGTATTGTTCTGATATTGTTCGTGCTAGCAACTATCACACCATTAGGGTATATATGCTACACAGAACTTGAACTAAAACTGAGTATTGTTCTGATATTGTTCGTGCTAGCAACTATCACACCATTAGGGTATATATGCTACACAGAACTTGAACTAAAACTGAGTATTGTTCTGATATTGTTCATGCTAGCAACTATCACACCATTAGGGTATATATGCTACACAGAACTTGAACTAAAACTGAGTATTGTTCTGATATTGTTCGTGCTAGCAACTATCACATCATTAGGGTATATATGCTACACAGAACGTGAACTAAAACTGAGTATTGTTCTGATATTGTTCGTGCTAGCAACTATCACACCATTAGGGTATATATGCTACACAGAACTTGAACTAAAACTGAGTATTGTTCTGATATTGTTCGTGCTAGCAACTATCACACCATTAGGATATATATGCTACACAGAACTTGAACTAAAACTGAGTATTGTTCTGATATTGTTCGTGCTAGCAACTATCACACCATTAGGGTATATATGCTACACAGAACTTGAACTAAAACTGAGTATTGTTCTGATATTGTTCATGCTAGCAACTATCACACCATTAGGGTATATATGCTACACAGAACTTGAACTAAAACTGATTATTGTTCTGATATTGTTCGTGCTAGCAACTATCACACCATTAGGATATATATGCTACACAGAACTTGAACTAAAACTGAGTATTGTTCTGATATTGTTCGTGCTAGCAACTATCACACCATTAGGGTATATATGCTACACAGAACTTGAACTAAAACTGAGTATTGTTCTGATATTGTTCGTGCTAGCAACTATCACACCATTAGGGTATATATGCTACACAGAACTTGAACTAAAACTGAGTATTGTTCTGATATTGTTCGTGCTAGCAACTATCACACCATTAGGATATATATGCTACACAGAACTTGAACTAAAACTGAGTATTGTTCTGATATTGTTCGTGCTAGCAACTATCACACCATTAGGATATATATGCTACACAGAACTTGAACTAAAACTGAGTATTGTTCTGATATTGTTCGTGCTAGCAACTATCACACCATTAGGATATATATGCTACACAGAACTTGAACTAAAACTGAGTATTGTTCTGATATTGTTCGTGCTAGCAACTATCACACCATTAGGGTATATATGCTACACAGAACTTGAACTAAAACTGAGTATTGTTCTGATATTGTTCATGCTAGCAACTATCACACCATTAGGGTATATATGCTACACAGAACTTGAACTAAAACTGAGTATTGTTCTGATATTGTTCGTGCTAGCAACTATCACACCATTAGGGTATATATGCTACACAGAACTTGAACTAAAACTGAGTATTGTTCTGATATTGTTCATGCTAGCAACTATCACACCATTAGGGTATATATGCTACACAGAACTTGAACTAAAACTGAGTATTGTTCTGATATTGTTCGTGCTAGCAACTATCACACCATTAGGGTATATATGCTACACAGAACGTGAACTAAAACTGAGTATTGTTCTGATATTGTTCGTGCTAGCAACTATCACACCATTAGGGTATATATGCTACACAGAACTTGAACTAAAACTGAGTATTGTTCTGATATTGTTCGTGCTAGCAACTATCACACCATTAGGATATATATGCTACACAGAACTTGAACTAAAACTGAGTATTGTTCTGATATTGTTCGTGCTAGCAACTATCACACCATTAGGGTATATATGCTACACAGAACTTGAACTAAAACTGAGTATTGTTCTGATATTGTTCATGCTAGCAACTATCACACCATTAGGGTATATATGCTACACAGAACTTGAACTAAAACTGATTATTGTTCTGATATTGTTCGTGCTAGCAACTATCACACCATTAGGATATATATGCTACACAGAACTTGAACTAAAACTGAGTATTGTTCTGATATTGTTCGTGCTAGCAACTATCACACCATTAGGGTATATATGCTACACAGAACTTGAACTAAAACTGAGTATTGTTCTGATATTGTTCGTGCTAGCAACTATCACACCATTAGGGTATATATGCTATACAGAACTTGAACTAAAACTGAGTATTGTTCTGATATTTTTCGTGCTAGCAACTATCACACCTTTAGGGTATATATGCTACACAGAACTTGAACTAAAACTGAGTATTGTTCTGATATTGTTCGTGCTAGCAACTATCACACCATTAGGGTATATATGCTACACAGAACTTGAACTAAAACTGAGTATTGTTCTGATATTTTTCGTGCTAGCAACTATCACACCATTAGGGTATATATGCTACACAGAACTTGAACTAAAACTGAGTATTGTTCTGATATTGTTCGTGCTAGCAACTATCACACCATTAGGGTATATATGCTACACAGAACTTGAACTAAAACTGAGTATTGTTCTGATATTGTTCGTGCTAGCAACTATCACACCATTAGGGTATATATGCTACACAGAACTTGAACTAAAACTGAGTATTGTTCTGATATTGTTCGTGCTAGCAACTATCACACCATTAGGGTATATATGCTACACAGAACTTGAACTAAAACTGAGTATTGTTCTGATATTGTTCGTGCTAGCAACTATCACACCATTAGGGTATATATGCTACACAGAACTTGAACTAAAACTGAGTATTGTTCTGATATTGTTCGTGCTAGCAACTATCACACCATTAGGGTATATATGCTACACAGAACTTGAACTAAAACTGAGTATTGTTCTGATATTGTTCGTGCTAGCAACTATCACACCATTAGGGTATATATGCTACACAGAACTTGAACTAAAACTGAGTATTGTTCTGATATTGTTCGTGCTAGCAACTATCACACCATTAGGGTATATATGCTACACAGAACTTGAACTAAAACTGAGTATTGTTCTGATATTGTTCGTGCTAGCAACTATCACACCATTAGGGTATATATGCTACACAGAACTTGAACTAAAACTGAGTATTGTTCTGATATTGTTCGTGCTAGCAACTATCACACCATTAGGGTATATATGCTACACAGAACTTGAACTAAAACTGAGTATTGTTCTGATATTGTTCGTGCTAGCAACTATCACACCATTAGGGTATATATGCTACACAGAACTTGAACTAAAACTGAGTATTGTTCTGATATTGTTCGTGCTAGCAACTATCACACCATTAGGATATATATGCTACACAGAACGTGAACTAAAACTGAGTATTGTTCTGATATTGTTCGTGCTAGCAACTATCACACCATTAGGATATATATGCTACACAGAACTTGAACTAAAACTGAGTATTGTTCTGATATTGTTCGTGCTAGCAACTATCACACCATTAGGGTATATATGCTACACAGAACTTGAACTAAAACTGAGTATTGTTCTGATATTTTTCGTGCTAGCAACTATAGAACCCTTACAGAAATAGAGTATTGTTTGAATTAGTGTCTTGCACAACCGGTTACGAAAAGTAGAAATATATTGCTACCGAACGCCTGGCGCTATAGACAGTATGCGAAGCTCTTCCGTCTCGCGGAGTAGTCCAATGTTCGAGTCTCACTCGATTGGACGGCTCTGGATCATGAAAGGCAGATAATATTGAGCCATCCAGGAGTTCCAAGAATCGTTGCAAGGACGCGATTATCATCACATACCTTTCAATTGATATTTCCTCCTCTCTCCCGATTGATTGTTTCATTCATTCATTCATTCAGGAATCCAGGTATTGCAACTGCACGCATCATGAGCTTCAGTGTGCTTATTTTTGTTAACTTTTATCTCCTTAAAAATGATTTATTAGAGAAATAATAATACATGCACTTAGAATAATTAAAAGACATAGGCTATATTAACAACTACTTTTTCAGAGGTAGCCTATGTATTTTGAGTTTAAAGATAAACGTTACACGGTCCACACCTGTGGAGTAAAGGTCAGCGCGTCTGGCCGCGAAACGAGGTGGCCCGGGTTCGAATCCCGGTTGGGGCAAGTTACCTGGTTGAAGTTTTTTCCGGGGTTTTCCCTCAACCCAATAGGAGCAAATGCTGGGTAACTTTCGGTGCTGGACCCCGGACTCATTTCACCGGCATTATCATCTTCATATCATTCAGACGCTAAATAACCTAGATGTTGATACAGCGTCGTAAAATAACCCAATAAAATTAAAAAAAATAAACGTTACATTAGTAAGTGTGTACTTATTTGCTCTTCCATTTTGTAAGTAATTGTAATTTATTTTATTCTTGTATTTGTTTACACGTCAGATTTCATCTATACACTAAGCTTATTACCTTTGTTGTTATCGGTGTCCATTAGTTTGAAGATAAATGTACAGAAGTGTCCAATCAATTATAATCCTAGTTTATGCTAACACTTTTTTTTTAATTAGGGAAAGTAAATTTCCTTTAATTGTTACTCCATTTGTATAGTCAGAAAATGTCATCAGAGTTTTTGTATGATGAAGTGCGCTTGGTATTCAGTCCTATATATCTGTGGTTCTGTCTATCCAGCAAGACATCAGGCGCAACCGCTGAAGCTCGGATATTCGGTTGGATGCTCAAGTTCGCCTGTTGTTCTGCGGTTCTAAGCGCTGCTCTGCAGCTCTCAGGTTTAGATATTGTTCGTGTTAGCAACTATCACACCATTATATGCTAAACAGAAATTGAACTGAACTTGAGAATATCGTTTGGATATTGTTCGTGCTACCGAAAGCGCTCCTATAGCAACCTACTACTGATTGCTTTTGTGAAATTAAGTTGCACTTCCTAATAAAGGCGACAAAAACTGCCTCGCCTTATCATTTTTCTTCTGAGAAGCGGTTGAATTCAGGGAAGTTCGAGTACCACCTGGTAAGTGGCCTGCAGTACAATAAGAACAGAATGAGTTAAAGCCACCAAATGTTGTGATGGTGACCATTAATTTAGTATTCTAATGGGTACCTGTAACTGCTGCTACACAACTAACACTGCTGCTATTACTGCTACTATTGCTGCTGCTGCTTGTTATTACATGGAATAAATTGTGAATGGAACGGTATAGTTGATATTGGCGGAAAAATTGTTTTCTGTACCGGTAATTAAATATATGAAGGAACGGAGAAAGTAATGGCGAAGTTGTTCAAAATATGAAAGAGCTTCCAGTTTTTCTTCCGATATTTTAGCGACAATTTTATTGTGAATTCTGACGAAGTGAAAGTAACCTTAATCTACCTGCAGGCTGTGATCGATATCTCTGCAAGATTGTGCAACAACCATTGTAAACGCATTCGCTGAGCGGATATACACAGTGCAATAAAGTATGAGAACTTCCCCTCCCAGAGTCTACTTTTGCGTAGATAATGAGAATGTCATTGTAAATCACTAATACCGGTACTTCTTAATATTCAACGATTGTTGAAGGACTGAAGCGGTCATTTCCACGATAAATTTTAAATGTTGTACCAGATTTACTGAAATATTCTGATCCCGGCACAGTTAAATCGTTCCCTGGAATAGCAACGTACGTTACTTCCTTTTTCCATTTACAGCATATATTGAATCCTTAATAACACATCTCCCTTCTGATAAAATACTTCATTGCAACAAGCACAGCGCCCTCTAGAAACATTTGAACGTCATTCTGCTCAGGGTAAAATACTTGCTCTGTGTCTCAAATTCAAGATTTTGTAGCTCACTAAGGTTTTGATTTATCTAGAGAAAATCAAAACTCGAGTGGGATTTAATTGATTATTACACGATTAGAAGAAAGTATATAAAGATTAGAAGTAACGAAGTACTCCAATATAATAAAATATTAATTGACTTATGAAAATACAAAACTGTCTTCAAATGTATTATTGTACCATCTTTACATTACAAATATTACACTAGATGGCAATAGTGTGTTATGTTTTGCTGTTTTCTTGTTATCAGTTGTGCCAACTATGGAATCTTCATTGGACTCTGTGGACTGTTATTAGTCAAGAAGGCTTTGTTGATTCAGTTTCATTTTTATTAAAACAGTTGCATTCCACTTCAATTATCCGGATCCCAGTAATCAACGTCACTTGACAGATGATTTTCAATAAATCTTAGTATTAAACAATCTCTGATACGTGACTTCATAATTTCATATAACAGAAGCTATAACATAACCTAAATAATATAAACAAGTATTAGAAAAGTTTTAATTAGGGATGATGAAATAAACAAGAAGCGTTTTAATTAACGATGATGAAATAAAAAATAAATATGAATAATTTTAAAAGAAACATTTATTGAAAGTACAATTTTAAAATTTGAATGTTTTTGTGGTTGGTGGCTCAGTTGATGTTATATTGGACGAGTGCGTAAAAGAAGTGAACTCGTTGATGTACATGGTGTATCCCTCAACTTATTCAGGATTTCCAAATGGTGCTCTTCATTTATTTGTAAATAGGATTTCAGGTAAGATGCATAGCTATGACCAGTGATCTTTATTAATTCTTGTTCTTGAATGCCAATGTGAGTCATATTTGAAAGTGCTGTGCATCGACTGGAGTGGTTTGTAATTTTCTGTTTTTTTACGTCCAGACCAGTGCAGTTTGAAATGTTGGCAAACAAAGAAACAAATGCTAGGGTAGTGATAAAAATAAACAGATACTAGGGAAGCGATAAAATTAAACAAATGCTAGGGTCGCGATAAAATAGTGCGATTAGCAGCCATGATTGGTTGAAAGACGTCCTATCGTACCGTTTTATTGGTCAAAAGTAGTATGACGTAGTAAAAGTGTAATAGTCAACAAGAATTTATTTTTATTTTTGATGGTAACTTTCGAACAACATGCATTCGTTTATCCTGTAAAACATGTCATATACAAACGTCTTTCAGGTTTGTTGTACTCTAATTTCTGATTTTTCTCCTGTGCAGATTGCAACATTGTGTTATTAAGGACTGTACTTAGGCGTGGCCAGGTGTGCAAGCTTGAAACTGAGCCGTGAATCAAGACACTTGAGATAGCATATCATATTATCGCGACAGCTCTCGTATTCCGTTTTGTTTGCCTTCCGGATTATAACTGTTATTACTCTTCGTATGTCCAAGAGACTGCCTTCTTTTTAACTCTGCACTGTAGTTCGTAAATCTTACTCGCTTGCAGAATTGGGTTATCCATCACATTTGATCTGAATCCAGAAATGTCGGTAAAAGCATCTGTCCCTCCCCAGCCCTTTAACAGCAAATCTCTTCCATTAAGTGTCATCAAATCTCTGTTTATATTAGCATTGAAGGCCCTGTAAAAGTTCACAGCAATCGCTCTTCACATTACTTTTGTAGCTGGGTCATTTGCAAAATTTGTATAACAAATGGACGATTGAGAACGTCAGAATTAAAGTACTATTTAGTGCATATTCTGCATGTATTAATATACGAGGCGCATCCAGAAAGTAAGTTTCCCGATTTTTTCCCCCTTGAAAGTAAACGTAAATAGCCGTGTCAATTGCGCAGGCGTAACAGATCTATGACGTATCAATCATATGCCAGCCGGACAGGTCCCGCCTGGTGCCAGTAGCGTGGCAGCAGTGTTCCGAATTGGAAGCTCTTATTCCTTCTCCTGCCGCCTGCGAGGTTCGGTCGGTGATAAAGTTCTGCACAAAGCATTGCGCCAATTGAAATTCATCGGCAGCTCTGTCAGGTCTATGGGCCGAACATATCTCTCCCTCTCCCTCTCTCTCCCTCTCCCTCCCTTCCTCCCTCTCCCTCCCTCTCTCCCTCTCCCTCCCTCTCTCCCTCTCCCTCCCTCTCTCCCTCTCTCTCCCTCTCCCTCTCTCTCCCTCCCTCCCTCTCCCTCTCTGTCCCTCTCTCCCTCTCTCTCCCTCTCCCACCAACTTCCCCCCTCTCTCCCTCTCTCTCTCTTCCTCCCCTCTCTCCCTCCCTCTCTCTCTCTCTCTCATGCACCTCAAGAAATTCCTGTCCTTCGGTGAGCGTTTTGGCAACGACGAAGAGCTGAAGACGTCTGTCACACGCTGGTTCCATTCACAGGCGGCAGAATTCTACGACAGAGGGATACAAAAGTTGATCCCACGATACGACAAGTGTCTCAATTCTGATGGTGGCTATGTTGAAAAATAGCTGAAACATTGCTGTACCTGTTGCCAATAAATGTTTTCCTGAAAGTGCGTGTTCTTTTTTTTTTAACTAGGGAAACTTACTTTCTGGATGCGCCTCGTACTACAATGTCTTTGTCATAGTAATCAGCCACTGTCCGCTCACCTTGCTCTACAGCATTCTGTACAAACATCAATGAATCTTTGATGGCACGACTAAATGTCAGGTGTGTGACAGGACAAGACAATGGATATTTTATAGAAATAGAATTCCTTTATTTTTATATCAGGCATTCTTTAAACAGTGGATAGGTCCTAGAATAGTAACAGAAGTAACTTCAGATCAAACATGAACAAATATTTTAAATATCTTAATATCAGATCTGTTACCTAAGGTATTATAAAGATAATATCTTCTTCAATAACTAACAGAAAACCATTATTTCAGTAACAATTATCTTAGTAGATCGCCCTTAAGGCAAATATATTTGAGCCTTAGTTTCTTTAATGATAGATAATTAGAAAAAATTAAGGCACTGTTTTGAATGATGTAACAGACATGACATGGAGTAACAGATCTGACAGGTAACAGACATGACAAAATAAACGTAAGCATGAGCTAACCAAAGCTTCTTTTGCTTAAAAATCTTCAAAATAGCAACTGAACTACGGCACACGTGTACTATTATGTCCTCTTGATCTTGACTTTATATGATGTTATTTGTGGAAAACACAACACAAACAGATCTGACAGAGTAAAAATGCACGCTTAGACTAAAACACAAAGCAAGAGTATGACACACAAACCCGCCAAATCAAAATGAGTGAACATAGCAGTACAATCAAAATGGGTCTTTGTGCATCATCCTGGCTTGTGCTGACATCTGTGGGATTTCTTTTTCAACTGTGTATCCATAGGAAAAAGATGGTGTAACAGATCTGACTGACTTAGGCCCGATTGTATAAACAATTTAATCTTAGATCAGAGGTTAAATTGATCCTTGTTTCAGCTGAACTTGGAATTTTGTGTTGTATAAAGTCTAATCTGAGATTAATTTGTCTCAAACTAAAGTCAACTTTGACTGAAGAAATTTCTCCGATTAAGTTAGATGATCCAAGTTCAGTTATTTCTTTTCTGTTTGAAATATACGAGTGACAGATGTGCAAATAAAATATCCATTATTATTAATATTAATAGATATGATAGGTACATTTATATATATTTCTTTCAATTTCTTGCCTTAATACACAAACAATCTTATATTTTATAAGGCTCTATCGTGTTCAGCAGTATCAAATAACATAACCTATATTTATATTATGTTTATAACAACCATTAATAATTAATGGATATAAGTACATTCATAAATTTTCAATTAACTGTATTACTAAACGAAAATTGTGGTTTTATAAAGCTTTATTATGTTTAGCAGTATCAAACACCATAACATGATAACAACTCGGAGAACAGTCAACCTTCTTCTTATTGTCCGCCATTATTTACATTGCACAAAAAACCAGTGTCTCCAACACAGTGTACGGAAAGTCGCCAAAAAGTAGTTGTAAAGTCGCTAGATTTCTCATTATCAACAAAGAAAGATTAAATTTTGTCACTATGGGGTGCTAAAAAGGTCACTAAATCCCTATTTAAGCAATATAAAAGTTAAAAGAAATTGTTGTTGAAAAGAGTTAAAGTCGCTAGATTGGCAACACTGAACAAACCTGTCCGCGCATCTCGTATTTCACCTGTTTATGCGATGTTGCCAAATCCTTTTCACTTGAACTTAGATTGCATTTGAACCAAGGTAATTTGATCGCAGAAAAGTTTTATACAATAGAAGAAGTGTCTGAACTCGGTTCACTTTTCGATCTTCGATCAAAGTTGATCTTTAGTTAGGGAGTTTTATACAATTGGGCCTTACTGGACTAAAGTAATTATGTAATCATATTTAAGGAAATATGAACTCAGACATAAATGAACAAGTTTTGATAATACCAAATGTTTCTTTAATTTTTTTCTCAATTACATTACTAAACAAACCTTTATCTGGACATAATCATGCTTCGTTTTAAATACTTAACTAGTATGAACACGGCATGTTAGCTGTTACTATGAGAATTTTGTTTTATTCTCGTGAAATATTTCACATGAAGGAAATAATTCTTCTGACATTTACTACATTATTATTGAAACTACTCACTGTTAGGAATTTATAACTCTATCGTTATAAATGCAATAATGGGAAGGGTATGAATTGATGGACGTCATTTGTTATATAAATTATGCAAATGACCCAGCTACGAGCATTTCGTCGTTATGTTTAAAACTTGTGGTTGCAATGCTTTATGCAGCACACACTTCAGGAACTTCGCTCCAGATTGTCCGACTGTCTTTAACAACATAATTGTTTCTTACAAAAGAACTTCATTATGTACCTATCGATAAGACCACTGGTCGAATCGAAATATTGCATTGCTGAGTGTAATATGAAGTAATTCTGAAATGCTTGATGTATGCATATTGTGCGATGTGATACTGGTGGTAGCGTTCCTAGCTACAGTTCAGCTGGATCTACAGGGTGTAACAAGACCTTACGGACAAACTTTGAGGCACGATATGTCACACAGAGAGGATCATTTTCTGTTAAGCAATTTATGCTCGATGACACGTCCTTTAGGAACTACGCATCCAAAAGTTAGATGTCCAGTATATTTTTTTCAGAAATGATGTTTAAGTTTTCATGCCTGTTCTGACAATTTACAACAGCCATTAAAATTATAAACCCTCTCATTTAACTAGCTAGCTAGTGAATACAAATTAAAATTATAGAACAAAAATGTTCCACTACCGTAAGAGGCAGGTTCGTGTACGGTGTGATCTTAGCCAATAATATAACATAAAATTTATAAAGACAGTTTACTAAATACAGTAAGTAACTTAATTCAAACCAATAAATAACACACGAGAGGATTTTCGTACCCACAAAGGAATTTGCGCTAAGGTAAAGTTTGGATTTTTTTTTGCCTGATAGACTCGTGTACGGTGGAACTCCTTTGGCATTAGATTAGATATTATTCAAGATAGATTCCGGTGAGAATTCTCTAACACTAAAACTTGAAGGTGTATTGTATTATTACCTATCTTTATTGGTACTAGTTGAACAGATCTTTACCCCGTATTAGGTTCAAGAGTCTGTTTACCTGATTATTTTCAGGAGGATCCTCCTCTGGGTTAATAATTGTGAGGAATTGATACCTCTCCCTTGCTAATACTTCTTCACGTTCGAAGATTATGTGAGAGGCTATTTCATCCTCTTTTCCATAAAGTCTGCAGAGAGGGTTTTTCTTGAAGATTCCCATCGTGTGCAAATGTTTCTTCGGACAACAGTTACCCTTTAGAAGTCCTACTCCATTCTTCAGTTAGTCTGTTTACTCTTAAGAGATACACAGTAATTGATAAAGTGAATTTCTTCATCAATATTTTACTGTGGCGATAGTGGTTATGTTTAATCCACTCATCAATTGGGTTTACGGATTTGAAGATTGAAATGCCAAATATTGGTTCTGGTCTAGTTAATGTTTCAGCAGATTTTTTCCTTGCAAAAGAAGCTGCTTTCTCATTGTCTATTACTCCCTTATGCCCTGGCATCCACCCAATTGTTACTTTGTTGTGTTCTACCAGTTTTGTAAGACTAATTTAGAATTGATCTGGTAGCATTTAAGTGCATGAATTGTCAAAGAACATCCGTATGTTGTTACCTTAGTTACCTTTTCATAGATCCTCCAGGCTCCTGTGGCATAAGCGAGCTCGATGCCAGCCATGGAATTGACGGCGTTCGGTTTGTAGGCACAGTTTTAAATCACAAGCATGTCTTTCACACACATCTTGACTACTGCTGACGGGAGATGAATGTGTACTATAAAAACACTGAAGATATTCTAGAGTGAGATTAATGGAGCAAATTTAAGAATGCATGAAAGCTCAATTGAGTCTCCCTGCCAGTCAGCTCTCCTCCTCAATCCAGTTACAATATAGCGGTATATTCCTAAACCTTTATCCACAATGAAAAATATGCCTTTCGCGTCTCAGAATTTGCCTTTTGCCTTTCTCCTTCCGTATTTGCATATCCGGCACCCAGCGACAAAAACAGCTGTCAACGCAATGGAGTCCAGTACCTTTGTATTGTATTGTATTGTATTGTATTTATTAACATTCCATGGTATTCACACATTGCTTTACAGCTAGAATATGGAATAAGTCAAAAAACTTAATACTATTATAAAGTCTTAATTTATAGTCACAGTCTAGATGAAATATATACAGACGAGATTTACAATATAGTCTACTAGTACAACACAAAGTTTTAGTATCAATTTCATGAAGTGTTATTTAATGTCATGAATTCACCTCCTACAGAATAGAAGGCGTGAGAAATTAGGTACTTCTTTAATTTGGCCCTAAATAATCTTATGTTTTGAGTTTCATTTTTTGTATCGATAGGAAGGCTATTAAAAAATTTTATTGCCATATAACGCACTCCTTTTTGATAGCATGATAGACTTGCCGATGGAGTATGAAAGTCATTTTTTGACATATATTTATGCTATGAACTGTTGAATTAGTTACAAAGTTTTCACGATTACATACGAGGAAGATTATTAATGAAAATATATACTTACAAGCCATGGGCATTATTTGTAGTTTTTTGAAAATAGTCCTACACGTTTCTCTAGATTTGGCACCTACCATTATTCTAATTACTCTTTTTTGTAATAGAAATATACTGTTACTATCTGTGGAATTTCCCCGGAATATTATTCCAAAACTCATTACCGAGTGAAAGTATGCAAAGTATATTGTTTTTAAGGTATTGATATTTACTATCTTTTGCATAGATCTAACAGCAAAACAAGCTGAATTTAGTTTGGGGGTAATTTCTCCACAGTATTAATAGCTACAGTTTTATTCTTTATTCATACAAAATGTATCTTAATTTATAATCTACCACAAATTTTTATGAATCTTCACTCCGTATCTCGGTTTGTATTCTCGGAAATGTGCGAATTGTGTATACATATTACTGTCGTTTTTCCTGGTTGAGCGACCATATGTTTGTCTACAGAGAAGACCCTTTGGCGAGTGTTACAGATGTGAGCTGTCAGACTGGTGGGGTGTTGCACACACGTGCACAGCTCCAGGGTATAGTTCCGTCTTCTTGATGAAGTTAAGAGGATTGCAGTAGTGTAAGCGACAAGAATCAAACCAACTGCCTTAGATTAATACCTTTTTGTATTAGAAATAAAACAGGTTCCCATTACTTGGCTGTTAATTTGATATGCTTTGCATATGGAAGCTGCTAGCAGAAGTGGTTTGATAGAGATTTGTAATGCAGTTAAACGATGACTAAAAAGTTACAGCTCGTGTCTGTAAATTTCCAGGTGAATAAAAAACTGTTTTAAAAATTAATTATTTTCAAAATAGACAAACTTTTTATATATGCTTCTACTCTCCAAGATCTTTTACTCGAGGATAAAATATTAGTTAACTTTCAAATTTTATGAGAATAATAATAATAATAATAATAATAATAATAATATAATAATAATAATAATAATAATAATAATAATAATAATGCAGTTAAGGGGAGTTCCTTCTCATCACATGCAAAATAATGGTAAAAATAGCCTATCTTCAAGTAGGGGAGAAGTGGGTACAGCGAGACAGGGAGAACAGTGAGATATTTTTTATTAGATGGTAAATTTTGATGTTGAAATGTTAGTAACAGTGGAGTTGTATGTTGCTTGAGTAAAGTAACAGTATTTTCATACTCGATTTGATTCTAGTTATAAAGATGAGTGATGAAAAAATAATTCGTAATTTTTCACTCTAGAATTAAAATTTTGGCTTGTGTTTAATGAAGGTTATATTGGATATACGAATGAAATAGAAATATGAAGGTCTTGTTACTTAATGATATGGTATTTGACGTTATGTTTGGCAAAGTTTCGTCTTTTTTGTCTTGATTTTGAAGTGATGGCGCCATTTTTAAACGAACTATGCGTAAAGGGAACAGTGAGACATGCCATTGAAGGGTACACTGAGACGTCTCACTGTTCCCATTTACCAATGATTTGCAAAATTAAACTGTAACTATATTACATTTACCGGTAACTAACATTAAAAATGAACATACTAGTAACCAATTTAAGAACTATAGCTTAAAATAATGGATACATTACATTTTAATGGTTTCTTAAATAAAAAATTATTCACAAAATTAAATAAAATATTACAAAATTATAAAGAATTAAATTAAATTCTTATAATTATAAGCTTTGTTGTCACCAAAAATTCATTTTATTTTTTCGCAAAAGTTTGAAAAGTCATGGAAAATTCACTTCTCCAAATGTTCCAGATGTTTCAATGGTTTCGAAGTCGACATCAAAATGATTCTAAATAAGTCTACAGAACATGGCAAGATAAAGAGACAGCAAGCTTTCTTTTCTTTTGAAATAAATGTAAATAATTTCAATGTCTGTTAATAGACACTGTGGTGTCTCACTGTACCCTCCTGAATAGGAACAGTGAGACATTTGCATTTTTTTGACAAACACGCATTGTATATTATGTCCTTTATCTATTAACATTTCTGCATATGTATTATTGTACTCCATGTCTTATTATATATTTCTATTGCACTTGATTTTAAAAATACTTGAAATTTCACTTATGTCTTAATATTTTGTGTCTCACTGTGCCCACTACTCCCCTAGTCATAAGTAGTATATCAGAGCTCTTTCATTTTTTAATGTTGTATGTATACACATTAAGCTTTAAAATACAAAGAGAATGGTTACTCTAGAGTAAATTTATTCCCCGTGAAATATATATATATATATATATATATATATATATTTTTTTTTTTTTTTTAATTTAAGCATAATGTTTTGCAATATGTATGACAAGACTTTCTTGTGTTAAATTCTAACGTACCTTGTTTACATGTTTCGACCTATTATGGATCACACTTGCAACAACTTTTACATAGGACAGACAGGCAGATCATTTCAAACACGTTACAGAGAACACATCATAGCCATAACAACATTACAAAACACATCCACATATGCAGAACACCTCACAAATGCTAACCACATCTACAGAGACATCAACACAGGCATGGAAATACTACACATCCAACCAAAAAGCCAGAAACTAAACACACTAGAACAATACGAAAAATATAGACACACAAAAACACATCCAAATGAAATTCTCAACACACAACTCAATTTCAGGACACACATACTCTTTGACTCCACATTATACTACACAAACACACCCCCACAGAAAACAAAACAAAAGGCGCCAAGACCAGCAACAGCCAGTTCTGAAGAAGGTCAATAACAGACCGAAAAATGTTAACCAGGTACTGTAATATTTAACACGAGAAAGATGTATAATACATATTCCGGAGTGATACAGTGTTGAAAGTTGTGTAATCAAGATGTATATTAAAATAAAAATTTATATTTACGTAAATTGAAATTTAAATTACGTTAATTTTCAATAATGAAACATGTACTCATAGAGCACGTAGAGCTGAAAACCCGGGTTCAAATCCCGGCGCCGGAGAGAATTTTTCTCCGTTCCATTACTCTTTCATCGTATGATGACGCAGAATATCTGCATGGTAATATCATACGTACTTCGGTACATTAAAATAATATACATGATATGCGTAAATCACTTTGTGATTTAAGACGGCGCTTATTCCGTCGGATCCCGGCCAACTAGTCACTCATAACGAGTGCACCTCAGCACATGTGTGGACTTCGGTCCTATGTTCATACACATCTATGACGTAGTGCAGAGGGCGGCCACTAGAGGAAACCCAAGAGTTGGATCTTAATCTGAGACGATTCTGTTCGGCGCCGGGGTGGTATCCGGTGTGGCTTAGTGGATAAAGCATCAGCACGTAGAGCTGAAAACCCGGGTTCAAATCCCGGCGCCGGAGAGAATTTTTCTCCGTTCCATTACTCTTTCATCATATGATGACGCAGAATATCTGCATGGAAATATCATATGTACTTCGGTACATTAAAATAATATACATGATATGCGTAAATCACTTCGTGATTTAAGACGGCGCTTATTCCGTCGGATCCCAGCCAACTAGTCACTCATAACGAGTGCACCTCAGCACATGTGTGGACTTCGGTCCTATGTTCATACACATCTATGACGTAGTGCAGAGGGCGGCCACTAGAGGGAACCCAAGAGTTGGAGCTTACAGAGCAGAGCTGAAAACCCGGGTTCAAATTCCGGCGCCGGAGAGAATTTTTCTCCGTTCCATTACTCTTTCATCGTATGTACTCATAACTTTTCTTTAAATATTAGGGTATTCTCTCACGTCAGTAATTTTTTGTAGAATTTTTACATTATGTGTGTGATACTTTGTAAATAGGCCTATATGAAGTTTCACAAAAGTCAATTTTTATCCAAACTACTGTTTTGTGTCTTGGGCTCTTATGTAACTAGGCGCCTGAAAACATTACAAATAAAGTACTTCCGTTAAAAGAAACTAACATATCCGTTAGTCTTATTACCCTCTTCTGAGTATAAGCGGCTTTGATCTTCTATAAATATTCCTCTGAGCCGAGTACAGTTCGGAGAAGACAACTGTTCCGGGAACTACATTGTGTATTAGTGAATGACATTTTTAACAGGGGAGTTTCTGAGCACTCTTAATTGGTTGTTTTGAAAAGTAACAGCTTCTTGTGGTTTATGTCAGCTGAGGTTATTTAACTTCCCGTTGTTTGTTTTTCATCTGGGGTAAGAGATTTAATAACAGAAACGCTGCAATTTTGTTAGGCGGTTTTGTGTGATTGTTACGTATCTTCAAAGTGCAAGACAGGTTCTTGTTGTCAAACCTTAGAATGTGTTATCCCCAATAATAACAGCTACGGGTAGTTGCGTCATAGTTAGAATGTTAGGAAATCCGGTTTTTCATAACTTTGTGTCTGTCTCATGCCAGATGAGTGAAGAAGTTTCACATGAAAATCACAATAACAAAGACTTCAAACTTGCTCACTGTTGGTGCTCTAAAATCTGTCTACAAATTCTTCTAACAGTACATTATGCAACGAGCCTACAATGATAGTAATTAAGACGCGAGTATGTTTATGAAACGACCGCAAGCGAGTTTCATAATTTTCATACGAGCGTCTTAATTACCATTATAGGCAAGTTTTATACGACTTTGTATGCTCGACCATATTTCTAACTTGAAATTATTCATAAGTATTCATGTTATGGTTATGTAAGTGAGGAGCGGAACTGACCTTCTAAATTTTGAGATGTGCGCAGACGCGAAACTATCGATTTTTTCCGAGGAACGAATGTCATTGACCTTGATATAATCTAGAGAATAACATGAACATTAATCTTGATATAACCTGGAAATTGATTTAGAATTGAAAAACGAGATGACAAATTGAATTTATTTGAATATTATTTACAATTAACGCTAATTGTTATAGTAACAGAACATAACCTTCTGCTACAGTATTGGATTTCCAGCCTCCGTGAATTTTCGCTACTGTATTTGTCTTTCGATTGCATATCCGAGAATAATCGATACTTGCGCTTTTATAATGCCACAATGGCGATTTCTCATTGGCTGAACAACTGAACTATAATGAATAGGTGTACTTTAATGAGGTGCATTAAAGGGCTACTACCAGGTGTATAATTACTACATTTCTGCATGGTCGAGCATAATAGTACATTATGCAACGAGCCTATAATGATAGTAATTAAGAATCGAGTAAGGATATTTATGAAACGAGCGCAAGCGAGTTTCATAATTTTCATACGAGCTTCTTAATTACCATTATAGGCGAGTTTCATACGACTTTTTATGCTCGACCATATTTCTAACTTGAAATTACCGGTATTCAGATGTATACATTTTATTTGTATCTGACAAGATCGGAAGTGACCTTATTCTAGGTCGTGAATTGTGAGATGTGCGCAGACGCGAAAGTATTGATTTTTTCCGAGGAACAATAATGTCATTGACCTTGACGTAGTCCCGTTAAACTTGAAAATATTATAATATTATAACCTTGATTATTGAATTCGACATTGAAAAACGAGATGACAAATTGAATTTATTTGAATATTATTTACAATTAACGCTAATTATCAGGGAACGGATTTATATGGACTAAAAATATATGAAATATGTAAATATATATGTAGTTATTTTTACCAAAATATGGAATTAAATATGGATTTTTACCAAAATATGGAATTAAATATGGACTTAAAATTATAAAAAAATGACTATGTACGTTAAATATTGGTACATTTTAATCAAACTAAACAAAAAATATAATGGACGTACCTTATCTTCCAATGTAGTTTCAACAAAACACAATTTTTATTGTCTGTTACCATAACAATAGGTTACAAACATTTCTTTCAAGTGCTGAAAAGTGAATCTTCTTCTATTGTCTCTGAGGATAGATTTATACTGACTAAAAGAGCGTTCGACGTCACAAGAAGTAACTGGTACATAATTCAATTTCACAATGTCTGCTGGGGATAAGTCCAAGTTAATCTTCACTGTTGATTCACCACTCATCACAGCAACAACCTTTTGTAGTTCTTCATATCCAGGGTTTTTTGAAAGTACAGTGTCCACCTTAGCTCTTACTGCATCTGCAACTTTACCTCTACCACGATTCAGTTGTTCCACAGTACTATTTATAATTTCAAAACTTTCAGATAGTGAAAGGTGCCTATTTTGGAGACTTTTGAGCGTTTTTATGATGCATGAAAATGTATGCTGAATGTGAGCTAAGTCATTCTTCACACTTATGTCACAGGTAACTGTTTTCGCAGTATCAATTGAGACTGCATCTTCAGAGTCCAATGCAAGGAGAACATTGTTAATAGAGTCTATATGTTCGGCATAATATTCAACTGCTTCTAGCCATGTACCCCATCTAGTTAAAATTGGCTTTGGTGGCAATGGAATTTCAGGGTACATTTCTTTCAACACGTTAACTCTACTGGGAGCTTTGAGAAATACTTTTTTCACTGATGAAATCAACAAATCTACTTTAGGGAAATTGTCTCTGACCACTTCTGCCACACGATGAAATGCATGCGCCACACAAGTAAAATGAGTCAATTTAGGATATACAACAGATAATGCTTGTCCAGCTTTGACCATATAAGGGGCAGCATCGCTAATAAAGAATAACACATTATCGTACATAATACCCTTTGGCCACAGGATACCCATAGCTTCGTTGAACAGTTTAACTATAGTTTTGTTATTGCACTTTTCTAGAACATCACAATGTAAAAGAATTCGTTCAGAATATTGTTCACTTAACAAACCGATAACTACATTACCAACAAGTCTACCTTCTTTGTCGGGAGTCTCATCAATGGAAACCCAAATTGAACTATCTTTAATTTCATCTCTTATCTTCTGTATTGTCTCATCGTAGATGGATGGAGCATACGTCTTCCTAAGTGTTGACTCATCCGGGATTGTATGTTGAGTATATTTTTCAAGGAATTCCCTGAAGACCTTATTCTTTAGTTTGTAGAGAGGAATATCAGCAGAGATGAGAGAACGGCACAGGTCGATGTTAAACTCAGATCTTACATTCGATGTTGTTGGTTGTGTTAAAAACAATTGTCTCTGCTTGGAATTTAGTTGTTTGTTGGCCTGATGTTTACTAGTTGTAATGTGTTGTTGCACCAGGAACTTTTGTGTAGATGATACTGCACACTGACACAAATTACAAAATAATATTTTATTGTCAGTTGATAAACCATCTTCTTTAAATTCTGAAATGTAACTTGTTAGTTTTGATTTTAAATTGACTGAATGACGTACTTTTGGCATATTTGCCGTCTTTATAGTATGATTTACAAAACTGAACCTATGTGTACTCTGACTGGCATTTAACTGTTGAGCTGCACAACTGAAGTCTGTTAAAAATTTTAAATTAAATTAATACAGTTTTGTAACTTACTTTCCCATTGTTGATAGGACTGCTAATTTTCAAATAACTCTGATGTTAAAGGGATTACTGAACATGTGTTTAAATCTCTATTGTTGAAATGTATTTTTAAAAGTTAATGGAATTTTGTTTTGTTTTATTGTTAAACCTAATATAATATGGACTGTTTTATATGAAATATGGAAAATATATGGAAATTAACGAAAATATGTACTAAACTCTAAAATATGGAAAAATATGGAAAATAAAAGTAGGATTTTTCAACCCTACACATTGTGAAACATAAAGATAATGCAAAATATAAATTATATTAGCTTTATAAGTAAATATGTATTTACATATAAATCCTTTCCCTGCTAATTATTATAGTAACAGAACATAACCTTCTGCGACAGTATTGGATTTCCAGCCTCCGTGACTTTTCGCTAATTCTCTTTCGATTGCATATCCGAGAATAATCGATTCTTGCGGTTTTATAACGGTAGAAAGCTGACTTGTCATTGGCTGAACACATGTAAGCTGAGTTATCATTGGCTGAAAACCTGTACTTTAATGAGTAGGTGTACTTTAATGACATGCATTAAAGGACTGCTACCAGGTGTACAATTACTACATTTCGGCATGGTCGAGCATAAAATGTTTTTCGTTCTTGAAGTCAGTCGTATTATGTTATAGAATGTTGTTTAGTATAACAAGGAGACGAGCCGGGAAGTTTATGAAGACCTTTCACAAGACTGCTTAATTCGATTTTATATTCTAGGTCAATTCATGTTCATTTGTTCAGTCATTTTACATATATGAAAGTTGTCGTCTCGATTGTGTGTAACCACTTGGGTGTTTCGACGTTGTAGCTTTGAAAGCACCGTAGTATTTCGTCATCTGTGTTTGTCGGAAGAGTATGGATGGTATCATGTGTTTTTGTCGGCAGAGCTAAATCCAGCTTGTTTCTCTCTACCATCCTAGTTGACGTCTCACGTTCGGACCCCATGACCCCAGCAAGCATGTCTCTCTCTCACTCGTGACAATGTCTTGGAGGAGTTCTTCGCGGCCTTCTAATTTCTGCTTATTGTGCAACATAGGAGTTATCTAAATTCCTGTTGAGATGTGTAGAATAAATATAAGCGAAAATGATTTCCATTTTGTACAAATTGTAAAATTGGCATCACTATAATTACAGCACAGCTGTTTTTAAAAGTCTTCCGATAGCCACTCGTCTAGAGCAGCGTTTCTCAAACTTTTCTGAAGTGGGGATCACTTCTTTAAGCCAGAACAGTTCCGCGGACCACCTTACTCTTGTTCCCTTCGAAAGCAAATTTATCATTTATGTAGCATATTTTAATACCAGTAGGGGAGAGTCTGGTAGTATCGGACAGTGCGTTTCTTTCATCTACCACCATATGTTAGTACCTGAATGACATGGTTACGTTTCTCTATGCGACATCACAGAAACGTAACCATGTCAATCAGGTACTATCATCGTGTGGTAGATGAAAGAAACTCACTGTCCGATATTACCCGATGTCCGATACTACCCGACTCTCCCCTATATTTATATTTTAAAATAGAATTAATTAATTAATAATTAATTTATAATTCAATTAATTTTATATTAGTATTAACTAATTAAGTTAATGTTAATAGAAGGAAATTAATTTTCGTTTTTTTTTTAACAATTCAAGGCTATTAAAGTTTGAATAATCTTTAATTTATTAACTAAAAAAAAAAATAAATGTTGGTACTTACATTAATGAGATGGATGAGCTTGCCGATTCTTGCATAGTTCTATATTTGGACGTCTAGATATTTCATTAATGGCACTAGAATCACTGATATTAATTTCTTCACACACAGCTTCTGAACTATTAGCACTGCCTAAATGAAGTGTATCATCACGCTCCTTTCTTTTCAAAGATCCGGATCGAAGTCAGTTTTTCATTATGTATAATGGGCACTATTTAACAGAGACATGGACAACTACGAGCGTGTGCCACATAAGAAGGATTTCAAACAACTAACTGCTAACAGGCAAGAAACGAATCGACAATGCACAGAATCTGTTATAAGTTACTTGTGATTGGCCACAAAAAATGTTTAGAAAAGTATTGTAATTTGAATTTCTGGATCTGATTCGCCCGGATTTAAAAATAGGCGGAGTGTAAAATTTCTTATATCGTTATCTGGAAAAAAAAAATAAATAAAAAAATAAAAAATAAATAAATAAAAAATAAAAATAAATAACGCAGAAACAAGTAAAGATGCAATTTGGTGCGTTCTATTTTGGTGTACGACGTACAGTACGTGCCCATTTCAATGTGCAGACTGGGTGTCGGCAAAACTATTAAGAAAGTCATAATACATTAAAAGATTCGGTACTTTGGTCCTCTGTTATGAATTCGGGTGGTCCCTGGCTCGGTTACAGGTGCAGCGCCAAATGTGCAGGAAAAGATGGCGAGAAATCCCACGTTCATAGTGCTTTAAATCCCTCTTTTGTTACTGAGAGTAGAGTCGGAAGTCGGTAGACGGGTAGGGTAATAAATTTCATAAAATGTCAGTACTGGGAGAAAAAGTGAAAGGCGATTGCCATGTGTCATTTCCAAACTCTGAGATTTTCAGCTATAGAGTGATATGCAATTCGTTTGAATTTTATTTCTTCTTCTGTCTTTTTCGAATGACCACAAGGACAGACCTCGAGGACCACAGATGGTCCGCGGACCATAGTTTGAGAAACGCTGGTCTAGAGACTTGGTTTTGACCTTAAAACCTATCTTCGTTCTAGCATTTCTCCATAATTGACAATATTATCTCTATCACGTCCTGTATTCTACCATTTTCCGACGAGACTAATGCTATGCTATTTCCTTTGGTAATATTTAATAGATTATTAGATCACTTAACAGGCTGTCAGTTCTCGCGCCATTAGCCATTTAACTATATTTCGAGCGAGGCAAAATTGCGGGTATAGTCACTGACACAAATATCACGAGAGATGGCACTTCCATAAATGTCAAACTGAATGCAAATTGGACCATTTTTTTCAGAAAGGAACCAACCCACATTATGCCTAAACCGAGAAAAATGCACTTTAAAGTTAAAGGTGAGTGATTTATACACAAGTATATACAACTACATACGCTACTTATTGCTGTAACCCAGGAATTCCCAACCTGTGTGTCGCGCAGTCCCATGGAATGTGGCGAAATTTTGGAATTCAAAAATAAATTTTATGCGATCCAGGAAGTCTCTTTTCAACGTATTTTTTATTTGCAATGAAGTCTGATCTGGTACATTTTATTTTAAGACAGACTTTACCAATGAAACGTAAACACCTGCAACAATGTTCAGTTCAGTTTTTCTCCATAAGGCCACGTATAGAGAAACTCTGTGCAACCCACCAAGTGCAGACTTCACATCAATTTAAATAGGCGAGTTTTCAAACACGATAATAAAGTTTTTCTATCGGACATCCACATAGATAGGTTGGGATTTATGACATATACCTTTCTTTTTTTTTTTTTAATGCCCTCAAATTGCTGCTTGTTCTTTCACAATTTTCGATTGCATGTTAACATAAATCTATCTACAACACAGGATATCCGAAACTACATCGAAGTTTTTATCAGTGCTTTTTTCTGGCGGAACGCGCTGGAACGGCGTTCCGACACCTTTTTGTTGCATTTTTCATCATGGAACCGAAATATGTGTGAATAACTATGTCTTTAATATAATTTTTCTTTGAATTCCGCTTAGATCTTAAAAGTTTTAGTTGTACGAAAAGGAGGTTAAAAACGACAAAATTCCCGTGCAGTCAACAGTAATCACCTCCCCGTCTGCTATAAAATAGTCTACACAGAGTTCCACCACCTTTTTCTCCAGAAAAAAAGTACTGGTTATTATTATTATTATTATTATTATTATTATTATTATTATTATTAATAAAATCAAATAAATGTGTCGCGATATCATTGGCGTTCAGTAAGGTGTGTCGTCAGTCAAAAAAGGTTGGGAACCACTGCTTTAACCAAAAGCGTACGTATTATGCTCATTACCGAATGGAAGTATGCAAAGTATATTGTTTTTAAGGTATTGATATTTACTATCTTTTGCATAGATCTAATAGAAAAACAAGCTGAATTTAGTTTGGGGGTAATTTCTTTAATATGATTTTTACAATTTAACACATTATCGATTTTTAAGCCAAGATTTTTGGTTGTTGTTGTTTCTAATAGGGATCTGTTGTTAATTACTGCGCTAGAAATTTGCGACGTTGAATTTGCACAGGATTTAAATTGAATTATGTTAGTTTTGTTACAATTTAATACTAATTTATTGACTGAGAACCAGTCACATATTTTGAACAGAATTTCCTCTGTTGAGCTATCACATTTTCTTTAAATAATAAAAGTAATAATTCAATTTCATTTATACTACATATTAAAATGCATAATTCTGATTGTTCCGATATAAATTGCAATTGTTCAGTTATTAATGAAGTTAATGAGGTTAAATACTTAGGTATAATTATTGATAATCATTTAAAATGGAATAATCATATTCATTATATTTGTAATAAATTACGTAAAACATTGTTTTGTTAATTAACTGTTTACGTATAAATTATTTAGCATTATTTCAATCTATATTTATGTACGGTATTATAGGTTGAGGTGGAACTTATAAATCCAACCTTTATTCGTTAATTTTACTACAGAAAAAATTACAAATTTGTTTAAAAAAAGCAGAAAAATTAATTGTTGTTTAAACATTTCAAAGTTTTCAACATTAAACAAGTGTATTACTTTGTTTTGTTAAAATATTTTCATAGAAATTTTAATAACTTTGAAAGGTATATACATAAATATGGAACTAAAAAAATGAATTCTCTGCGTTTGTCTGAACCAAAATGTAAAACCAATGCATCTTTTTATCATAGCATGAGTCAAGGACCGAGATTATTAAACAAATTTTATTCCAATATTATTTTAACCACGAATTTTCTCTAAATTAATAAAAAAATTAAACACTTTTAAATCTGTATTCACTCTCAATTTTAATTTTATTTTTGTCTGTATTGGAATCCCCTCCTGAGCACGAGTCTTACTCATTCAAGAGTGGCTAGTTTATATTTCATTGCATTTATTAACTTGTATTCATTTCAAACTTACTAGCAATAAAATAAATGAATATTGAAGTTAGACAAAAAATAACCACAAAGACGATCGTGGTTTTGGTGTCTGTCGCTCCTCCAAAGTTATAGTTAAGGAATTAATCACGGTTAGATAATAAACATGAATTAAAATGTTATCTACGCAGTAGTTAGACGAAATAACGACTTTGAACGGTGAAAGAAAACTAGAAGGGAGATGTGATGTTGGGCGATGTGTGGGTAGAATTGTTGCAAGGTGTGTCAGTTTGGGACACAGCCATCATCGCGTCCTTGTAACACACTGGGCAACTCTGCTCCGTCTCCATCCTGCTGGAGAATGCCAAGTAGGAGGAATCGCTAGGTATGTAAAAGTGAAGTGTCGGCGCTCCAGCTACCTGTTAGGTCATTTCACCAACTTCTCTCTTGGAGAAATAGTGCTACATGTCTCACGCGCCGACAGTATTAAAGTCTGGAACAGCAAATAGAAATTTGACCCGTCATTCTCCGTATAAGGGTAGAGGGTAGGCGTGACTGGTGAAGGTGTTTTATTGCTTTAGCATGACGTTCTTTGAAGTCTATCGAATGAAAGAGAATGGAAAATAACTGCTCTGTCGCACTACGTTTCAACTTACTCAGGAAATTATTCATAGAGTGCCGCCGATCAATTGATAATCTTAATGTAGCTCATCTTAAACCAAGAAGTCCACAGAAATTTCTTCTTCTTCTTCTTCTTCTTCACTTCATGGTATAGGCAATCAAATGCCTGTCCGTCTTCAAAGTCCTCCAGCCATCGTTTCTTAGGTCTGCCCACCGATCTTCTTCGTTCAGGATGATATTGCATTATTTGTTTAGTAAGTCTGGTATCTGGCATTCTATCGACACGTTCTTTCCAATTTTGTTTAAAATCTTTTAATCTTTCATTTATATTAAAAACTAGCCGTACCCGTGCGCTCCGCTGCACCTGTTAGAAATAAACATAAGGAATTACATAATTAAAATAGGACGTTTGATCCAGGTAACATTCGTTTTTCATAGAAGGATAAATCGTTTAATATGTTACTTAATTTAAATTGTATTTACATAATTACAATGCGATCATTTTGGTCCAGAGACACTCATTTGGTGCAATGACAATTCCTTTAACATGTTTCTTAATTGTTATTACATGCAACCATAGTTTAATGAAGATTGACGTATCTTTTAGTTTTAATGTGTATGCTTTATATTACTTGCTATATGTTTCCATTGAATTATGGTAATAACTTAATTTTAACCCTTGTTTTCTACGTCTTCAGTAAATGGCGCTTGGCCCACCGTGGTTCTGAACCCTTCAAATAACTTAAATAGTGATACAGCATATATAGTGATATGTAATTATATTTCTTTCTTTCGAAAATGTAAGAATTCACAATCTCATATGTACCATTGCCATGAAATGAATAAATGTGTTTTTTCTTCCTACTCAAAAATTTTATATTTTGCACATAGGAGTTACTGCAGGAACAACGCTATAATCTGAGGCGGCGGTGAAAATGTATTGTATTGTTATTTTAAGTCTTGTATATCCTTAAATTTCACTCAGAAGTTACTGTAATAACATTATAGAATTATGTCTATCTAGAGAAACTACACTTTCCAATGGTGAAATAATAATTAAACAATTAATTAGCTTCCAATATTACTTCATACAAACACAGAAACATTCTCTGTAGGCTATGTTTAATAGCTTTCGATTGTTGTTGTCCAAAGCCCCTTATAGACGATGTCATTTGTTTTTATTTCAATACAGCGCCTTGGATGGCGTTATTGTAATTTTAAAACTCATTTATCTCATTAAATATCAGTTCTATCAAAATTTTGTATGGAATAAAACTTATCGGAAATCATTTTTAAAGAAACTTTTGTTATGTAACATTTTTCATGAAAATTAATAATAAGGGAGATATTTCAATTTATTTAATTCAATCCCTCTTATAACTCCCCTTTTAAATAAAGTATTTTGAATGTCATATAGCCTAAAATCTAAGTTGCAACGAACTTAATTTGTATTCCAATTTTCCTATAAATCGGTTCAGCCATTATTGCGTGAAAAGGTAACAAACTTCCAGACAGACAGACAGACAAACATACAAACAAAAATGTCAAAAAAGCGATTTTCGGGTTCAGGATGATTAATTATGCATGTTAGGAATTATTATTTTTGGAAAAGCGAAAATTACCAGAAAAATTTCGGCTATACATTTATTATTAGTATAGATTTCTAACTCTTCTCTTATGTTTTCATGTTATTAAGTCTCTCATGGTACATCCCTTCACACTTCTTAGAAATTTCATTTCTGTAGTCTGTATTTTGCTTTGTTGCTTCTTGGTTAATGTCCAAGTTTCACTTCCGTATGCCGCGTAGGTACAGCC
Organism: Periplaneta americana; assembly: GCF_040183065.1. Taxonomy (NCBI): domain Eukaryota; kingdom Metazoa; phylum Arthropoda; class Insecta; order Blattodea; family Blattidae; genus Periplaneta; species Periplaneta americana. Next base: position 11,420,546 of record NC_091129.1, read on the forward strand.
ATGACTTTATTAAAAAATTTAAATTTTGTTTCTTTACGTATTTTGTTTCTAAATGTTCTATTAATCGTTCCAGATACTATTTGAAAATTACATATTTTATTGTCCACGTCATATTCTTTATCAAAGCCAACATCACTTCCCAAATAATTAAAATGGCTTACCAGTTCTATGCAGCAGTTATTTATAGTTATTTTTGTTCTAATCGGTTCCTTCCCTATAAATGCCATTACCTTTGTCTTTATTAGAGAAATTTTCATTTCATATTGTTCTCCAATTTCATTAAGTTTAAAAATAGATCTTTGTAGGGCAGACTCGCTATTCTGAATAACAACTAAATCATCGGCAAATCTATATATATATAATTTGAACTGGTAATGGAAATTACGGGAAAACGGCTGAACGGATTTTAATGAGTGACTCCTCATTTTCATGCCTGGCATCCAAAGTTTTTCGGAAAAGTAGTAGTTTTCAGTGAAATGTCAATTTTCCTACATAATTTTCCTATTTTCCAAAATCCATCTGTTGTCAGTTTTGACAATTATTTTATTCAATCACGGCCGACTTGATTGAATTTCAGAACAAAACACACACTACAATAAACAATAGGCTATTACACGAAGGCCATGACCTGCAGGATTGCCGACATATTTAGAGCTCAATTCAATTTATTAAAATCTGATTCTGCAGTGTATAATTTTGTGAGTACAGCTGTGTGTTGGATATTCAAATCTACGAAACTTGAGGTGGTTTGATGACATTATTACCATTAGAAATTAAATATTATTATAGTTAATATCATGATGCATCTATTTTTTCATTAATTGTACATAATATTGATGACATGAAAGTGAAACGTTTTGTGGTTATGTAAGTAAATGTAGAGAATATCTTAATTTAGATCTTGATTTCTATTAGGCCTACTGAGTGGCTGCTATATATAACTACAAAACTTAAGTAAGATAATAATATTGTTATTAAAAATCAAATAAGTTTATACTTATTGGGTCATTTTCATACACTTAATGGCGGTGTAGTGTAGATATTGATATGTGTCATTGTCTTCAGTATTGGCTCGAGAGAGCGCAAAAATTACAGTTCCTAAGGAAAGATCAAAAGGTATTACTTACTGATAAAATAAGAGGCGTAGAAAATTTTGTAGTGTCCAGATAATTTCAGCAGGATCTCTTAGTAGGATAAAATGATTTTACGCTCTACATTTCTAGCAGTAGCTATACGAAAATGCTATTGTTCGAAAGCTTAGCAAACCTGACATTTTTTTTTTTAATTTTGCCAAAATCCACATTGACCTGAAATAGCTATTGCTATCGTCCTGACATTGATACTTGCGTTTTCGAGTTGAAACTCAAAAACTGAAGTTGGATAGGTTCAAGAAAAAGTATTTGGCCTAAAAATCCATTCAGAGGGAGTATGTTTCATTATTATGGAAGAAAATAACTATCAAAAAGACAAGTATTCTTCACTGAAAATAAATCTGAAAAATTTTTATTTGAACGTCTATGGAACTTAGTTTGCAGCAGTATTTACTGCACAAGCCACTAGTAACAGTATATTTAGAAAGTATTCTTTGAAATTTGAAAACCTACATTCACTAGCTGTTTCCACTTCCTCACTAGATCGTCTATATAAATACTAAAAAGCGTAGGTGATAAAGTACACCCTTGTCTGACACCCTGATTAGTAATAATTTTTACAGAAGTTTTACCATTGTTTTTCACATTTATTTTTGTTTGGGAATAGAAGCATTGCATCATTCTTACAAGTTGTTGAGGATATCCTCTTTCTTCCAATATTTTCCACAATTTGCATCCGTTAACTCTATCGAAAACCTTTTCAAAATAAATTTCTTCTTCTAACACATTTTTCTGTCCCGCGTCGTGGCGTCGTAGTCTAAGGCATCCTACCTACGACTCGCGTTACGGAATGCGCGCTGGTTCGAGTCCTCACGGGGGAAGAAATTTTCTCATGAAATTTCGGCCACTGTATGGGACCGGTGCCCACCCAGCATCGTGATGCACTTGGGGAGCTACGATTGATAGCGAAATCCGATAGCAAAAACCAGCTATAACGGCTGGGGGGATCATCGTGCTAACCACACGATACCTCCATTCTGGTTAGATGATCGTCCATCTCTGCTTCGGCCTGTGGGCGTGAGGCAAGCGACCGGTTGGTCGGTCTGGGCTCTTTATGGGCTGTAGCGCCACGGATTATAACATTTTTCTTGCTCAAAACAAAGGTGTAAGAATTAAATGTGAGAATGCATGTAGTTTGATGGAGTAGACCTTTTTTAGGGGTGTATGACTACGGAGGCTAAATAACAAAGGCAATTACAAATGGTTTATCAAGTTTTAAGAGCCCCGAGTTTATCGGAATAAATTTTTGCGATTAAAATCTCGGCTACCTTATGTCACCGACTTCAAATTAATTCATAATTAACTTAAGGGAGCTCATACAGTAGCAGTGCTGAAGATGGTAAACGTTTCACAACATTTTAAATAACTCAGAGATAATTCAGTAGATTTTTTTCATTTTTTGTACACACATAAGTGGTATTTGGGCCTTCATTTGGCATCAGTAAATTTATAACTATCATAATAGTTCATTATTTTTATTTACAAAATGTAAAAGGAAATAATTTGCTGCTGTTTTCCAAACTATAAACATGATATCTTTTGAACTAATTGTCCAAATGTTTCAAATTTTTGGGATATCTGTCGCCATTCCAACTGTACAGGATGCACTACTTTCATAGAGATATAAGCATAATTTTCCCTTGAAATTATTCAATCTGCTTTACAGGGAATTTTACCTGAAAGACTAGATTTGCATAATATATACGTCACTGTACGTTAACAGAAAATCACAATTCCAAGTCACAGAGCTTGTGTGCACTCGATGTGGGTCTCTGGCGTTTCGTCAGCCCACGCGAGTTGTGTGGATATAAAGGGAAAAGTTGAGACGGTGTCAGGTGGAGTTCCCGGGTAGCTCAGTTGGCAGAGCGCTGGTACGTTCAACCAGAGGTCCCGGGATCGATACCCGGCCCCGGAACAATTTTTCCCTTGAAATGATTCAAATCTGGTTAGACGGAGCTTTACCTGAAAGACTAGATTTGCGAAATATATATGCGTCACTGTGTACGTTATCAGAAAACCACAATTCCAAGTCACAGAGATTGTGTGCACTCGATGTGGGTCTCTGGCGTTTCGTCAGCCCACGCGAGTTGTGTGGATATAAAGGGAAAAGTTGAGACGGTGTCGGGTGGAGTTCCCGGGTAGCTGAGTTGGTAAGAGCGCTGGTACGTTCAACCAGAGGTCCCGGGTTCGATATCCGGCCCCGGAACAATTTTTCTCTTGAAATTATTCAAATCTGCTTTATAGGGAGCTTTACCTGAAAGACTATATTTACATAATATATACGTCACTGTGTACGTTAACGGAAAACCACAATTCCAAGTCATACAGAGATTATGTGCACTCGATGTGGGTCTCTGGCGTTTCGTTATCCCACGCGAGTTGTGTGGATATAAAGGGAAAAGTTAGACGGTGTCGGGTGGAGTTCCCGGGTAGCTCAGTTGGTAGAGCGCTGGTACGTTCAACTAGAGGTCGATACCCGGCCCCGGAACAATTTTTCCCTTGGAATTATTCAAATCTGCTTTACAGAGAGCTTTACCTGAAAGACTAGATTTGCATAATATATACGTCACTTTATATACGTCACCACAATTCCAAGTCACACAGAGATTGTGTGCACTCGATGTGGGTCTCAGGCGTTTCGTCAGCCCACGCGAGTTGTGTGGATATAAAGGGAAAAGTTGAGACGGTGTCGGGTGGAGTTCCTGGGTAGCTCAGTTGGTAGAGCGCTAGTACATTCAACCAGAGGTCCCGGGGTCGATACCCAGCGCCGGAAAAATTTTTCCCTTGAAATTATTCATAATTTCATAAATTTTAAGTAAATAATGTAAAGTAAAACTGACTTGTTTCCGTATGACAGAATAAAAAACTGTAATTCAAAAACTTTAATGTAGGATGTTCACTGTGGTAAGTCCTCTAACACTGCATTTCTAGAGCCATAAATAAAAAAAAGACAGTTGAATCTGACAAGTGGTTGGAGAGGTACTATGTTTTTCCTCTTATATAGCATCAAATATTTCCTTTAAATTATGTAAATAAAAATAATAAATTAATTTTGTAATAATTATAAATTTGTTGATGCCAAATGAGAGCCCAAATACCAATTATTTATGTACAAAAATGAGAAAGATCCATTTAATTATCTCTATTATTTCGTGAAAAGTTTACAATCTGCAGAACCGCTACTGTATGAGCCTCTTTAAAATTTGGACTGTAAGAGAGTTCATAAGCAACCCAGCATTTCGGGCTTACAATGAAAGTTATATGTTACTAGTGAAAACATCCTAATCTCTAATTACAACCCTACGCTTTAGAAGCATAGACGGCCAAAAAGTATCTTGCACGTACTAGCTTGAAAAGTAACGTCCCTAACACGCTCAAATAGACGACCAGGCAGATCAATAATGTTGCAACGTGAATAATGTTACCGCGGTGCGGGAAATGCAGCATAGACTTGAATTCAATGATATTGTTATCGCTGCAGATAATCTATTGTATTTTATGGCAATAAGATAAGTCAGAAATCCCTTATAAGGGCCGACTTATTGATTTACCGAGCATTAATTAGCGCACAGTAAAGGCTGGTTCACAATAAACCGGAAACGAGAATCGGAACGAAAACGAAAACGGTAAAATTATTAAAATGTATACATTTAAATGTGAGCATTCACAATTAACGAAAAGCTTGCCGGAACCCGAGATCGGGAACGGAGATTTGGCCAAGTTTCAACTTTGGCGTTCACGTTTCCGATCACAGCCCACTAGATTCATTCTATTGCCATCTAAAAGCTATTTTGTCGTCGTATATTTTTGTAGCAAGAAGATCGTGACATAACCTGTACATTATTTTGTTCTGTGCTGTGCACCATGGAGCAAGTTTTATTTGTTGAGATTCTAATATTGAAATCCTCACATTTACGATAAGCGACGCGCCTCGTATAAAGATGAGAAAATGAAGGAGAATACGTGGCTTTGAATAGCTGCATCTTTGAACACCGATCGGAAGCGAATCATATTTTATTACTGTATTGGTTGTATTACCCACTACATATTCACGCTTCAATTCAATAACTGCTCTTATGTTCATTTTTGTTCTATTACAAATGTTTCTTCTCTAATTATTTTACGTTATGGTAGACTTAAAATAGGGTGTGATAATAAAGATGCATGGGCATATTTATAGTACCGTACCTAATGAAATGTTTCAGTTGAAATTTCGAAGTTAGTTAACCTGTGTTTATGTTGGCTGCCTTGTACTCATGAGGGAACGCCATTGGTCAATTATACACAATTAACATCAGAATGTGTAATATCGACTTTACATATCGTTATTGACATGCATATCGATATGCATAGTCGTCTACGTTCTCGGTTTATTGTGAATCAAAAATTTTCATATTCACGTCCTCTGCTTCTCGTTTTCATGCTGGTTCTCGTTCCTGGTTTATTGTGAACCAGCCTTAAGGCAATTGACTTGTCGTCAGGATGACTACTCATTCTGCCTTCGGTTTTTTCGTGGTTTTCCCCGTGCGCTAAGACAAATATCGGGATGAGAGTAAACTAAATGGGCCACTGACCTAATCTTTTCCTCCATTTTCCCTCCTTCACCTTTCTTAGCTTATTTTTCTAAATTATTGACGTCCTCGTTCTTCATTGGAATCGTTCTCCTTCGGAAATTGACTTCAACATCGAACCCGATGTTTGTCTAGCTGTCTAATCTGTCCTGGCTCTTACATATGCTCAGAATGTAAAATCACTTTGCAAAGTATAATAAACATCACTGATATACGTTCAGAATGCTGTCTGTTCTACACACGCTTAACATTATATAGCCAAAAAAAAAAAAAACTAAGAAAATTGCCTTCTCAACAGTAATCTCACTAGATGTTTTGATTTATCTAGAGAAAATCAAAACTCGAGTGGGATTTAATTGACTATTACACGATTAGAAGAAAGTATATAAAGATTATAAGTAACAAAGTACTCCAATACAATAAAATATTAATTGACTTACGAAAATACAAAACTGTCTTCAAATTTGTACCATCTCAACATTATGAATATTATGGTAATAGATGGCAGTAGTGTGTTATGAATAGCTGTTTTCTTATCAGGTGTGCCAACTATGGAATCTTCATTGAACTCTGTGGACGGTTACTGGTCAAGAAGGCTTTGTTGATTCAGCTTCATTTTTATTAAAACAGTTACATTCCACTTCAATTATTCCGATCCCAATAATCAACGTCACTTGACAGATGATTTTAAATAAATCTTAGTATTAAACAACCTCTGATACGTGACTATTCATAATATATCATATAGCAGAAGCTATAACATAACCTAAATAATATACACAGGGTTAGAAAAGTTTTAATTAGGGTTGATGAAATAAACAAGAAACATTTTAATTAACGATGATGAAATAAAAAATAAACCTGAATAATTTTAAAAGAAACAATTATTGAAAGTAGGTACAATTTTAAAATTTGAATGTTTTAGTGGTTGGTGGTTCAGTTGATGTTATATTGGACGTGTGCGTAAAAGAAGTGAATTCGGTGATGTACATGGTGTATCCATCAACTTATTCAGGATTTCCGAATGGTGCTCTTCATTTATTTTGTAAATAGGGTTTCAGGGAAGATGCATAGCTATGACCAGTGATCTGTATTAATTCTTGTTCTTGAATGCCAATGTGAGTCATATTTGAAAGTGCTGTGCATCGACTGGAGTGGTTTCTCCAGACCAGTGCAGTTTGAAATGTTGGCAAACAAAGAAACAAATGCTAGGGTTGTGATAAAAATGAACAAATGCTAGGGACGCGATAAAATTGTGCGATAAGCAGCCATGATTGTTTGAAAGACGTCCTTTCGTACTGTTTTATTGGTCGAAAGTAGTGTGACGTAGTAAAAGTGTAATAGTCACAATAAAATGGAAATGGAAATTTTTAACTAAGGAACTAAATAAACGGCTAGTTCATAGGCTTAAAGACTTCAACAGTTGCAATGATTCTATAATTAATATGGAAGCACGAGATAATTACTTTGGCTGCCATTATAATTCACCCTGGCTCCACCTCTATTTGTTTATTATTTTCTTTGTATTTCGAAAATTTTCACTTGGTGGTTTTAACAGGAGTATTCCTAAAGAACGTGAGCTATTTGTAATAATAAAGGTGAATTGATAGTTTTAACCCTTAAATTGGCAAAACTTCATTTCTCACACTAGTTTATTAAGCCGTGTCGGACTGTAAAGAAAACAACTATCGCAATGTCCATATTTTATATGTTGTACCATATTATGCTGCATGTTCAGTTCAAAATGTGTCATGGCTCGCTGTATGCCGTCATATGGCTAGCTGATGAGCCTAGAGAATTCAATCTTCCTATACTTCCGCAGAGGTGTATAACCTAAGAGGCAGAGAAATTGCCTAGCAAGTATGGCGTTCATTCTGAAGAGTACGTACCGATACGTACGGTAACGCCGGTAGTGGCAGGAATGTGAACTGTTTGGAAATATATACTGTCGGGATATGGGGAGAGGATTAAGACGATTACTTACGTATTTGTTGATATTAACTTCGACGGTCAACATGGACACGGAGCATTTGATTTGTGTTGTGGAATGTTACCGTACGCAACCGATGATATCAAATGCCCTGCGTACGACTTGCCGGCGCAAAACACAGTTCGAAAGAGGTTATGGTAGCACACAGACCGTACAGACCGCCATCTGTTGCTACGACGTTCAAGTTATATCCTACACGTTCTCAAGTTCAGATTGAAGAACGCCTTAAATAATAGGCAACTTCTCTAACATATAAGCTGAAACTCGCTTCAAATCGGTGACCAAACAACAGTGACGTCATGACACACTTTGAAATGAACACCCAGTAGTATTGTGAAATTAATTTTCCTACCAATTTTTTTCTATTATATTAAAATTACAGCATATAGCCTATTAACCTTTTGTATCCTATAGGATACTTTGTGAATTTAAGGGTTAATAGCTGCTTTCCTAAAGAACGTGAGCTATTTCGAATAATAAAGTCTCTTACATAGGCTATAGAAAATGTTAACTTGGTAGTTTTAAGAGGTGTTTTCCTAAAGAACGTGAGCTATTTCGAATAATAAAGTCTCTTACATAGGCTATAGAAAATGTTAACTTGGTAGTTTTAAGAGGTGTTTTCCTAAAGAACGTGAGCTATTTCGAATAATAAAGTCTCATACATAGGCTATAGAAAATGTTAACTTGGTAGTTTTAAGAGGTGTTTTCCTAAAGAATGTGAGCTATTTCCAATAATAAAGTCTGTTACATGTATAATCTTTTCGCTGTAAGAAAAATCCTAATATAAACAATAGCACGTGACTGAAGTGAGGCTTCATTGGCCACTGTTTGGCGCCATAGATTCTCAGTACGTGTTCCCGCCTACTGTTGTACATTCTGTTTCATGTTAAACATTTCCCGTTACTCGTCAAGTAGGCATAACCTCACTACCATGTATTCGTTTGGTTAGGAAACATTCACTGCACTGTACTTTATAATTACTGTAATTAAAACTAACTTAACTTATTATATACATTTAAGACTATTTGTTTTTCTCCGCTTTTAAGAGGGTTTCCACTCTTATGTTTAATAACCACACACACAGAGGATGCAGAAGCCATACTTCAGTACCACGTGCTTACGTGACGCTAGCTTGTTACAAGAACAGACTACCTCGGTATTACTGTCGGTATTCATCCGCGTTCATAGTACATAACAAAATATAAAAGTAGCTTTTCTTTTAAATAGCGTTTTACATATAAGTGAAGTTAAATGTTTATTTAACAACTAGAATTCAATTTTTTTATTTTCAAATAATACAAGATTATGGTTTCCAAATAGAACTATATTTTTGCTGCGTCGTGTGAGTGTTTCGACTGGGAGCCAATCACGGGTATGACAGCCACGTGCTTGTGTTTACATTAGGATTTTTCTTACAGCGAAAACAGTATAGAAGATGTTGACATGGTAGTTTTAATAGCGTCTTTATAAACAAGGTGAACTGCTTTTAATAGTATACTGTAGTCCTATATTTGGGAAATGTTTACTTGGTAGTTGTAACAGGTTTCGTGCCTACCCTTTCAGTATATGTAACTAAAACGTTGTTAGAAAGATTATTATAGTTTTTATGTTTTCTCGACGTTCTTTAGACTCGCGTTCCGTCCACACTGAATAGCAAGTTCAATCAGTTGGAATAATTTCACATGTAAATATCAGATTGCAGTACCTTTGTCACTAATTACTTGCTGTTGTCCTTTAAATGAATCAGTTCAGCATACAGCATTACGCTGTGACTTAATGATACAAATTACTTCGGTATAGTTCGTATAATTTTTTACATATGTTTATTATTGTAATTATTATTATCATTATCATCATGTTTTACTCTGCTCCATATTGGCAATGTGTTCAGAGGACATCATCATCAATCATCATCACCAATCTGACCCTTTTGAGTCTGATATTCCTTAGTGTACATGAAGTTTCTAGTATTAAATAGTTTATTTAGAGGTCAGATTACGAAAATATAAAAAATTTAGTTTCATTGGAAAGAAACTGATAAAACGAATAGAAAACACACTAGATTAGTTTTATAAAATCACTAGCCGTACCCGTGCGCTCCGCTGCACCTGTTAGAAATAATTATAAACAAATTACATAATTAAAATAGGACGTTTGATCCAGGGAACAACTTTTACAACAGCGCAAGATAATCTGCTTCGCTCATTACCCAATTTTTTTTGCATTGCATTTATTGCATATAGGCTATATTTTATGTATTTTAACACGATTCAATTGAGCATATTTAAAATTTGAATTATAAAATAATGGATTGCTAAGCTAACGTACTATTACTGCATACTAAATCAATACACTCTCGTTGTTCGTTAATTCTCTGAGATTAAAATGAGTGTACATAAATATTATTTTAAGAAATACAGAAAACGAATGTACAAAATAGCCTATCACATTTTCTGTGCATAAGAAGCTATTTTGATCTTACCTGTCCTCGATTTACTCAGACGTTACTGTAATAACATTATAGCATTATGTCCATCTAGAGAAACTAACCTTTCCAATGGTGAAATAATAATTAATTATACAAATCGGTTAATTTAGCTTCTGATATTACTTCATACAAACCAGAAACATTATCTGTAGGCTATGTTTAATAGCTTTCGATTGTTGATGTCCAGGGCCCCTGTTTCGATTGCTGTTGTCCAAGGCCCCTTATAGACGAAGTCATTTGTTCTTTATTCATTGCACCGTCTTAGATGGCGTTATTTTAATTTTGAAACTCATTTATCTCATTAAATATCAGTCCTATAAAAATTGTGTAAAGAATAAAACCTATCGGAAATCATTTTTAAAGAAACTTTTGTTATGTAACATTTCTCACAAAAATCAATAATAAGCGAGATATTTCGATTTATTTAATTCAGGCTCCCTTATAATCCCCCCTTTTAAATAAAGTATTTTGAATGCCATATAGCCTAAAATCTAAGTTACAACGAACTTAATTTATATTCTAGTTTTCATATAAATCGGTTCAGCCATTAACGCGTGAAAGGGTAACAAACATACAGACAGACATACAAACAAAATTTTCAAAAATGCGATTTTCGGTTTCAGGGTGGTTAATTATATATGTTAGGACCAATTATTTTTGGAAAATCGAAAATTATCAGAAAAATTTCGGCTACAGATTTCTTATTAGTATAGATGACTAAGGACCTGATATTTATTTAATTACATATTATATTCCTTTCAACCTAACCGTATATAAATAACAAATCTTTGCGAATCTTGTAATTACCATTAATATATTAAAATTTGATATTACATATTTTTACATATTTACCCCACATTACATATTATGGCTTGATATTACATAAATCTACATATTTAGGAGGTTTATTGATTGTTACTTCTGTCTTTAGTTCCAGAAAGTAAAAGAGGCACTCATCCCATACCGCTCACTGTAAATATGAATGAACAAAAGGCAACCTTTCTCATACAACGACCTTGTATTGTAAAAAAATCACTCAGAAAGTAGCGTTGTCATCATGCGGTGGAGTGGGACGAGGACGACATGATTTGTTTCGAACTATAATTGTTCTGCACACGTTTTAACAAGCCTTTCCCATGTAAATTTGCAACCTTATCCACCCTCTTCCTAATCCTTCCATGGAAAACCTGTGTCAAATCTGACACGAGCCTCAATAAAGTAACCGACGTTTGAAAAGAAGCTGGAGTAAAGGAATAAACTGGAAAGATGTTGAAAGATTAAAATAAATAGCTTTTCAGGTTATTGCTTGACCTCTTTACTAAATTTAGTAGACCTATATGGATATGGAGTTGTCAGAGCAATTAGAAAGTATGGTTCTCGGCTGGAATAATTCTCTACAAATTTTTATATTTGTTTTGCCTTGATTATTTTAGCTGTATTCTTTTAAGAAAATCTGTCAAGAAATATGTGGAAGTTTGAAAATTCATTCCCCTCCTCCCTCAACTAAAAATAAAATTGCGAATTGTGGAATATTCTGAAGTGATGGACAAAAACTGAGTACACTTTCATAATTAGCACACAAACGCTATTTAGTTTCAATTCATAGAAGATCATGCTGCACGATGTTATGTCCCTCATTATACATACTGTATTTAGCGGCATATGCTCGTGATATTCTATTCACATCTTGCTCTTAAAATGGGTCAGACCGTCTAGTCGCTTGGTAGAGTGTCGGTTTAAAGGAGATACGGATTTGCAAGCTTTTCTTCGGCCTTTCTATACCGCTAATGACGTTTTACAAATATGAGTAATTTTTTGTTTCTTACTTTGTCATCGCATAATTCACAGACACTGAAACTGAATGCGTCGTTAAATGCAGTGGCGGCTCGTGATAAAATATGATGTGTGTTCACAATTTTGTGTTCCAAAATCGAAGAGAACTTGAAATCGTACGTTTTTAGCCTAATATGAAATGTCATGATTCCAATGTGCACTGTCGAAAAAACCGTATATAAATTCAAAACAACATATAATAATAATAATAATAATAATAATAATAATAATAATAATAATAATGAAACCTAGTCTTTTTATTTCCAATTTTTCCTGGAAAGCCAGTTTACCCAGTTCTTTACTCTTCAAAATTACTTGAACAGAGTTCATTGTTTACGTTTGTTAAAAATTAATACATAACACAATTTACAAAAGCGTGTGTTCAGTAATACAGGGACATCATTTTATTTTTACTAACATTTCTGATATTAACCTGGCTATACCTTTGGATCAACGGTTGCTACTCCCTTCCACGACTGGAGTTCGATGGCGTAATATACAAACAAATCACTTTACTAGGTATAGGAGGGAAGAAAAGTAGTTCATCCATTTACGCAAACTAGGAAATATCACGCTTTTGAGTTTTATAATTTTCATTACGTTTTTGTTTAATCAGAATACAGTACAGTATTAACAATGAGTGTTTTTACTCACGAACTGAGCTGTCCATACGGACTTATTCATTATGCAGTGTATATTATACTGTCTACAGCACATTAGCGTACACTATAGAGAATGAAGTTAAATTGAAAAATAATCATAATATGGATATTTAAACACATTTTTCAAAATGGTGGCGGTTCATTTTGATACAGACTCCAGTTCTAATGTGTGTAATTCCAATTACCAGTTTCGTCCTTCGTACTAGTAACTCATGTTGAAATAATTTTGTACCTACTCTGTAAAAGAGTACCTTACGTACTGTAATTTCAATCTTCACTTCTGCTCGATCCGAAAAGATAAAATTACTCAGACATGCTATCTACTGTCCGTCCAAGTGGTTATGTCGCAGGATCGTAGAAAGGAGGGAAATCACGTGACAGTTAATTACTTAACGAGGCCCTTTTATTTAAGTTATTTTAAACAGTTTTATGGGTATAATATTACGAAGATGTCCAATTCCTAACAGAAATTAATGTTCTCAGAAAAGAGATAAGACAGCCCAGTCACTAGCCTTTACAGAGAGGCGAATAGAAGCTGGTGGAGAAAACCGGAATGCGACGTAGGCAAATGGACGACAGTACCTGTGCGAAAATGATGCAATATTGAATGCTCTTTCGTCATTGGAAAACGCGAACATATTTTTGGAACGTACTGTGACGGTGAGGCTACTATGACTGTATATGCGGTCTTGGATCTGTGTGGAGAACGGTTGAACTTCATTAGTAGAAGGAGTGGGAGTGAAATACATTCAAAAACTCAGGTACAATAAAAATTGCAGTAAAAATAAAATGATGTCCCTGTATATTTTGGTTCACAACACACTGATACACTATAGCCTATACCAGTACTGTAATCCCATTCGCATAGATTGATTGCTATAAATACATGCCAGTAAATAATATTCTTAAATAATATACACTACCATACAGATATTTAAATTCATACCACCATCACATTCAGCCGCACGTGTTTGAAAGCCAAACTATGCTATTATGGTAACACTAAAGTATAATAATTCACAAACTACACTCTGGTAGCAGCACTGGGGTTTGTTTAAATAAACTTGGACTTCAAAACATCTCTTCCGAGTCACTTCAAGTGAAAAAAATTGAGGCAAGAGCTCAGGGAGCGAGCATTTTAATCTTGGTGCTCTTTAAATCAGAAAGGGAAAGGTGTCATCCTCTATAAGGAGTTCACACCCGCCAATAAATGGATCCGACAACCTGATCGCCTCACTAGCAGTGAATGGAGACAAGCTCTTAAAATGACAGCTAATGTTTGTCCGCTGCGTGCTATACCAGGAAGGTCCCGAGACGGAAAGCACTGTCGTCGTTGCGTCAGTGAGATTGAAACTCTTGGCCACGTTTTGGGTGCCTGTCTTTTCAGCGAGTCACTGCGGAACTCTAGACATCACAGAATCAGTTCCATGATTGCCGAAGACTTGAGGAAGAAAGGTCTCACTGTGCACGAAAAAATCCATGACATCTCTCAAGAGGTATCCTGTCGGCGAATTGACATGCTTGCCATTCCACCAGGCTCTACATCAACATACATTATCGACCCGACAGTCAGGTTCGAGGCACAGGAACAACAGCCCGCTGAAGTCCACTTAGAAAAATGCAGAATTTATGAGCCCACAGTTCCATTCTATTTGGAGAAATATCACCTCACCTCCATTGAAGTAGTTGGGCTAATGGTTGGCGTTAGGGACACAATACCTCGCCTCTTTGCCAGTTTCTGCAAGAAGTTCCAGCTGAACAACGACTTCATTCGTGATGTTTCCCTTACTGCTATCAGAGGATCACCTGCCATTTTAAAATACCATCTGTACTTTGTTTCCTAAAAAGGAAGAATTTTGCTCGAATGTCTAATCTGTTTATTTACTATGTTTAGGCCTGTTATATGCATGCTATTATCTTTCCTGTACTTAATTTTCCCTTTTTTCGTTCCCCTCCTTTCTCTTTTGTGGTCTGTTTTCGTTTTTACTCTGTGTGTTATGCTTTGTCCAATGAGGCAGTCCCGTTATTGGGAAAGCTGAAAGAGCGTCTTTCAATGTGCATCCACATAAAGTAAACGTTCCGACAGTGAGATGCTGACACCTGCAGGATAAAATACAGACTAATTAAATTTCCTCCTCGAGATATAGCACGTGAACGATAGGCATCGATGCACCTGACATCTGTAGGATAGATTCACTGTTCACTTAATGCTTTGTGCTCTTGACGAGTCATGAGCGGCCAGCGAAAGACAATTTTCTCCCGCGCATGCGTGAAATTTCTGTAACCTTCTTGAAAAGAGCACGGCTTGTACGTGAACGGATGTTGCCAAGTTTACATAAGAAGTTTATGCAAGATGCGGGAAGTTTAAAATACTCGATTCTGATATTATACATCCCCACTACGCCAATACGGTATTAAATAATAAAACTAGTCATGCATTAATGGAAACAAGGTGTTCACGTGCTCTTGTGCTGTTATTGACGCACGGCCACTGGTTAAATGAAACATGATATAGATATGCAGAATAATATGGGATATGACATTCTCAACACGCGCTGTCGTCATAGCGAATGGAGCACTTCAAAGAATGCAGATTGTTGAAGTTGTGCAAGCAGTTGCATGCAATCATACATAATGTTCGTGCGTTGTGTAGATTTATCTAAACTAGTATCAGATCTGCATGAAAATGCATGTTGCACATATTTATTTATGGGTAAGATGTTCTTATTGATAAATACTTAGCAATTGTTATCTATTCAAGTGGCTGTGAGTTACAAAGAAATTTAGTTGCACAACGACTGGACATACCGCTTTTTTTTTTCGAAGTGTAAATACTGGAGTCACACTAAAGTTTCTGCAAAGTAATAGACTATGTATAACGGTTAACTACCTACTCTTTTCTTCGATAATAATAATAATAATATAATAATAATAATAATCATGATCATAATAGTAGTAATAATAGTAATAATAATAATCATAATAATAACAATAATAATAATCATCATCATCTTCATAATAGTAATAATAATAATAATAATAATAATGATCATAATAGTAGTAATAATAATAATCATGATAATAATAACAATAATAATAATCATCATCATCTTCATCATAATAGTAATAATAATAATAATTAGTAATAACAATCATGATAATAATAATAATCATCATCATCTTCATCATAATAGTAATAATAATAATCATGATCATAATAGTAATAATAATAATAATTATGATCATAATAGTAATAATAATAATCATGATCATAATAGTAATAATAATAATAATAATAATGATAATAATAATAATCATCTTCATCATAATAGTAGTAATAATAATAATTATTATTATGATCATAATAGTAGTAATAATAATAATCATGATAATAATAACAATAATAATAATCATCATCATCATCTTCATCATAATAGTAATAATAATAATAATTATGATCATAATAGTAATAATAATAATAATCATGATAATAATAACAATAATAATAATCATCATCATCTTCATCATAATAGTAATAATAATTATTATTATGATCATAATAGTAGTAATAATAATAATCATGATAATAATAACAATAATAATAATCATCGTCATCATCATCTTCATCATAATAGTAATAATAATAATAATTATGATCATAATAGTAATAATAATAATAATCATGATCATAATAGTAGTAGTAATAATAATAATCATGATAATAATAATAACAATAATAATAATCATCATATTCATCATAATAGTAGTAGTAATAATAATAATAATAATAATGATCATAATAGCAATAATAATAATCATGATCATAATAATAATAATAATAATAATAATACTTACTGGCTTTTAAAGAACCCGGAGGTTCATTGCCGCCCTCACATAAGCCCGCCATTGGTCCCTATCCTGAGCAAGATTAATCCATTCTCTATCATCGTATCCCACCTCCCTCAAATCCATTTTAATATTATCTTCCCATCTACGTCTCGACCTCCCTAAAGGTCTTTTTCCCTCCGGCCTCCCAACTAACACTCTATATGCATTTCTGGATTCGCCCGTACGTGCTACATGCCTTGCCCATCTCAAACGTCTGGATTTTATGTTCCTAATTATGTCAGGTGAAGAATACAATGCGTGCAGTAATAATAATAATAATAATAATAATGTTTTATTTATTTATTTTTTATTTTTATTTATTTATATTTAATGTGCTGTACAACAACCAGTGGCCAATTACAGTTCAGCACAAATATAACAAAAACATAATACAAAAATAATTATTATACATAAATACAATTAAAGTTAATTGCAATAATCACGATGAATGGATAAATAATGGATGACTTTAAAATACATATCTAAGAATACTATGAGACAATGATAATTGAGTATAATGCCTAAAAGAATACATAAATGATAAATCGTTGCCAAGAGCAAACTAAGTTTATACATTGAAGGAATCGAATTCGCAGCCATGCATGTTGACATTTTTAATGCACCTGGAGACTGGTGAAAGAAATTTCGAATTTCTAAAATAGAAATAGTAGTAATAATAATAATAATAATAATAATAATGATAATGATAATGATAATGATAATGATAATGATAATGATAATAATAATAATCATGATCATAATAATAGTAGTAATAATAATAATAATAATAATAATAATAATAATAATAATAATAATAACTAGCCGTATCCGTGCGCTCCGCTGCACCCGTTAGAAATAAATATAAAGTAATTACGTAATTAAAATAGGACATTTGATCCAGGGAACATTCGTATTTGATAGAAGGATAAATCCTTTAATATGTTACTTAATTTAAATTGCATCCAAATAATTAAAATGCGATCATTTTGGTCCAGAGACACTCATTTGGTGCAATGATAATTCCTTTAACACGTTTCTTAATTTTTATTACATGCAACCATAATTTAATGAAGATTGACATCATTTAGTTTTAAAGTATATATCTTATTTTACTTGTTATAGGTTTCCATTGAATTATGGTAATAACTTAATTTTAACCCTTGTTTTCTACGTATTCAGTAAATGGCGCTTGGCCCACTATGGTTCTGAACCCTTCAAATAACTTAAATTATATTATATAATATTACATATTATATTATATTATATTATATTATATTATATTATATTATATTATATTATATCAGAAGTTACTGTAATAACATTACCGGTATAGCATTATGTCCATCTAGAGAAACTACACTTTCCAATGGTGAAATAATAATTAATTATACAAATCTGTTAATTTAGCTTCCGATATTACTTCATACAAACACAGAAACATTCTCTGTAGGTTATCTTTCATAGCTTTCGATTGTTGCTGTCCTAGGCCCCTTATAGACCAAGTCATTTGTTCTTTAATTCATTACACGGCCTTAGATGACAGTTATTTTAATTGTAAAACTCATTTATCTCATTAAATATGAGTCCTATCAAAATTATTCAAGGGATAAAACTTATCGCAAATTATTTTTAAAGAAACTTTTGTTATGTAACATTTTTCATAAAAATCAATAATAAGCGAGATATTTCGATTTATTTAATTCAGGCCCCCTCATAAGCCCCCTTTTAAATAATGTATTTTGAATGCCATATAGCCTAAAATCTAAGTTACAACAAACTTAATTTATATTCCAATTTTTATCGAAATCCGTTCAGCCATTATCGCGTGAAAAGGTAACAAACATGCAGACAGACAGACGTACAAACAAAAATTTCAAAAAAGCGATTTTCGGTTCCAGGGTGGATAATTATATATGTTAGGACTAATTATTTTTGGAAAATCGAAAATTACCGGAAAAATTTCGGCTACAGATTTATTAATAGTATATTTTATTTATTTATTTATTTATTTAGAATATTAACGTGCAAAAACAACAGCACAAGGCCAATTACAGTTTTGCACGATACAAAACAGAACAAAACAACAAATGATGATGAGAATGAATGATAGAAAATGGCAGTGAGATGAAATACAAACAATATAATGGTCTACATCAATCATTGATAAATAATAATTATAAAATTATAAAATTAGTACAATGAGAATTGAAATAATGGAATGGTCTACATGAATTAATAGACCAAATGCAAGAAATATATGGACAAATATATATATAGATAATAATAATAATAATAATAATAATAATAATAATAATAATAATAATAATAATAATAAATAATAATAATAATAATAATTTCTTTAAATTGAAGGTTGTACAATAGAACATCGTATACTGTAATTAATAAACACATATTTATTTAAATTCAATTTACTTTAACGTAAAGACACAGCTTTATTAAAATATTAACATTTAATTAATACCATTTTACAACGTATGAAATAAGTTTGCATTATCCACTTCCCAAAGCAACTGCTGTTTCAATAAAAATATATATATATATTTTCTACTTTAGCTGCAAGATTTTTCAATAAAATTAGTAGTTTTAAGTTATCCAGGGTTTCCGGCTATGATTCTCTATGATTTTATATTCCTTAATTCTTTCATAGTGTTTTTCCCAAGGACAGGTCTTTCACAGCAAACCCATTTTTCTCCAATCTTTCCTATTTTCTGCCTTGCTCTTTGTCTCTTCATATGATTCATATATCTTAATGCCATCTATCATCCGGTATCTTTTCTCTCCTGAACTCTTCTCCCGTTCACCATTCCTTTCAGTGCATCCTTCAGTAGGCAGTTTCTTCTCAGCCAGTGACCCAACCAATCCCTTTTCCTCTTCCTGATCAGTTTCAGCACCATTCTTTCTTCACCCACTCTTTCCAACACAGCTTCATTTCTTATTCTCTCTGTCCATTTTACACGTTCCATTCTTCTCCAAATGCATCCATTCGCTTCTCTTCACTTCGACATAATGTCCATCTTTCTGCTACCTACAATGCCACACTCCATACATAGCACTTCACTAGCCTCTTCCTTGGTTCTTTTCCGGAAGTCCGTAGAAGATGCTCCTTTTTCTATTAAAAGCTTTCTTGGCCATTGCTATTCCGCTGTTGGCTTCCTGGCACCAGCTCATGTGTATTACTGCTTATAGTACACCCCAAGTGTTTGAAGCTGTCCACTTGCTCTACTGTCTCATTTAGAATTCGCAAGTTTATCTTCTTTAATTTTCTTCCTATGATCATGGTCTTCGTCTTGTATGCATTTATCTTCATCCCATACTACTCACAGCTGTCGTTTAGCTCCAGTAGCATGTCCCTTAGTATCTTCTCTTCTGCTAACAACGCCATATCATCAGCAAATGTTGTGCATTTTATT
This sequence comes from Periplaneta americana, assembly GCF_040183065.1. Classification (NCBI taxonomy): domain Eukaryota; kingdom Metazoa; phylum Arthropoda; class Insecta; order Blattodea; family Blattidae; genus Periplaneta; species Periplaneta americana. The sequence goes on from NC_091129.1 coordinate 11,440,560, forward strand.
CTTCTTCCTCCTACTCTTACTCCTCCCATGTTTTGAAAACAGTTGTTCACTAATTCCTGAACAGGGTAGGTGATGAAGGGCATCCTTGGCGTACTCCTCTCCCAATTTCACTTCCCTCTGACATTTCTTCTCCTATCCTGACTTTGACTCCTTGTTTGATAGAACTGCCTCCTCTCTTTCTAATCCACGCCAATTTCCTTTAGGAATCCCATCTGGTAATTCCATTCCACTCGTCGAAAGCATTTTCTAGGTCCGCAAATTACCACATACAATTCTTTAACCTTCTCTTCGTATCTTTCGCCGACTGTCCGTAGCAGTCCATTTGCATCTCTCGTACCTTTTCCCTCCCTGAAGCCAAAATGCTCTTCTTTCAACTGTTTTTCCATCTTAGAATATAAACGTCGATTCAGTATTTGCAAGAAAATCTTCGCCGAGTGCGATATCAGACTGATAATCCTGAACTCGATACGTTTCTTGGCATTATTTTTGTTCGGTATTGGAATCAACACTGTCTACGTAAAAATCTTCAGGCCACTCACCTTTTTCGTATATTTCGTTCTTGTCTTCACCCAAGCATTTCACCAATTCAGTGAGGATTCCATCAATTTCTCTTGCTTTCCCATTATTCATTTCCCTAAGATCTAGTTCAATTGCTTCCCTTAAAATAGAAAATCCTTTTCAGTCTTTTGATACGCGTGCTTCGTCTTCTATAGGTAAGTAATTTGTACGATTCCTGTCTCATAGGCTATAATTCTTCTACATATTTAGTCCATCTGTTTAGTATTTCTGGTTTGTCTGATATTTCATTTTCGATGTCGTCCTCTTATCAACCACATGGATTTCCTGTTCTTGTTTGCGAAGTTCAAACATTTTACTTCGCGGTACATTAGGTCATATCGTCCGCAATAGTTAAAAATAGGCTTAGGGGGTAGTAAGGGTTTGCGATGTTGATATAGAAAGGGCTTGTGTCCTGGGAGTTATCAGGCTACTCATGTGCGAACGGAACTTGGCTGTATCAGAGACTGAAGCAGGATGTCCCACCTGTGAGCGTCAGATTCACGAATGCCACCCAGGCCATTTACCAGACTTAGACAACCATCGCATACATAGGGCGCACAATGGGTCATAGCGTGCCTTGGTGTAATGCCATACAGCTGTGATGTTAATAATTGCATTTTGTTGTAGAGGTCATAGATGTAAGCTTTATGGTAACATGTTGTTACGATACTTGGAAGATCGGAACAGTAGGTGTTATGTGAATTGGGATCAGTGCAACACCATATCACTACCTGAGATTAGATTTTACCTTGGCGTACCTTGACCATACAGTACATTATCTTTGCGTACCTTATCCTGCCTTCCGTTTCTTATCCCATTGTACCTTACTTTTCCTTGTCTCATCCCAGTCTACCTTTCCTTATCTCATCCTAACTTACCTTTTCTAACCTCATTTAATTTTACCTTTTCTTATCTCAGCCTACTTTACCTTTCCTCACCTTATCCTGCCATTACTTGCCTTGCCTCATCCTACATTAGGCCTACCTATTTAATTCTGCCTTACCTTCCCTTACCTTATCCTACTCTACCTTTCCCCACCTTATTGTTCCTTACCTCATTGTACCTTGGTTATTATGGTTATTAGAGGAGAAAAATTCGCCCCGGCGCCGGGGAGTGAACCCGGGTCCTTGGTTCTACGTACCAAGTGCTCTAACCACTGAGCTACGCCGAAGTTCAATCCACAGAACCGGATTGAATCCCTCTTCTCTAGTGTTTTTCCCTTTGTGGCCTGACTCCATGTTCGACATATATGTTGACATAATGTATTGAGTCAACTGCCATTATACAAGGAGCGCACTCAATTGAGTCACTTGGTGGCCGGGATTCCACAGCAATAGGCACTGTTGGCGAAGAATCTACGTAAAGATTAATTTTTGGTCCTATAGAATATATGTTACGGTAACAATGGTTATTAGAGGAAAAAAATTCGCCGGGGATCGAACCCGGGTCTTTCGTTCTACGTAGCAAGCGCTCTAACCACTGAGCTACGCCGAAGTTCAATCCACAACACCGGATCTAATCTCTCTCTCTAGCGTTTTTCCCCTTTGTGGCCTGACTCCATGTTCTTTGTACCTTACTTTTCCAACCTTATCCTACCTTAGCATTCTTTAACCCCTCCTACATACTTTACCCCTCTTACCTTATATTACCGTACGATACCATGCTTTCTTTGTCTTACGTCGACCTGACTGGCACAGTCGGTAGAGTACTGGCCTTCTGTGCCCGAGGTTGCGGATTCGATCCCGGCCAAGGTCGATGGCATTATATATGCGACAGGCTCATGTCAGTAGATTTACTGGTATGTGAAAGAACTCCTGCGGAACAAAATTCCGGTACACCGGCGACGCTGATATAACCTCGGCAATTGTGAGCGTCGTTAAATAAAACAAAATTAAATTTAAATTTCTTTGCTTACACTGTCTTGTCGTGACTTAACGTATCTTAACCCTACTTTATCGCATCTCACCTTGTTGCATTTGTTGAAAGATAAAAGTTGTTACTTCTGTTGTACCCATATTAAATTTTGCCATTTTAAGGTACTTGGGTCAGCCATTTTCAAGCTAATTAAGGGATAGAATTAAAAATGCAACGTAAGCCCTCTGTTCTCCTTGATCCTTTGCTACCACTTTCACTAAATAATTTCACTTTTCTTCGTAAGACATTTCGCTAGCCCGCGCTACGAGCGTGCTAAATTAGCCCCGGCTATCGATTGGTTACTTGTACAGGATTCATATCATATCAAATCGCTAACACTGGTTTATGAATACGAGAAACGTTAGTTCGCTGATCATCCACCGAAAGCCCGCGCTAAGAATGTTTGTGAATAGAGATGGGAACGATATATCGGTTTTTACGAAATACCGATATTTTCGTTTCGGTGTAGCGATATATCGATATCGAAATTTGTATTCAGTATATCGTATAATATATCGGTTTTTCTCATAAATTTATCGATTTTGTTTTTAATTATTATCACTATCAACTACAAGAAAATCCACACTAGACAACTCCGATAATTCCCGAGAGATGGCGCTACTGAAGGTGGACAGTTACATAATTGTGTAACCTCACTCAATACTTTGTTCTAATTGGCTGGACTGGAATTCTCCAAGGCAGGAGAGCAACTCCCACCCTGAAAGGGAACCGTCTGACCTCAAAACGGTTATCAAAATTTTTATTTCTATATTCTGAAATGGAAAGAGAAACAAGGATTTAATACCGATGTGACATTTGTTTACGTCTATGATTTCTTTGCACAACCTAGTGCTGACATTCTGTTTTCTTATTATATCTTTTAGTGCATAAAAATTCCATCCCTATAATCATCAACATTGTTGTTTGGAATGTTGGAGTGTAGCATTAACTTGCAATGGGAACTTACTACAGAAGGATTATATCAAATCAACTGTGAAGTTTGTTAAAGTTGTAACATTCTAAGTACGGTTTACTTACATTTAAAAATAATTACAAGTTCTGTTTACTTACATTTAAAAATGATTGTGTTGTTAGGTAGAAAAGAGCATTAAATCTGTGTCCTGGATTGAATCCTATATAATAATAGAATAATTGAATCGTGTTCCAATATCAAATACTCCACCATGTAAAGTTCACTTAACTCTTTCCCACTATATCTTTTAAGTTCCCTTGCCTCCACCATAATTTTGATTTAGGTAGGATCTACATCATATGGTATTGAAAATGTATTGTTTATTGTTACAATTTTACATTATGTTTTTGACTGTTATGATGTTAATTTCAATGGTAAAAAGGAATATTAAAATTTAAGTAATTTTATTATAATACAGTAAATTTACGCCTGAAAATGCAATTTGTTTACAGAATAGCGATATCGATAATCGTTCAATATGTCGATATATTTTCTGCGATATATATCGTTTATCGAAATTAGGTGCATAAGTTCCATTTATGTGTTGCATAATGTGGCAGGAATAATAAATAAAACTGTGTTATTTTTATGTGAAGAGAATTTACCATGTTAACATAACCTATCTGCGTCAACATTTTAGGCTTAAGTTGAGAACGAAAACTGTTTTGAGATTTAATAAAGAAGAATATATTTTTAGGATAAACTTCAGAACACGGTTACCGTCCTTACTTGTAGGTAGAAAATTCACCACAGTCCCTCCTATGAAATGTACATACGTTATATTACTTAGTAACGCTGAGGTATAGTTCCGGTAATTTCTGAACTGAAAACAGTTGAATTTATTTTTCGTGGAGATGTATTTGATCCTATAAGCAAGGCATATTAAAATCCTGAACGAACCGAACTAATTTGTATATGCAAGATGTATGAATACGAAGGGAACTACCTCAGCGCTAGTTTAGCCCTAGTAACATATTAAACTAATCAGACTTCAGACTGGAGTAGCGTCTGAAACGAATAAATACAATTGAAGTGTAGACAAATTGCATTTATAAGTTATACGTAGCGTTATGCTTAATTATAATGCATAATTGGGAATATGGAAATAAGGCAAGTACTGATAGAATAAACATAACCTATAACTTCAACACATTAAAATATGCGTGCGATGCAACTGAAAATTGTTGAAACGTGCATAAATGAATGTGCAAGAATTTCGTAATGAAGCATGAGTGCTTTATTTCAACTAATTACAATTCTAGATACTGTAACAGTAATGAAAACTATAGGGTATAATTTTTCGTAATATTCTATATGTATCTCGTTTTTAGTTCAAATTGTGTATATTATCAAACGTCGTATTATTTACTCGTATAATGTAGGTTATTCACAAATAAAAAGGGCGCAATAATTTAAATTTAATAAGACAAATACGGTAAACTAACAATAATGGATTAGACAAGAGTAACATCGGTAACGCTGCACTTAGGCCTAATCACATGCCAGTCAATGTTTCACTTTCACGTATATATTATTACACATATTTAGCCTACTGTTTATAAGACCAAAAATTCACTTAACTACATAAGGGCGCAATATTTAATCGAAATAAAGGCAGGTATTACACATACGAACTTTGCCTGCAACAACGTAATTTTCACACCAAAAATAATACTATACCTTAAATTGCAAGTGTCTCACAATCACTGTTTAAAATTTTACTGACGCAGTTACACTGCATTTCAGAGAAATGTATGTTATTCTTCATGCACTGCAACTTATTCATATGGTTGAAAGACCGCCCTTCGCGATCAGCTGTTAAGCGAGTCACGTGGTCTGCCTTACGGCCTGTATTAGATCACGATGGCTGTGACACGGCCCTTAGTGAATATTAACTATTCTGCTTACGAATGATTTGATATTGAAGTAGTAGGTGACAAGTAACAAATATGCATCAGTGGGTTGCTCAGCGCAAGATAGGATAGGTAAGCAAGCGGTATGCTGGAGAGAACATTTTATAGAACACTTCCTTTCCCCTAAATTTTCGCTGACAACTGCCTGTCCTTGGTTTTTTTTAATAGTCATATTACCGCTGATAATATAACAAGTATTTATGGTTCCAGTTTACCACCATAACATTATGCTCTTCGCACAGCCATTCCTTATTCTTTTTGAAAGCTTTCAAGAACTGATCTCAAGTTACAGTGAGAAAAACCACAATTATTTAAATTGGCGGTCATAACTAAATCGGGCTCAAAGAATTTTATGTACGTGGGCCAACTTACATTTGTAGTTATTATGTCGTTTGCAATAAACCCAGCTTTTTATTGTTATTTCTTGAATAGAATTACACTAATGCAATTATGTTGGCTGTAGGTCACTCTTGCTCGTGTAACGCTGAAGGCAGATCCTGCCACCTGATATCATGGAAGTTGTTCTATCGTACCAACTTAGCTAAGGTCCATTTCGTCACTTAATATGGAATATAAGAACGCCCTTAAGTGAAGGTGGAGTTAGAACTCTGTAATTCTGATGGATGCCGATGGTTTTACTAAGTAGCCTGTTAGCATGCGCACAACGTCTTGCCCACTCTTCTTGCACCAGCTCCCGACGTTTTCATATGTAATGTTAAGCACGCATTTAGGGCTACTCGAGAGATTGCCCAAGCTGCCGATTTTTATGTGCCATTCATGAAAGCGTGTGTTGTTGCAAACAACTTTTCAGCATAACAGACGTTTGCTTTGATCATATTGAATATCAGCTGTACCTTTCTGTCATTAGTCCGTACAATTGAGACGTGCTCAGAAATACCTACCTAGATTTACTTATAAAGTATGAATATCTCGGATGGTCATCTTTTGTCACCTAAATATCTTTTTACGAGTTTTTAAAAGGGTTACTCGATAGCATTTACAAGTTGCCAAAGAACGCATCGAGGGCATTATGCCAGGAGAGCGTATCAACAAAACTACAACTTCACATTAGAGCAATTTAAATATAGAATAATTAGTGGCTTGTGCAGCAAATACTGTAAACTAAGTTCATTCGACGTTCAAATAAACATTTTTCAGATTTATTTTCAATGAAAAATACCAGACATTTTGAAAGTTATTTGCTTCCATAATAATGAAACATACTCCCTCTGAATGGTTTTTTTATGCCAAATACTTTTTCTTGAACCTATCCACCTTCAGTTTTTGAGTTTCATCCTGAAAACGTAAGTATACCGTAACAATGTCAGGACTTTCAGAGGGTTTTTCATGTGGGAGTAAAGCAATAGCTATTTCAAGTCATTGTGGATTCTAGGTGAAAGTTAAAAAAATGTCAAGTTTGCTGTGCTTTCGAACAATATACATAGCATCTGGGTATAGCTGCTGCACGTAGAGCTTGAAATGTAGAGGGTAAAATCATTTTATCCTGATAAGAGATTTTACTGAAATAATTGGGAGACTACAAAATTTTGTAGGCTTCTTATTTTATCTTTTAGTCTTGTCTTAGGAACTGCAATTTTTTGCGCTCTCTCGAGTCAATACTGAAGAGAATGACGCATATAAATATCTACACCACACCGCCATTAAGTATATGAAAAAGACCCAACTCCACTTGATTAATAAATATAAAAATATTTGATATTTAATAACAATATTATTATCTTAAGTTTTGTAGTTATATCTATATATTTAGCCGCCATTCAGTAAATTATAGAAATGAAGATCTAATTTAAGATATCCTCTACATCTACTTGCATAACCCAAAAGATTTACTTTTATATCATCAATATAGCATTAATGTGTACAATTAATGAGAAATAGTCACATCATGGCATTTCTAATGATAATAATGTCGTCAAACTCCTTTTGAGATTGTAATATCCAATACACAGCTGTACTCAGAAAATTACACACCGCAGAATCAGACTAGTAAATTATTTTAGTAAGTCTTGAAGTTTTTAATAACTAATTCAATTTGAGCTCTAAATGTGTCAGAAATCTTTCCTTCGTGTAATAGCCTATTGTTTATTGTAGTGTGTTTTGTCTTATACTGAAATGCAATTAGTTCTCAAAACTGACGAAAAACGGATTTTGGAAAATAGGAAAACTAACGTTTACTGAATGTTACTATTTTTCTGGAAATCCTTGGATGGCAAGCTTCAAAATGACGGGTCATTCATTAAAATCCGTTCAGCCGTTTTCTACTAATTTCCATTACCAGTTCAAATTATATACTGTATATAGATTTCTCCTATCCTTGTCTGCATAGCAAGGTACTTTCCTCGATTCTTCCTCATGTCCATTTTCATACGCATCTTCGACGCCCCCATACCCGTAGCGAGAGGAAGCGGAGTCATTAGGTGTCACACAAGCTGCATTAGTTCATGGCCTAACGACTCATAACATTAGTATTCGGCCGTGGCTCATTTTACAGCAATCATTTGAAAGTCTGCCATACGTTGTTTCACTATGGATCCCGGAACGTTTGCTCATAAACGGTGCGGGAAAATACGTATTCTGCAGAATTAGGTTCAAATTTTTCTGAAATACATTCTGATTTGTTTTGTACTACTAAAGTGACTGAAGAATTTACTGTGTGTGAAGCTGTACTGTAGAGAATAGCAAGAGAAACGGGAGCATTCTAAGGAAAGTAACTGAACTTCCACTTACTTCTTATACCGGTTTGAACCTTGGAAAATAAACAGTATGGCCGTTCTGGAAATGTTTCATTCTGTCTCCAGCTACATCAACTATACGTAAGTTAATCAGACATGAAATTTCTCTTGAATGTGGTCCTCTTAAAGGGGATACTCTGGAGTTGAAGATCGATTTTGAGCATTTTTTTATTTTAGGTTTGATGTCTTTGATGTGTCCTCTGTCGATGAACAAAAGGATTCAACTCAATTCGAATGTGTTAAAAATGTTTTTTTTTAACGCCTGCTACGTTCATGTGCAAATTTACGCTTAGTAGAAACTTTAAACTAAGTTTCCCACAACTTGTTTAAAAGAAGTGTGACTCCTTGATTCTTACAGTAAATATCACCCACTATTCCCTCAAATTTTACAGTTTACTTGTTTATGTATGCCAATGAACTCTTAGTGTCAGTTTTTAAAAAAGTAAATAATACCAGATTTATGATTTTTAAATTTAAACTTTGAAGAAATTTAAAAATGTCAAAATTTAAAATTAAATATCTTAACGAAACTTTATATAATAGATTTGTTGAATTGACTTTACTTTACAACATATCCAACGCATATGAATTTACGTTAATATTTTTTTTAAATTGAGGATGAGACAACCCCAAAATAAAAAAAAAAAATCGAAACTTTTCATCATAGAAACTCGAAACTTGGTACTCTTACTTTCCAATATAGTCTGAAAATAACCTCAAAATCACATTAAAATTGGTCCAATAGGAAAAACGTTTTTACAAAGTCCACAGTGTCCCTTTAACTTAGATGCAGATTTATTACTCAGGGATATAACAGTTATATGTGTGAATATATTATGGAAGGTTATATAGCCCTATGTAAAATGAGACATAAGCTTGATACACATACCGCTTGTATTCAGGGACTTCACTCCGTGGGCCGCGGGCCATCTCCGCGCCTACTCGGCCAGGTGGTCTACGTGGAATGCGCATTACGTAGAATTAATAGTCATTGCTGGAGTAGTGGTATTGAGGCTTGATTTATACCCATGCACACTATGATTAAAGAAGCGGTATCTCAGCGATTGAAGGCTTGCTGTCAGCAACTAGAATCAGTGAGTGATGACCCCTCCTTCCAAGCGAATATTAATTCAAATGTTAGCCTGAGGACAATTTTTTTTAATTTCTCTCCTTCCTATCAGACTGTTGAGTATATCTTCAGTTCAGGGATTCATAATTTCCTTGTAGCTCCAATTTTAAGTTAGTAAAATGCCTATCGTATTTTGTCGCGTATTTTATTTTATATTATGTATTCGTATATTTAACTTATATTTGCAATATTTGTACTACTATGTATCTTTTTTTTTTAATTGGGTTATTTTACGACGCTGTATCAACATCTCAGGTTATTTAGCGTCTGAATGAAATGAAGGTGATAATGCCGGTGAAATGAGTCCGGGGTCCAGCACCGAAAGTTACCCAGCATTTGCTCGTATTGGGTTAAGGGAAAACCCCGGAAAAAACCTCAACCAGGTAACTTGCCCCGACCGGGATTCGAACCCGGGCCACCTGGTTTCGCAGCCAGACGCGCTGACCGTTACTCCACAGGTGTGGACACTACTACTATGTATCGAAGATTGGAAATGCCATTAGCAAGCACGACATATGCTACGAGTATGTAATCTTGCGTAGGTTCGAATCAATGCGTAGATTGACTTCTGTTGACTTTACTCTCCTCAGAGATTTTTCTTTACCTGTAAGGCGAACGTTATGTAGTCTCATGGAGAATGTTCCAAATCGTTTCTCGCTGTTATCAATTCCACCAACGCTAGCCAAAGCGTTTATACCGATTAAAGTCTGGGAAACAAAAACCACATGGTGGCATTTATATAAGTAGGCTGGTTGGCGAGTTGGTATAGCGCTGGCCTTAAGTGTGCTTAAATGCGACAGGCTCATGTCAGTAGACTTACTGGCATGTAAAAGAACTCCTGCGGGACAAAATTCCGGCATATCCGGCGACGCTGATATAACCTCTGCAGTTGCGAGCGTCGTTAAATAAAACATAACATTTAACATTTATAAGTAGACATTTAAATTTAGATATATTATTATTTGCAGGTGACATTATACTTCTGGCAAACTCAGAAAATGGACTACAACATTCAGTATATCAACTTCAACTCCTTGCTAATAGTACATTATGCAACGAGCCTATAATGAAGGTAATTAAGAAGCGAGTATGGATATTTATGAAACGAGCGCAAGCGAGTTTCATAATTTTCATACGAGCTTCTTAATTACCATTACAGGCGAGTTTCATACGACTTTTTATGCTCGACCATATTTCTAACTTGATATTATTAATTTTCTTTGTATCTGACCTTGGCCAATGTCCCGTATGTTGTGAGATGTGCGCAGACGCGAAAGTATTGATTTTTTCCGAGGAACAGATGTTCACATTGACCTTGCTAGACCATAAGAATCTACAGAGATAACATTAAAATTAAATTAGACATTGAAAAACGAGATGACAAATTGAATTTATTTGAATATTATTTACAATTAACGCTAATTATTATAGTAACAGAACATAACCTTCTGCGACAGTATTGGATTTCCAGCCTCCGTGACTTTTCGCTAATTCTCTTTCGATTGCATATCCGAGAATAATCGATACTTGCGGTTTTATAACGGTAGAAAGCTGACCTGTCATTGGCTGAAGAGTTGTAACCTGAGTCGTCATTGGCTGAAAGACCTGACCTTTAATGAGTAGGTGTACTTTAATGACATGCATTAAAGGACTGCTACCAGGTGTATAATTACTACATTTCGGCATGGTCGAGCATAAAAAATATATGACAATTTCAACATCAAAAACGAAAGTTATGACGTTTAAGGGCCGAATTCCTGTTCGTACCAACATTGTGTTTATAATAAACCTATTGAACTAGTTTCTTCATTTAAATATTTAGGATAGCATGTCAGTTATGAAAATGAAATAGACATTTTAAATTGTAACTAAGCAATGGCAGTCAGTAATAAAGTGTTTAAACCCTCACTAGTGCAGAAACATACGAGGATTAAAGCGTATAAAACATTGGCAAGACCGGTACTAACTTATGGTTGTGAGGCCTGGACTTTGAAGGAAAGGGATAAAACCCGAATAGTAGCCAACGAGATGAAATTCCTGCGAAGAATAGCAAGAGGAACGGAGATGTTCTTCAATAGCTTGAAATATCGTCTATTTCGGATTACATCTATAGTTACAGAACTAACTGGCAGCAACATGTTCACCACATGGAAAGGACTCTCATTCCTAGTCACATTTCTACCTACTGTCCAAAAGGTAAGAGAACACTAGGAAGAGCTTTAAAGAGATGGCTTGAGGCCGTAACGGGCCATTAGGCCCAGTACTTGTTAGGACGATGATGGTGATGGTGATGATGAAGAAGAAGAAGAAGAAGAAGAAGAAGAAGATGAAGTCGGAGAGAATATAACCTGTCCCTTCGCAACATTTTACTCTCAACATTGTTTCAGTAGATTATAATATTAACCAAGCCGAGACAAACTTTGTTTTTGATCTCCCACCCTTTCTTCTCCCTAGTAACCCATATGCCAGGTCTCGCCTGTAGGTGAGGGGATGGTTCTATGGACACACACACACTAGATATCAACACATCTGTGGGCCTCCTCTACCCTGAAGTCAGAAGAGCTTAGAGGCCTCCACTCAGACACACAAAGGACAGATCATTAACAACTGGCATCCATCACCTCGTTTTCTTAACCCTTAAATTCGCAAAGTATCCTATAGGATACAACAGGTTAATAGCCTGTATGCTATAATTTTAATAGAACAATAGAAAAAAAATTGGTAGGAAAATTAAAATTTCACAATAATATATATTAAACTGCCCCCCATTCAGGGTAGCCCTTACGGACTCAGTATATCCTCAAAAAAATTATTATACATATGTAAACATAGATATTAAATTTTAAAGGGAAACAAAGAAAAGGGCGTGAAAAAGTACAATTGCGATTAATGTGGCACCGTGTGATTAATTAGGATTTGGCAGGATTTTTTAACACAATTATCACAATGTCATCCCTCAGAGATGTTGGCAGAGCAAACTGCCGTCGAAATTCTTCGAAAAAAGCTGGTATAGTCCCTCGAGCACCTATGAGCAAGCCGAATACCTCAACGTGAATTAAGGCATATTTCTGCTTGAAATAGTTGACTGTAGGCTCATAGATCGACTTCTTCTCAAGGTGGACCTCGGCTGACTGATGACATTCTACTTCAAAACGTATCGTGGGGTCCACAATGATGCCCTGTTTAGTGTCAGCATTGTACGCTAAAATGTCTACTCGTCTCGTTGATCCATTTTCAGCTAGACAGGAGATTTCTTCTTCTATCCAGCCCTTATTTCTTAATGCGGCAGCAATTCTGGATCTTATAAGATGATGCCTAGAGTTCCTCAAGAGCAATCTCTGTTCACAGAATCCCAAGAAGTGTGCTGAAGTTTCAATCTCCGGGCAGCATATAAAATATCGACATTGCGATAGTTGTTTTCTTTACAGTCCGATACGGTTTAATAAACTAGTATGAGAAATGAAGTTTTGCCATTTTAAGGGTTAAGTAGGCTATGTCCATTGACATTGCCTTCTTCGATTCTCTTAATGTCCGGTGGTTTCTTGCAGAGGATCATTTTTTGGTAATGTAATTGATTACGTTTTTTGGTATTGCTGTTTCAGTGTTGCGTTTTTTTTCACCATTAACTGCTTCAAGTGTTCTGAGATACCGATCTCATTTGGTTTCTTGATATAGTAATTTTGTCGTGGTTGAATTCATCGGTTTCATTACCTTGCACTAGTTATGTTGTGAAGAAGGTTCCCACATCCGGGACTCTGAATTCTGAGCATATTTTTGTTAACGTAAATTCATGGTTATACGGTATGGCTCTCTAAGTTATCTTGTTTTCCTTATTTGGCTAAAGTGTTTGCAGTTACGTTGTCAGAATGTCAACATGGGAAGGTATGTATTGGAACAACATATTAGCATTTCTTGAGAGTCCTGTCATTCGTTATAATATGCTTCCCTGCTGCATCATGGCGACCAAATAGATGAAAATCTATTTGGAGAGTTCCAATATAGTTAAATATATGTATCCAGCTTACGTTATCTGATAGAGTAAAGAGGGGTAATTTGAATAACTGGAAAATATGGATAATGCTAAGGTTTTGCCAGCATTACGACAAAACGCGCGACGTCATGTTGAAAAGTGATAGGTAATGAAAAGAAGATGTTCTTTGTGAATTTTCTCTCTGTAAATCATATCCTTCAAGCTGAACTGGAAATCTATAGATATTTCTTTTTTCTGTTGGAATATGTGTAGCAAAATCTCTATCCATTGCCAGCTTATAATATTTGACTTCATTTACATAAGCTTTTATAAAATCTGTCATAATGTTGTTGTTTTCTAATGCCAGGCGTTTGACAATGAAGTCATTTGACCTCTTGCACTCCAATATTTTTCAAAGATATTATCATGACCAGCCACTGAAGCACAGATTTTGAGATGTTCCGAATCCATTTCTTGGTTTGAGTTGCACAATGGACAGTTAGGGGACTGATATATTCCAATTCTATGCAGGTGTTTGGCCAAACAGTCATGGCCTGTTGCCAATATATATCCAGCTACAGACGATTTTCGTGGTAAATCGGGAATTAACTGTGGATTATGATGCAGAGAGTTCCATTTTAGTAACAGGTCTGTAAGTAGCAGTGCTGCCCTTCTTTGCTAAAGTATCCGCATTCTCATTTCCCAGGATTCCACAATGGGATGGTATCCATTGGAATACAATTCTTTTATTGAGTGATATTAATTGAGAGAGCATTTTAGTTATTTCTGCTGTTTGAGATGAAGGTGTGTGTTTAGAGACTATTGATAGAATAGCTGCTTTGGAGTCTGACAATATAACTGCATTCCTAAATTTATTGATGTGGCATAGAAGATTCCTGAGACTTTCACTTATTGCAATGATTTCACCATCAAAACTTGTTGTTCCATATCCAAGAGATCTATAAAGTGAGAAGAGACAGCACGTAACACCTGCACCGGCACCTTGTTCTCTGGAGATCAAGGATCCATCAGTGTATAAATGAAGCCAGTTTTGTGGCGGGTACCTAATATTAATTGTCTCTAAAGACAATTGTTTCAGTATTTCAGTGTTTACTTCTGATTTCAGTATTTCTTCTGTTAAATTTAGATTATATTCTATATTTAATAGAGTTAAAGGGTTTGTTTTAATTTGTAAGTTTTCTTTTAAATTCGGGATATTGATTTTCTGTTTTAATTCTTGAACAATGGATATGAAACTTTTTTGAGTTTTCAATCTACAGAGAAGACTGTATGAATGCCAATTGTTTCCTGGTAATCTGATAAGTTTTTCATATTGAATCAGTGCTTTTTCTTCTATTGTCATTTTGATGCTGTTAATGTTAGTGAGGAATCTCATAGAATCTATTGGAGTTATTTTGATTCCACCAGTAATGAGTCTGAGAGCTTGGTTTTGAACATATTGTGACAGCGACGTGAGAATCGAACTCACGACCAGCGTCCCGCAAGAAAGCAGATCGCACAGGCTCCACGGAACATTGAGTGACGTCGCGCGGTGGAGAGAAGAGAGAGGGTGTATTACGTCAACGCGACGAGTCTGCGCGCGCAGCTGCTATTTAACGCAGTGAATGTGGAACGACCTTCCCGAATATTCCAGAAGTCTGTCGATGTAGAGATATCGAGATAATTCTCTACACACCTGTAGAAGGTTCTCGCAACTATGATTTTGCTATAAAAGAGCAGGCGCCAGCGAACTAGAGTTTTCAGAGTTTTCAGTTGTTCAGTCAGTGAGAAAGCCAGAGCAAGCAAGCCAGCCGGAGTTCGACTCGAGTGTGCGTCCGCATCTGCGTCAGCATCCGAAGGCCTGAGTTCGAGTGCAGTGGACCGCAGTTGGAGGGACCTGAGTTCGAGTGCAGTGGACCGCAGTTGGAGGGACCCGAGTTCGAGTACAGTGAACTGTCTCTGAAGGTCTGTGGTTCGAGATACTGTGGACTCGAGTGACTGAGATAGAAGAACTGTGAACTGAGAACTGATAGTTCTGATTTGTAAATAGTGCTTTGTAAATATTAGTTAAGATTAACAGTTCATTGTTGTTCGTACTAGTCCAAGTAAATTGTCATTGTCGTCGGTGGAGTGCTATAACGAATATTGTGTTGAGTGAAAATCCAATTGTTGACGAGGGCGTTTAAGGCGAATTGTAGAAAGGAATTATTGTTGTGACGAATAAATTACATTGTTGTTACTAATAAAATTCACAATATTCTATGTCGTTTATGAAAGGTGAAGTAATCAAAATTTCTCCGCATAATGTAATACACTTGTTTTAACCTGTAAGCATTTCATGGATGACTTAGCAGTTGGTATATATGAACTTTGTACTATGGTCAAATTCTGTTTTGTCGACCAGCGAGGAAATTTAAATTGTCTTTCACGGGGCAATTTGAATAACACATGATATTTACAATACCATTAGTAATTTATAATCAGTTATTTCCTCGTATTACTCAGTGTTTATTTTCAAGACAGAATTAGAGGGAAAAAAATCTTATACAAAAGAGAAATAATGATCCAGAACCGAGCACTATGAAGAGGATGCGAATAAGGAAGCTTGTGATGGAAGAATCCAGTGACAACGATTGAGGGTATGAGAGCAATGAAGACGATTGGAAATGCAGATTCTGCAACAGAAATTTATATTCTGAACTTTCTTCCAAAAAGAGGAACTGAATTCGTTGTCAGAATTGCAAAACTTGGTACCTAGTATACTTTTGGAGCATAGGAAAGAAAACAGTTAATTTGCTGTTGGTATGTGTAGAAGATTTCAGAACAGACATTTTTTTTTTCGTTTATGCTTGCTGTTCATTGTTGTGTATGATTAGGCCTGATTAATTCTTTGAAAGTAATTATCCAGTATTGAAGTAAAACTGATTTTAAAATAACATTTTCTCATATTATTTCGTATTATTCATATTGCCCCACAATATATCCAAATTACCCCACATTTTTTAAATCTTCTACAACTTTGCGGGTAAATCGGATAGCTGAATTGTCACTTCAGTACCTGCAGTTACTTCCATTTTATAAAATTTCTATTGCTTCTTTAAGGAGCGAGGATGGTATTTTTTTTTAACTTTTTTCCTATTTGGTGTAAAATATTAATTTTTTGTATGTAGAGAGCTCATAGCTGTGGAAACTCAACCAAATAAAAATATTTTGAAAAAAATTATTTGGGACCCAAATTTGAAAAAAAAAAAAAATATATATATATATATATATATCCAATGCAGGATTGTACTAAATCCGATATATCTAAACCGTTTTTAAAGATAGATTCAAACAGTTTTTTGCAATGTATTTGCAAAAGCATGTTCTACAAACTGTCTGTAACAGAATTTTGATATTACTCCCTACGTTTGTGAAATAAACAATTAAAATTTAATTACAATTTTCTGATTTCCTTTCTTGCAAACAAACGGATGTATTTTTAAAATGAAATCAATTAACAAAATTCTGTTCCAGAGAAAAGTTTTCTAATAGTCTAAAGAATGTGTCTTCTAAATTTTATGCATGTATCTTTAATAGTTCAGATATTATATCAATTTTTGTGTGGCAATGTAGCAAAATAAATGAAGTTACTGAAAACCGATAAAAGCGGGCGTGTGATTTAAAAATCCATAGCGCAGGAAGTTTAAAGTGACGTGTCAACATCCGATAAGGGCACAAATACCCACAAAATGTTATGCAGGACATTCCACACATATCAAAGGGTATTTTAAAGAATTTTTTTAAATTTAATTTACCGGAAACAACAATAAAAGTGGGCGAGTGATTTAAAAATCCATAACGTAGGAAGTTTAAAAATGGCAACTCAACATCCGATAAGGGCACAAATACCCACAAAATATTATGCTATGCATTCCACACATATCACAGAGTATTTTAAAGATTGTTTTTAAAATTTACTCATTTTTCACCAAAAAATACCATCCTCTCCCCTTAAATATGTAAGTACAACAGTTCATATTAATATTAGCGATAATGTGGGTATATTCCAAGAAAAGTGTTTAAATGTTTGAAGTTATTCATATTACCCTCCTGTACTCTCTGTCATATCTCAACGAGCTTCGAAGAATCTGTAATTTCTTGTTGTGTTACAAAATGCATATTACTAGCAGCTTCCATCTGTATCTGTGTTCAGCAGAGCCTTTCTGATGCCCGAAATGCTCTGTCGGGTAAATTGATCAAACTAGTTCTAAAGGTCATCGTCTCGTTCAGATTCCTCAAGTTGTAAAATTCCAGTGGCTCCCAGGGGAATGATCAAACCTTTCGGATAATAAAGTAGAATAGGTCTAGTTAGTCTCTGTGGGGGAACATGGCCTGTCGTCGATCAATGTGAAAACCGGTTCACAACAAACTTAACGTAATCCGCGACTTCAAGATATTCATGGAAGTGTACATGTGGAATACCCAGATTCAGGAAATATTTTCCAAAATGTCCTTCGCTTGTCTATTACCCAAGCTATTCGAATGATTTTGCTCATATTAAGTTTAAACGAACGAATTCAACCGCACTATCAATAAGTAGGGTTCAGGTGTCTTTGGACGCCAGTGTACCTACTTCTTAAGAGTTGCCTAGTTCTTGTTGTAGCCTAGAATCTAAAAGTTCAGATTCTTCTTTCGACAAATTTAAGTCACGTGCCAAATCATTCAAGTCTACTTGTTCTACAAAATGTCTTTCACTTTCAGAATTATCTGGATGAAAGTCAGGTTCTTTTAAAGTAGAGGCCTCCGGTTTCGGGGACAACTCAGACCAGGGATCACTATTTCCTTACCGTTACTACCACTACTCTCATGTCTTTGTACAGGGACATCATTTTATTTTTACTAACATTTCTAATATTAACCTGGCTATACCTTTGGATCAAAGGTTGAGAACCGGAAACACTGTTTGCTACCCCCTTCCACGACTGGAGTTCGATGATATTGGCGTAAAATACAAACAAATCACTTTACTGGGTATAGGAGGGAAGAAAAGTAGTTCATCCATTTACGTAAACTAGGAAATATCGCGCTTTTGAGTTTGATAATTTTCATTAGGTTTTTGTTTAATCAAAATACAGTACAGAATTAATAATGAGTGTTTTTACTCACGAACTGAGCTATCCATTCAGACGTATTCATTATGCAGTGTATATTATACTGTCTACAGCACATTAGCGTACACTATAGAGAATGAAGTTAAATTGAAAAATAATCATAATATGGATATTTAAACACATTTTTGAAAATGGTGACCTTTCATTTCGATACAGGCTTCAGTTCCTTTGTGCATATTATCGCACTATAGACTATTGTACCCAATTCCAATTACCAGTTTCCTCCTTCGTACTAGTAACTCATGTTGAAATAATTCTGTACCTAATCTATAAAAGAGTACCTTACGTACTGTAAATTCAATCTTCACTTCTGCCCGATCCGAAGAGATAAAATTACTCAGACATGCTATCTACTGTCCGTCCAAGTGGTTATGTCGCAGGGTTGTAGAAAGGGAGGAAATCACGTGACAGTTAATTACTTAACGAGGCCCTTTTATTTACGTTATTTTAAACAGTTGCATAATATTACGTAGACGTCGAATTCCTAACAGAAATTAATGTTTTCAGAAAAGAGCTAAGACAGCCCAGCCACTAGAGTCTACAGAGGAACGGGCAGAAGCGGATGAGGGAAACCGGGATGTGACGTAGGCAAGCGGACGACAGTACCCGTACGAGAATATGATTCAATATTGAAAGCGAACATATTTCTGGAACGTACTCTACTCACTAACTCAGCAGTGTTTGTGTTTTTCTATGACCGTAAGGCGACTTTGACTGTGTATACGCTTGATTCAGTGTGGAGAACGGTTGGAAGTTTACTAGGGGGGGGGGGGAGTGAAGTA
This sequence comes from Periplaneta americana, assembly GCF_040183065.1. Classification (NCBI taxonomy): domain Eukaryota; kingdom Metazoa; phylum Arthropoda; class Insecta; order Blattodea; family Blattidae; genus Periplaneta; species Periplaneta americana. The sequence continues at coordinate 11,459,705 of NC_091129.1, forward strand.
CATTAAAAAACTCAGGTACAATAAAAATTGAAGTAAAAATAAAATGATGTCCCTGTATATGCCACGTTGAATACTCGATAAGATTATTGAAAATAAGATAAAAACATCCATATTTCCATGCGACATTTTTATGATTCATTGTGGAGCTGAAAACCATGGAACTCGGCTAAGGAACAGGACTGTGCGTTTTAACGTATTCTCATGAATCCGTCTTCTGCATGGCTTGGCTGTTGACTCCACGCAAGACAACGGTCTCTTTCACTCCGTTGTGTACAAGTAGTAGTTCTGAATTAGGAGGAACTTTGAATAGCGTCTCGTAAATAATATAAAATGAGTCGGACGTTAACCTTCCGCAATACAGAGGTCGTTCTATTGAGACCCGTCGTGTCTATTTCCACGGTTTACACAGAGCATTGGCTTCGAATGAGGAAGGCGATAATTCGATCTAGCTTTTGAGTGACTAGCTCCACTGTAAACACTGATGCCGGCCGACTCCGTGATCTTGCTGCTCAGCTGCCAGCAGGTTCGTGTCTGAGTTACTTTATTGTAAAACTGACAATCCACACGTGCTGTATGTGTGCGCAGGAAATATTGATACTGAAAAATGTTAATTTCTAGTGGCGACTCTAAGCTGTAAATACTGCGTAGACTAAAAATCTGCGTACCTTATATAGTGACATCGTTTTATTTTTACTTCAATTTTTATTGTACCTTAGTTTTTGAATGTACTTCACTCCCACCCCTTCTACTAATAAAGTTCAACCGTCCTCCACACAGAACCAAGGCCGCATGTACAGTCATAGTAGCTTTACGGTCATTGTACACAGAACGTTCCAAAAATACGTTCACGTTTTCAATTACGAAAGAGCTTTCATTATTGAATCATTTTCGCACAGGTACTGTCGTTCATTTGTCTACGTCACATCCCGGTTTCCCCCACCAGCTTCTATTCGCCTCTCTGTAAAGGCTAGTGGCTGGGCTGTTTTAGATCTTTTCTGAGAACATTAATTTCTGTTAGGAATTGGACGTCTACATAATATTATACAACTGTTTAAAATAACTTAAATAAAAGGGCCTCGTTAAGTAATTAACTGTCATGTGATTCCCCCCTTTGTACGACCCTGCGACGTGACCACTTGGACGGACAGTAGATAGCATGTCTGAGTAATTTTATCTCTTCGGGTCGGGCAGAAGTGAAGATTGAATATGCAGAACGTAAGGTACTCTTTTATAGAGTAGGTACAGAATTATTTCAACATGAGTTACTAGTACGAAGGACGAAACTGGTAATTGGAATTAGGTACAATCGTCTATAGTGAGATAATATGCACATTAGAACTAAAGTCTGTATGGAAATGAACGGCCACCATTTTCAAAAGTGTGTTTAAATATTCATATTATGATTATTTTTCAATTTAACTTCATTCTCTATATTGTACGCTAATGTGCTGTAGACAGTATAATATACACTGCATAATGAATACGTCCACACGGACAGCTCAGTTCGTGAGTAAAAACACTCATTGTTAATACTGTATTGTATTCTGATTCAACAAAAACCTAATGAAAATTATCAAACTCAAAATCGCGATATTTCCTACTTTACGTAAATGGATGAACTACTTTTCTCTCCTCCTATACCTAGTAAATTGGTTTCTTTGTATTTTACGCCAGTATCATCGAACTCCAGTCGTGGAAGGGGGTAGCAAATGGTGTGTCCGGTTCTCAGCCGATCCAAAGGTATAGACAGGTTAATATTAGAAATGTTAGTAAAAATAAAATGATTGTCCCTGTATATTTGATAGAACATATATTTCTCGACATTTCTATGGAAATTTGTTGTCACACTGACCCCACAAGATCATGATGACCACACATTTTCACCCCCAAACAGAATACAGTTATAACAATATAACGCATTTGTCTCAGAGCATCCTGTTAGCCAAAGAATATTTTATACCATGAAAATTGAAAATTTCTATTTTGTCTTCCTCCATCCGCTTTTTTAATATGTAAATGTGGTGTCGGTCTCCCATCTTTTGTAAGCACTTTTTTTTTCAGACGTCCAACGGTTTCTCTTTTAAATCTACAAATAATGGCCTCAATGTTCTCTCACTATGAGACATTATACCCAAAATTAATATGTAAAACACACGCATGCACTTTTGATTAAAGTAACATTGAAAAACGCAGCGCATTCACAGAACACCAATATACCTTGACGTATTATTGTTGAGGCTATCCGCGATTCGTACCGCGATGTAGGTAATCTATACCCTCTCTGCTAGAAGCCTCTCGCACTGAACTCTCCATCCTGGATTTGACTGCAACAGTGAACTTAATATATGGAAGGATCGGAGTGAAACCAAATGTTTCGATATATCGTGATTACCAACATATAGGTCTACTGAATAATTCCGAGGGAAAAATTGTTCCGGGGCAGCGCATCGAACCCGGGACCTTTGGTAAAGGTACCAACGCTCTACCTGGGAACTATACCATACACCGATCCAATTTTTCCCTCTATATCCCTCTATTTCCCTCTATATCCTCAGAGTGGGCTGACAGCCGTCAAGCAACCAACATTGAGTGCACACTAACTCTGTGTGACTTAAATTGTGGTTTTATGTTAACGAACAGTGACGTGTATTATGGAAATCAAGCTTTCAGGTGTAACTCCCTGTAAAGTTGATTTGAATAATTTCGAGGGAAAAATTGTTCACTACTTCCAGTAATCGGCTCAAAAATCTAGAACAATTTGAATTTTCAGAATTTGCACTACCGATGACAGCTGTTCCTGCTGCCAACATAACAGAAAGTCACTCCCAGTTGTAGTATATCTCGGTATGGAAATTCGAAACGAAGTTGCCAAAATCTAATCGACATGAATATCGTACTCGAAGACAAAAGTATACTTTCCCATTAACTGAACCTAAATGTCATACAAGTGCAGCTCTTAAACATGGCGCTAGTTTCGACCCAAGATTTTGTAATAAAATTACAAACCATTTTCCAAATTTGAAATATTTTAAAATTAAAGCTTTTAAAAAAGAAATTTATAAAATTATTCATGATATATAATATTAACAAATATGTGTATTTTTTTACCTTTTATTTCTGTGGACTATATTCATGTTTTTATTGAATATCACTGGCTTCTGTCTGACTGTCAATTTTAAATGTGTCTTTTCTCTCTTTTTCTCTGTCTCTTTTTTTTCCTCTTCTGTGTTATTTATTGGTTTGAATTAAGTTACGTGCTATATTTAGTAAACTGTCCTTGTAAATTTTATGTTATATTATTGACTAAGACCACACCGTACACGAGCCTGGCTCTTACGGTAGTGGCTAGAAACATTTTTGTTTTATAATTTCAATTTATACTCGCTAGCTAGCTAGTTAAATAAATAAATTAAAAGAAAATTCAACCTTCGAACTAGAAAATCACCATAATCCACTACCATATGTATTAATGCGGGAAAAAGTTAGGTTTCACCCTTAGGATATATATATATATATATATATATATATATATATATATATATATAATAATTTATTGATCGATCAGCGCATTTAGCGCTATACAGATAATTTCAAAATAAAATATAAATGCAATACATGACACTGAATTGAGGGCAGCCTAGATTGGGCTACTCAATGAACAAAAATAATTGTTAATAAATAATTATTTACATAGGTTGGTGTGATAAATTTTGGAAGTCGGCTCTTGATTCTGGTGGGAAATGTGGACTTCCTTCCGAGAGAGTAATGGATGGCACCTGGAACATTTTCTAGGTTGTTATAGAACTTCTTAGCTTGTGAATGAATAAACTGTTTGATTGTGTCAATACCAGTTTCTCTGTGTAGTTGGCTGTTACGGATAAACCAAGGAGAATTGAGTGAAATTCGTAGGATTTTATTTTGAAATGACTGGATGTGTTTAGTTTCACTTATTGCAGCTCCTCCCCAGACAGGACAGGCATAAAGCAGTAGAGGTCGTAATAGAGATGTGTAAAGTAGCATGCAATTTTGTAGCTTTAGAGATGATTTCTTGTTGAGGAGCGGATATAATTTAGCGAGTCTTGAGTAGGCCAATTTAAGTTTGTTGTTGATGTGATGTTTCCATGACAGACGGCGATCTAAGTGCACTCCAAGATATTTTACAGCTTCATCCTTTGGTTTCCACGATATCACGTTGGTTGAAAGATTTATGCATGGAGGATTAGCAGGACGACACAAAGTAAATATCATTGCTTCACATTTATTGTAGTTCAGTGCGATGCGCCAATTTTCAAGCCAAGGGCATTTGAGCCCTTAGGATATTAAATAAGCTGATCCGGACTATACTTTGTTATTTATCCGACTCGAGAGTAAAGTTACAAGACATTCTTAGTTGTCTCGAGATAAAACTATAAAGAATTTGAATTAATGAATACAAAGTGACGCTCTTCTTTCATCTTTTTCAAAATGAAACCGGTAACTAGATTTTAAACGTTACGAGATATTAATTTCACCACATGACTGAAACGTCAAACATACTACGTATAGAACTATATAATTGTCGTAGCATGTCCATTTCCGAACTTATGAAATGAAAGAAACTTGTAGTTTCAATGTATGACATTAAAATCAATGTCGTGGAAGTACTCAAGATACAAAGCCCACATCTGATTCGACAAAGAGTTGTAGATGATGTGGGCTAATTGATCTTGCATGATAGAGGCCTGCTATCGAGTTACGGTTTGTGTGGTGCAAACCAGTCTAAATGCTTTTTCCTCAATTAGGATTTGAAATACGAGTTGCCGGTCGCTGTGATTGTCCCGAAATGTTTTCTGCGGGTGTTTAGGGATTCAGAAGACGTAGCGCTGCAAGCCAGACGGCCAGTGTTTGTGTTTTTCTGCGCCTCTTTTATGGACACACAATAGATCTAGATGCTGGACAGAATTGAAACCATCAAGGTTCCCATTGTTACATCAAAACCTTGTCAAGGGTGGAAATAAAAAAAAAAGAGAGAAAATCTTGGCTGGCGTTCATCTTGTTTGAAATTCCAAGCCAAGAATCCGGACTAACGAAGGAGAACGTTCTTTGCATTTTGTATACATATTTTAAGTTGTCTATGTGATATGGATCAGTATTTCTTGTGATCGGAGTCTAAACCACATGCATGTGAGAGAAGTGACTATAGCTACCTCATTGCAGACGTTATCGGACACATCGACACAAGATTACGGTTTGAAAATGTTGGGCGTATGATAGAGAATTACATTGATTAATCGATCCCAATACTGGGTTTTCATATCGGAAACCTTTTGTCAGCAGTAATGCACACAATTTTGAGTGTACTACAGGATTTTGATGCATATTATTCACGTGATGAGGAACAAAGACAACAGAGAAAATGCATAATAATGTTGGAAGTGCACAAAATCTACCCCATAGTCCACTGGTTTTCAAAATGCCGAGATTAGAAGCAGCTCCCCCTATTTGTTATTATCAAGCTGCGGATTTTTTAGGCACTAAAAACAGTTGAAATAGGCAGGCAAAATAGGCATTCAAAATTCGAAAATAGGCATTTAAAAAGGCACTAAAAATGTCTAATTCTTAATGGCTAACACGATCATAGTGTAGCATTATACACTAGTTTTTATAGAAATGTCATTATGCCAGTGAATAACTGAATATTCCTGCATATGTTGTAATGAAAACTGATGTTTATTGTCTGTATATTCTTAAATGAGAGAAACTTCTTTCCACTTCACATGAAGTAATGCGGCAATACTTCAGGGATCCAATCTCAGCTGGGGACCAAACCAGTGGGAACGCAGTAATGTCGATGTATCTTCCTATCAGTGCTTCTGATGACTTTTCCTTTGGCATATTTCCACGTACTACAGCAGAAAACTCAACTCCATACTACTCAACTCACAAAATGGATACACAGTTTAAAACAACTACCCTAGTCAACTACCATCAATGATTCATGCGGCTTTCGAAATACATTTTTTTTCTTATTGGTTGATTTTAAATTATAAGATTTCTCCGCACTCTGGTGGCAGTAAAACGTAGCACACAGAATTACTTTTCGCTGATGATCTCGTTCTCATAGCATCAACTGAAGATGATTTACAATATTCAGTACATAATTTAAATATGGTCAGTGAAAAATATAACAAGGAAATTAATATTGAAAAAACGAAAATCATGTCATTTTGTGGGAAATTCCCTGTACCAAGTAAAATCTGTTTGAAAAATGAAATAATAGAAAGAGTAAATACTTTCACTTACCGTGGCTATACACTATCACCTTATGAGGAAGTAGATATTGCTGAAAAAATATGTAAATATAATAAAACAATGGGGATCATTAATAAACTCATGACACCTTCACTAGTACAAAGACACACAAGAATAGGCTTGTATAAAACCTTAGCACAGCCAGTATTAAGCTATGGTAGCGAAGCGTGGACTGTGAAGAATAAAGATGTCAGTAGAATAACAGCAAGTGAGATGAGGTTTATGAGAGCAACAGCTGGATATACTCGCTGGGATCATAAAAGAATGAGGACATAATGCAAGAACTTCAAATAGAACCCATTATGCAGTTCATCAGCAAATATCAGCTTCAGTGGAAGGGTAATCTCGAACGAATGAATCGATGCAGAATTCCAAAAGCACTGTTTCATTACCATCCGCATGGCAAAAGATCTCTGGGTCGTCCAAAGAAGAGATGGACTGAAAATTCTAGTTTGAGACCGTAACAGGCCACTCGGCCTAATACAGGGACATCATTTTATTTTTACTTCAATTTTTATTGTACCTGAGTTTTTGAATGTAATTCACTCCCACCCCTTCTACTAATGAAGTTCAACCGTCCTCCACACAGAACCAAGGCCGCATATAGTAAACAGCACTGAGTTAGTGAGTATAGTACGTTCCAGAAATATGTTCGCGTTTTCCAGTGACGAAAGAGCTTTCAATATTGAATCATATTTTCGCACAGGTACTGTCCGTTTACCTACGTCGCATCCCGATTTCCCCCACCTGCTTCTGTTCGCCCCTCTGTAAAGTCTAGTAGCTGAGCTGCCTTAGCTCTTTTCTGAAAACATTAATTTCTGTTAGGAATTGGACATTTACGTAATATTATACAGCTGTTTAAAATAACTTAAATAGAAGGGTCTCGTTAGGTAGTTAACTGTCACGTGATTTCCCCTCTTTCTACGATCCTGCGGCATAACCACTTGGACGAACAATATATAGCATGTCTAAGTAATTTTATCTGTGCGGGTCGGGCAGAAGTGAAGATTGAATTTACAGTACGTAAGGTAATCTTTTATAAAGTAGGTACAGAATTATTTCAACATGAGTTACTAGTACGAAGGACGAAACTGGTAATTGGAATTAGATGCAATAGTCTATAGTGCGATAATATGGACAAAAGAACTGAAGCCTGTATCGAAATGAACGGCCACCATTTTCAAAATTGTGTTTAAATATCCATATTATGTTTATTTTTCAATTTAACTTCATTCTCTATATTGTACGCTAATGTGCTGTAGACAGTATAATATACACTGCATAATGAATACGTCCGCATGGATAACTCAGTTCGTGAGTCAAAACACTTATTCTTAATACAGTACTGCATTTTGATTAAACAAAAACCTAATGAAAATTATCGAACTCAAGATCGCGATATTTGCTAGTTTACGTAAATGGATGAACTACTTTTCTTTCCTCCTATACCTAGTAGAGTGATTTGTTTGTGTTTTACGCCAGTATCATCGAACTCCAGTCGTGGAAGGGGATAGCAAACTGTGTTTCCGGTTCTCTAAAGGTATAGACAGGTTAATATTAAAAATGTTAGAAAAAATAAAATGATGTCCCTGTACTTGTTAGGAAGACGACGACGATATATCGATATATTGCGAGTATTTATAGCGACGATAATTTTTTTCCGAAATACGACTTGGCACGTATGGAAAGGCGTTGTTAGTAATAGAACTGTACAATTACTAACATCACATAGCATCATCGGTAGGAATGCTGGTTTTATGCCGCATCCAGCAACAATCATTACCCCGCAGTCGGTTTAGTTGTCGCCTCTCAAGGCGCCGCTCCGAGCCGCTTATGGCTGCCTGTTCGTACCGTAGTAATGTGCCGGGGCGTGCAATCGGACGGACGGGTGTATATTTAAACATTTCCTGTGTACACAGTTCGTCGAACCTTCCCCATGCGTTAATTTTAAAATATTAGCGGTTATGTGTTTCACTTCCTGAACCGTCACGGCGGCCTTGCGGTAACCATGCCGGTCTAGGATCAGAGGGCGAGAGCTATGATATCGCTTCCTCCAGGTATGTTGCGTGTCTTGAATTTACAGCTCGTAAAATATCCCTGCTCGTGGTAGAGGCTTCCAAGCGGACTTCGCCAGCCATTTGTCGCCCACGTTGAATTTCAGTTCTGAATAACCTCTGCAGTTGGAAGTGTCGTTAAGTAAAATACTTCCACTTCCACGACTACTACCACTATTGCATTACAATCACTGTATCACCACTACTGCTAGTACCACCACCTCCATATCACCACCAGTACTACTACCAATATTACTAGCCACTGGCGTGGCTCAGTAGGTTAAGGCGCTTCCCTGCCGGTCTGAAGTTGCTCTCGGGCGCGGGTTCGAGCCCTACTTGGGCTGATTACCTGGTTTTCCCCAATCGTAAGGTGAATGTCAGGTAATCTATGGCGAATCCTCGGCCTCATCTCGCTATCACCAATCTCATCGACGCTAAGTAACCTCGTAGCTAATACAGCGTCGTTAAATAACAACTAAAAAACTATTACTACTACCACCACCATAGTACCACTACTACCAACACTATTCCGATAATGGTATATCTCTAATGTGATAAGTTGAGCTATATATAAACATAATTTTCCTTACTGTGTATACTTAAAAATATTGTATTCATTGTATGCTTTGTACTGCACTATTGTATTACTACTATTAGTATTATTATTGCTATTAGGCCTGTTATTATTTTATTTATTATTATTATTATTATCATTATCATTACTATTCTTATTTATTATTATTATTATTATTATTATTATTATTATTATTATCAATAATTGTCTTATTTTTTTTTACTTTGTAGGCCTCATTTATTTTTGACCTGCTGTTCACATTTTATTATGCTTTTTTCTTTCTTTCTGTATGTTATATTTCTTCTTAATTGTTGTTTACATTTTATTATTATTATTATCTTATTCAGTTTTGTGTGTACTTTGTAAATTTGTAGTGTTTCTGTAACGCAGTTTTTACTCCTGGTTGAGTGTTAGAGAAGGCCGTATGGCCTTAACTCTGCCAGGTTAAATAAATCATTATTATTATTATTATTATTATTATTATTATTATTATTACTACTACTACCACTACGACCGTTATACCACCACTACCAGCAATATTATTACAACCACCATATTACCACCATTACTACTCTCAGCTTTACTACTAGGCCTACTACTATACCACCATCACTACTACTACCAACATTACTGCTACACCACTATAGTACTGCTACCACCACCATTACAACAGCCACTACTACTACTACCACTTACTTACTTACTTACTTACTTACTTACTTACTTACTTACTTACTTACTTACTGGCTTTTAAGGAACCCGGAGGTATATTGCCGCCCTCACATAAGCCCGCCATTGGTCCCTATCCTGAACAAGATTAATCCAGTCTCTACCATCATATCCCACCTCCCTCAAATCCATTTTAATATTATCCTCCCATCTACGTCTCGGCCTCCCCAAAGGTCTTTTTCCCGCCGGCCTGCCAACTAACACTCTATATGCATTTCTGGATTCGCCCATACGTGCTACATGTCCTGCCCATCTCACATTACTACCACTACCACCATTATATCACCACTACTACCAATATTATTACTACCACTACGATATTACCACCAGTACTACTACCAACATTACTTCTACCACTACTATAGTACTACTACTGCTAATACTACTACCACTACGACCGTTATGCCACCACTACTACTAATATTATTACTACCAGCACCATATTACCACCAGTACTACTCCCAGCTTTACTACTATTACTACTACTACTACTATACCACCATCACTACTACTACCAGCATTACTGCTACCACTTCTATAGTACTGCTACCACCACCATTACTATTACAACCACCACTACTACCACCACTATCACCATTATATCACCATTACTACCAATGTTACTACCACCACTATAGTACCACCACTACTACTACTACTACCACTACGACCGTTATGCCACCACTACTACTAATATTATTACTACCAGCACCATATTACCACCAGTACTACTCCCAGCTTTACTACTACCACTATACCACCATCACTACCACTACCAACTTTACTGCTACCATTTCTGTAGTACTGCTACAACCACCACTACCACTACTATTACAACCATCACTATTACTACCACTACCATCATTATACCACCACTACTATCAGTATTACTTCTACCACCACCATTATACCATCGTCACTACTACCAACATTACTACTATCACCACTATAGTACCACTACTACTATCACTACCACCATTATACCACCACTACTAGCAACATTACTACCAGCCACCAGCGTAGCTCGGTCGGTTAAGGCGCTTGCCTGCCGATCCAGAGTTGAGCTCGGGCGCGGGTTCGATTCCCGCTGGGGCTGATTACCTGGTTGGGCTTTTTCCGAGGTTTTCCTCAAACGTAAGGCAAATGTCAGGTGATCTATGGCGAATCCTCGGCCTCATCTCGCCAAATATATAGCTATCACCAGTTCCATCGACGCTAAATAACTTCGTAGTTGATACAGCGTCGTTAAATAACCAAGTAAAAAAAACATTACTACCACTATATTACTGTTGCCACTACTACTAGCACTACTATTATCACCACCATGTTAATAATGTCAAAAGAAGTGCTTATACAGATTTTGACCACTTGACCGCAATTACGAGGGCCGTGAAAAATAAGTTCGTCTGGGGCCGTTAACAGAAAGAAAACACAATTTCATTGGAAAAATTTATTGGAACAGACACAGCAATTGTTGAACTATTTTTCAACATACTCCCCACCGAAACATTTGTCATATCATGGGATTGACAGAGAGGTGCAGACGGCTGTCAAGCGCTGGTTCCGATCCCAGGCGGCTGACTTCTACGACACAGGATACAAAATTTGCTCCCATGGTATGACAGATATCTCAATTCCGGTGGGGGATATGTTGACAAATAGCGCAACAATTGCTGTATCTGTTTCAATAAATCTTTCCTAGCAATTCTGTTTTTTCTGTAAACGGCCCCAGAGAAAACCACTTTTTGGAATGTCCTCTATATGCGGTCGAGTGGCCAAAATTTGTATAAGCACTTGTTTTGACATTATCAACATGGTGAAAGAAAAAAAATTAACTTTTTTATCTGTCCCCATCAGAATGTTTGCTGTGTCAGATGAGTACGGGCCACGGCTATCGTCTCGTCAATAGTGAACATTACCAATACCCACGGGTGGGCAACTCGTGCCCTCGAAGTGTGAACACAACCTCAGTGCAGGTAGAACGGACTCTGTACTGTAGTGTCTGTATACAAGTTTGCTCGCGTCTGCAGTCAGTGGTGGCTCGTTTTAAGTGAAAAACAATATAATCCCCAGATCATTTCCCTTTAGTGATGAGTCGAAAGAGAAAGATTTTTTTATTAAGAAGGGAGGTAAAACTTGTATTATGTTCTAGTGACTTTCTTACGCATGGCATTTTATGTTACAAATAATCACAGTGAAGGTTTTAGTAAAGAAATACTGTCTAGATCTGCTTTAGAACAGCTAAAGGAAAAAAATAGGATATCAACAAAGTGAGGTTGATATCAAATATCGTTAGCACGTTGTGCGTGCGAGTTACAGAATTGCACGACATATGATTGACTAGCTAAGAGCATTTATGGATAAATTTGAAATGTGGCAGTATCATGTAGGACATAGACAACTTCACTCTCTTTGACTATAAACTATCTTGAAGAGTGATAAGAAAATCTTCTTATCAAATATAAGACCCTACTTCAAGATCTACAGAAGAATTCTCTGGTAAGTTTGGAGAAACAGTGGCAATTGACAAGGAATCGATATTTTTCTGAAAACCTTTTGGCTTATAGGCGATAGAAGATCCTGAAAAATTTCAAGGAAAAATTGTTCCGGGGCCGGGTATCGATCCCGGGACCTCTGGTTGAACGTACCAGCGCTCTACCACTGAGCTACCCGGGAACTCCACCCGACGCCGTCTCAACATTTCCCTTTATATCCACACAACTCGCGTGGGCTGACGAAACGCCAGAGACCCACAACGAGTGCACACAATCTCTGTGTGACTTGGAATTGTGGTTTTCTGTTAACGTACACAGTAACGTATATATTATGCAAATCTAGTCTTTCAGGTGAAGCTCCCTGTAAAGCAGATTTGAATAATTTCGATCGATACCCGGCCCCGGAACAATTTTTCCTTGAAATTATTCAAATCTGCTTTACAGGGAGCTTCACCTGAGAGACTAGATTTGCACAAGATCCTGAAAGTTTATAGCTTGAATTGATAAATCTACAGAACAGCACGCCACTCAGATTCCAGCGAAATCAGGAATCGAACTGTTCGTAATGCTGCCCAAGTCCGAATTTCCAAATATACTCTTTGTCTTTGCTTCCATATATGCTGTATGTACTTGAGTCAGAGTTTAATACAAGAAAGAAATGTAAAAGCTCTCAATGTACAGAAAGAGCTTAGAAATAAGTTTATTTCATCTCCACCCGAATACTTCTTTGAATTTGTGTTTGTTTGCGAATACAGACTATTACCTTTCTGAGAACAGAGGAATACTCTTTAATGTATAACGACTTGTAAATCCTCGCGTTCTATGTTTCAAATAAGACATATAATAATAAATATTAACAAATAGTATAATAATAAATGTTACAGCTATGTTTGTCTCTTGAAAAGGTGTATTGAGGTTGTGTTTCCAGTACTAAACTAATTTACATAGCTAGGAAATAATATAATTTTGTTATTTGTGTTTAGGTACAGTCTGTCTAAAATTGCTATAATCATTGTATCCTGCGTCATTCTGAAATTCAAATCATGGAGTAGATATCACGACCACCTGCATGAGCCGCCAGAGCGCACCGTGGCAGTGAACTGCTTTTGCAGCGAAACTACAAACAACTTGTAACTGCTGCGACTGGCTCCGTCTGTCTTTCTCTCTTTCAAGGTTTTTTAGCACTTTGTCAGCACGAGTTGCCCATCCATGCCAATACCTAAAACAAAAACAAGATATATTTGCGACTTCACAAAAATGGATGCGGACTTTATAATCACTCATTCAAACAGCTGTATCTTCACATCCATTGGAAATTGGACACATGTTTATATGGACCTTTGTTACTCAGAATGGTCATACTACCACTTGCTGAAAAATTTGCTATTCGTCCTGAATATCTCTGTTTACCATATCCGACTATGTTGTGATAAAAACTGTTATTATATACTGCATGTGTCGATGCTTACACCGCTCTTGGTCGCAGCTGGGCAAGGCAGTAACACGTGTTATTTTAATTTCGTGAAGAGATAGCTTGTTTATTGAACTTGGGTGATATTAACAGACACCAGTGCTGGAGATATCGCTTCTTTCATTCCTTTCTTATTGCATTTCGTTTTTAAGTGGATCAAAAAGAGGAAATGGTTTTCTCCTAACGCAGCAGACATATACTCTTTAGAAAACACTCCCATCTGTTTCTTACGTGCCGTTTGAGATGGAGGTTCTGCTGTAAAAACTATTTGTGTTAGTCTAATCATTGCCACATTAGATACTTTTTTTGTACCTATTTGGAGGCCCGAAACCACATGGACGTTTACAGTTTATTCTCAGTTGGTCTTGAACAGGCGTGATGAATGAGGTCCTGTTGCTGCTCTTTTTTATGCAAAGGTTTCATCCTTAGTAATAATAATAATAATAATAATAATAATACTTACAAATGGCTTTTAAGGAACCCGAAGGTTCATTGCCGCCCTCACATAAGCCCGCCATCGGTCCCTATCCTGTGCAAGATTAAGCCAGTCTCTATCATCATACCCCACCTCCCTCAAATCCATTTTAATATTATCCTCCCATCTACGTCTCGGCCTCCCTAAAGGTCTTTTTCCCTCCGGTCTCCCAACTAACACTCTATATGCATTTCTGGATTCGCCCATACGTGCTACATGCCCTGCCCATCTCAAACGTCTGGATTTCAAGTTCCTAATTATGTCAGGTGAAGAATACAATGCGTGCAGTTCTGTGTTGTGTAACTTTCTCCATTCTCCTGTAACTTCATCCCGCTTAGCCCCAAATATTTTCCTAAGCACCTTATTCTCAAACACCCTTAACCTATGTTCCTCTCTCAGAGTGAGAGTCCAAGTTTCACAGCCATATAGAAGAACCGGTAATATAACTGTTTTATAAATTCTAACTTTCAGATTTTTGGACAGCAGACTGGATGATAAGAGCTTCTCAACCGAATAATAACACGCATTTCCCATATTTATTCTGCGTTTAATTTCCTCCCGAGTGTCATTTACATTTGTTACTGTTGCTCCAAGATATTTGAATTTTTCCACCTTTTCGAAGGATAAATCTCCAATATTTATATTTCCATTTCGTACAATATTCCCGTCACGAGACATAATCATATACTTTGTCTTTTCGGGATTTACTTCCAAACCGATCGCTTTACTTGCTTCAAGTAAAATTTCCGTGTTTTCCCTAACCGTTTGTGTATTTTCTCCTAACATATTCACGTCATCTGCATAGACAAGAAGCTGATGTAGCCCAATAATAATAATAATAATAATAATAATAATAATAATAATAAAGCCGTAAATCCCCAGTGGAGCAAGGCCTCCTGCTTGGGCAGGGGTGGCTCAAGTCTTGACCATCAGAAGAGCCGACCTGATGGTCTATTCCTAGTTCTTTGTCCACAATTTCACTAGCACTGGTTGACTGCGTCCTTCCACCGTGTTCTTTGACGTCCTATTCTGGTCCACAGTCCTCCTAGCTGCAACTTGAACTCGTCCCTCCATCTGGTCCTCGGTCGTCCACGGTTTCTCCAGCAATTCTTGGATCCCACAGTGTCGCCGTGTGTGCCCATCTGGTAGGTGCATTCGTACCACGTGTCCTCCCCAGCGCCATTTCGTCCTATTATCGAGTGACACCACGTCCTCTACGCCGCTTCGTCGCCGTACTTCTTCGTTTCTGACTCAGTCCTTCAGGCTTATTCCGAGTATTTTCCTTTCCATTCTTCTTTGGCATCTTCCTAACTTTAATGCCTGTTCTCATCCTTAGTACTTGGTGAAAATTTTAACATACAATAAGATTGTTTTAATCCCCCCCCCCCCCAATGCGAGGTACTTGACTTTGTCATTCACCCAAGCGTCCCCATCTATGAGCGGTGCCGATGCTGAGTTATTTTTGGCGTAAAGCCGTACGGATTGCCCTTCATGCAACACATGATGATGATGATGATGATGATGATGATGATGATGATGATGATGATGAAACAGTGGTGAATGTTGACAGTAGTACGGTCGTACCACGCGAAAACTTAGCGGGATTGTATAGTATAAAAAAAGCGAAGAGTTGTGACGAAATAGTGCAGGAAAACACTTCTTTTACTGACCATGGAGTTTTCGCGTAGGCACTTTGTGTAATTCTAGATACTTTAAGTAACGAGTTATGTAGGCGTGTGACAGTATACAATCAGTTTTACGACACATTAGTAGGGGTCAAAAAACTGATCGCTATCCATCATGATGATTTAGATTTAGAAAGTACTTTAACTGAAGAGTGCAATAGGTGATACAAAACAATGAACAGAGAAAGGCGATGTACTTAAACAAAATAACTACGTTTAAAAAGTACGAAATTAGGTGGAAATTTTCCCTTCATTTTCCAAATACAAATTGGTGGTGTATTGGCGAACATTTTAATAAGGTTATTTAACGACGCTGTAACAACTACTAAGTTATTTAGTGGTGATAGCGAGATGTTATTTGGCGAGATGAGGTCAAGGATTCGTCATAGATTACCTGACATCCGCCTTACGGTTTGGGGAAAACCTAGGAAACCCCAACCAGGTAATCAGCGCAATCGGGAATCGAACGCGCTCCCAAGCGGGGCAGATAACAAAGTTATTTGTTTTTTTCTTCCACCATGTTAGTAATGTCAAATTTGTACAAATTTTGGCCACTAGAGCGCAATTACGAGGGCTCCCCAGAAAGTAAGTTAACGTTCCTAATTATGTCAGGTGAGGAATACAATGCGTGCAGTTCTGCGTTGTGTAACTTTCTCCATTCTCCTGTAACTTCATCCCTCTTAGTCCGAAATATTTTCCTAAGAACCTTATTCTCAAACACCCTTAATCTCTGTTTCTCTCACAAAATGAGAGTCCAAGTCTCACAATCATACAGAGCAACCGGTAATATAACTGTTTTATAAATTCTTTCAGGTTTTTTTACAGCAGACTAGATGACAAAAGCTTCTCAACCGAATAATAACACGCATTTGCCATTTTTTTTTGCGTTTAATTTTCTCCCGAGTGTCATTTATTTTTGTTACTGTTGCTCAAGATATTTGAATTTTTCAACCTCTTCGAAAGATAAATTTACAATTTTTATATTTACATTTCGTACAATATTGTGGTCACGAGACACAATCATATACTTTGTCTTTTCGGGATTTACTTCCAAAACTATCGCTTTATCTGTTTCAAGTAAAATTTCCCTAATAGTTTGTGGATTTTCTCCTAACATATTCACGTCAGTCCACACCTGTGGAGTAACGGTCAGCGCGTCTGGCCGCGAAACCAGGTGGCCCGGGTTCGAATCCCGGTTCGGGGCAAGTTACCTGGTTGAGGTTTTTCCGGGGTTTTCCCTCAACCGAATACGAGCAAATGCTGGGTAACTTTCGGTGCTGGACCCCGGGCTCATTTCACCGGCATTATCACCTTCATATCATTCAGACGCTAAATAACCTAGATGTTGATACAATAAAATAAAATAAAATATTCACGTCATTCGCATAGACAAGCAGCTGATGTAACCCGTTCAATTCCAAACCCTCTCTGTTATTTTGGACTTTCCTATTGGCATATTCTAGAGCAAAGTTAAAAAGTAAAAAGTGATAGTGCATCTCTTTGCTTTAGCCCGCAGTGAATTGGAAAAGCATCCGACAGTAACTGCTCTATTATTGACTCTGCTGTAAGTTTCACTGATACACATTTTAATTAATCGAACTAGTTTCTTGGGAATACCAACTTATATAAGAATATTATATAAAACGTCGTATGCTCATTAAACATGCAAGTGTCCTTAAACTTTTTGTAGGACTTGTAAATGACGACCGGAGTGTGTTTTTGACCGTAACACCCAAAGTCAAGAAAACAGGACTATTTTTCCTCCTGTTCAACTCAGTGGCATGCAGATAGATACGTTTATCTTTTAACCTTTTCACCTGGTCGATGCACCCAATTGGAAATAATTCCGAATCTATATATGAATGGTGAATTTGCAAAACGACTCGAGTCCCTAGACGTAATTTTGAGAAAATTAAAGAAAACTGCTTCTGGCCTCGTTGAACCACATATTTGCACAATTTATTTTTTTCATATTTAAGACATAGTCTTATTATTAAAATTCATGCCTTAGTGTCTCTTCTTCAGGTCGTAAAAAGTTAAATTATCTTGAGGACTTAAGTTCTTCTGCAAAGTAACTTCAATCCTGCATCACTTTTATTAGGTTACTAACAAAAATATGTTTAACTATATTTATTTATACCAAAAAGATAAAATTATCTTATTGCAATTGTTGAACATTATTTTGAACAATTTGTTAATCACAACAGCACAGACAACTTTTAAGATGTTTTAAACGAGAACACAGCTTAGAAACCACAGGGATAATCTTTCCTATTAGGAAAATGTTGATAATTGGTCCCAGGATAAAGGTAAGTTGAATTGCCCCTCAGTGAATGGTTTTGCCAATACTGTACCAATTTTTTCTGCAGAAAAATAAAACGCCATAAAGGTTGACATGATGAGTACTTTCTTTCCTATGGGAATAATAATTGATAATAATTTATTTTATTTTACGTAGCATAGTTAAGGCCTTGAGGCCTTCTCTTCCACTAGTGTGTATGTATATGTATGTATGTATGTATGTATATATATATATATATGTATACATACATACATACACACACTAGTGGCTTGTGCAGCAAATGCTGCAAACTACGTTCATTAGACGTTCAAATAAACATTTTTCAGATTTATTTTCAATGAAGAATACCAGACATTCGGAAAGTTATTTGCTTCCATAACAATGAAAGATACTGTCTCTCGAGCCAATACTGAAGAGAACCACGTATATAAATATCTACAGCACACCGCCATTAAATATGTGAAAAAGACCCAACCTCACTTGATTAATAATTATAAAAATATTTGATTTTTAATAATATTATTACCTTACGTAAGTTTTATAGCTTTCAGTAACATATACTATATATACTATATAGCCGCCACTCAGTAAAATATAGAAATCAAAATCTGATTTAAGTTGTTCTCTACATCTACTTATATAACCCCAAAACGTTTCACTTTCATATCATCAATATAGCATTAATATGTATAATTAATGAAAAATAGTCACATCATGGCATTAATTACAATAATATTTCATTTCTAATGGTAATAATGTCATCAAACCACCTCCAGTTTTGTAGTTTTTAATATCCAATACACAGCTGTACCCAGAAAATTACACACCACAGAATCGAACCTGTAAATTATTTTTAGTAAGTTAAGTTTTTAATAACCAATTTAATTTGAGCTCTAAATATGTCGGCATTCTTGCAGATCATGGCCTTCGTATAATATTGTTTACTGTAGTATGTGTTTTGTTTTATTCTGAAATGCAGCACGGCCGACTTGATGCTCGCTTCGCTTCTCCTTTACAAAAAAGCGAAGGTTATATCAAGTCGGCCGTGAATGCTATTAGCTAGTTCTCAAAACTGACGACAGATGGATTTTGGAAAGTAGGAAAATTATGTTTAAAAATTGACATTTCACTGTAAACTACTATTTTTCCGAAAAACTTTGAGTTCCAAGCTTCAAAATGAGGGGTCATTTCTTAAAATCCGTCCATATATATATATATATATATATATATATATATATATATATATATATATACACACACACAATCACTTTTCACATTGATAACTGTAAAATGTTCTTCTCCATTTGAACTAACTGTGAGTCCATACACTTTCTTCATCGTGTAGATTTTGTCCACATGTCTCAAGCTTATTTTCAAGGCGAAAAAATCCCTTACTGACGGCAAGAAAGAGTGCCCTCTGTTAGAAAAACGTATGATGAAGAAATATTTCTAAGCACTTATTGTCATCAAGAATTTGATTAGTTTGTTGTTCTTATTTTATCCTGGACAGCTGTCTCAAAACAACTACAGTTCTTTAATACTGGATGAGACACGTCATTGAAGTAATGTGCAGGAGAAGATTTCATACCTCATTAAGGCTTGTCTTGGCCTGTCCCTTATAGTCAAATTAAATTAAATTATGGTTTATTTAACGATGCTCGCCGAGGTTATATCAGCGCCGCCGGTGTGCCGGAATTTAGTCCCGCAGGAGTTCTTTCACATGCCAGTAAATGTACTGGCACGTCCCTTACGGTAGACAGAGAAGAACACATCACTAGTTGTCATGTTGTGCTCTAGAAAGCTGGGACTGTAAGCTGATGATAGTAGTACACATCTTGAACTGGTGTTTTAGGCAAACCTACATTTTTTATCTAGTCAAATGTGATAGCGAGAAAATCCTGCCTCTCGATGCTTAACTTGGCTGCATTTTGCAATACTTTTTACTTCAGCTATAAGTTTAGCACGATTACTGAGAATATTGTTTTTCATTTTCATGCTCTGTCCTTCACATTTAATAAATTTTCTCAACTAAAGAATTACCAACGACAACAAACAAAAAACAATATCAGCTTGTTGTATTATTAAAATTACATATTATGTAAGTTTCTTCAGTTCTTGACAGACAAAACATCCTAAGTTCAGGACTAAAGTCGTTTATCCCCTTAACCAAATATTACTTACTTAATTTTATAGGCATTTCCACTTTCAGCGGTTGCCTTTTATTCCCCTTTTCCATTGTTGTCGGTCATCCCAATATCAATTTTCCAACCCTCTAGCCTCCATGGCCTCAGAAACTCCT
The DNA here is from genome assembly GCF_040183065.1 of Periplaneta americana. NCBI lineage: Eukaryota > Metazoa > Arthropoda > Insecta > Blattodea > Blattidae > Periplaneta > Periplaneta americana. The sequence goes on from NC_091129.1 coordinate 11,480,080, forward strand.
CCTCTCCATGTAAGTCGAGGTCGTCGCTTTCTTCTCCTCCCTGGGGGTGACCAATTCAAAATTTTTTTAGTCCCAACAAGAACCTCGAAAACCGGCAGAAGAGGCTCTGGTCTGGTTCTCCAAGTAGGGGGTTAGGCAAATGGTTGGCACCCCTTTACTGTAAAATAACTCTCGCTACGTTTCCCCAGAATAATAATAATAACCAAATATTCTGCTGCCAATAAAAACTATACAAAAGTCATGGAATAAAGTTATTCTGCTACTAAACGATGTCCCTTGCACACAGTAATATAATCATCCTCTCAACTCAGTACCCCAAAAAATGTGGACTTACATCGTTTTGCAAATTCACTATTCATATGTGCACTTTGAAAGCATCTACTGCACTTCTCTGATCGCTTGTGTGCAGTCTTCTTGTTCTTTCTTATCAACTAATTACATTACTAGCCCGATCTTTCATCTCGCCCTCTTCGTACAGCTTAACCTTGTTACTGCATTACGCACAACCACGATCATTAGCCCTCGGGCGGACACGATCGCAGTGTGCCGTACCCTGCCTTGTTCTGGCCGGCAGTTAACGAGGGCACTCCCAGGCTCCGGCAGTCGTGACGCCCGTAGTTCCGCTTATCATCCCAGTGTGTGAGATCTGAGGTTTCGCTTCGATTTGAGATTTTTCTCGCAATTTTTATACTCGTAATCACAGTAATTACAGGTCAGTGTGGGTGTAGATTTCTTACAAAAAGAACCTCGGGATGAAATTGATGTGCGGATTCTAAATTGCACAAAGCATCCGCGATGTATCTGGGCAGTCAAGGCCATCCGAGTATTATTCAGTCTTAAGGTCGGCATTTCGAATCTAATCAGCGTATTACATAAGGGTTTCACGTTCTTGTCTTCGCCCGAAGCAGTAGGCATACGTAACTGACGGGTAAGGCTATTTTATATATTCCCGAGTAGTACATATTAGTTTATGGACCTTTGTCGGTGGTCTAGGTTACCTTACTTGCAATGTTAGACGGAAAACATGCATAAATGCTCTTGTTATCGGATGAGAGAGTAAAGAATGTTTATCTCCTATGCTTAAATTAGAGCATGTAAAATATGTCTATGTTCAGAGTAAAGACGAATGAAGGAATATATTACATATCGTATTTCCGGCCTGTTACTAACCGTGGTCCGAAAATGACTGATCCGAAAGTTATAAGCGATAGTAATACACGTTACAAGAGCGGTATGTTGACGTTTTCGTGTTCGAGGGAAAGATTGAAAAAGCGAAACGTAGTTGAGCTTTTTTAATTTCCGAGAACATGAAAACAAACATACCGCTCGTGTATCGTACATTATTTTGTGCGAAGATCGTTTATAACATACCTGAAAGACGAATTTCTAATTAGTTGCAATGAAATCTCCATGTTGGTTTCTGTTTAATGACGGCAACTTCGGAAAACCAAAATATCTTTCTTCAGCATTGTTGTTATAAAATCTTTTCTGTGTTTACTATACTCCAGCAGGCCGTGATATGTCTGTCTTTTTTTTTCCCCAGTCTATAAATGCGAACTTAAAACAAACGGTAAGGTTATGTAATGATTTATTTTTCATTTTAATATTTTAACAATATTATTTATATAACATATTGCAGTAATAACATCGGCATCTGGAATCTCGTTGATTTTTTCACGGCTTCCTTAATGTTACTTGTATCAGGAATGCAATAAGTTTCGTGGAGTAGTAGACTTTACTTAATTTTTGCAAATATTTAAAAACAATAATTAACATTGCAATTTAGGTGAAATTGCAGTGATAAATTTCCAGTTTATAATTATTACTATGTTAAACGTGTCTAAAAATAATATGTTAAAAGCCTAAAGCAGTAAAATGAATGTCGCGCTTAAGCGGAAATTGTTATGTGTGTTACGTTGGGAATACTGAATGTGGTATTTCACACTTACCGCGTATTGGTTCTGTGCGGAAAACAAGCAAATACGCACGATCTCGCACAATAATAGTTCTGTGGAAATGAAATAATTGTATTCCTCTATACACCCTATTTATGTGTATTTATCTGTACATCTTACACATACTGTATTCATCTGACGTTGTTTACGTTGTCTACTTACAGTATTCCATTCAGTGCGCTGTCTGAGGGGTGGGGACAGGAAACTACACTAAAGCAATGCAGACAGCGTAATGTGTAACGGACATGGTCGGTCCTGATATGCAGGTCTGTAGACAGCAGTGTATGTGTACAAGTTGCAGTGTCCAGTCGATCAGTCCTAGTGAAATGGAGGAGTACACGAGAGCGGAATAAGCAGACTTGATTTCACGAATACGGATGAGCCAATGGGAACAGTAGACAAGCTCACAGATTCTATCGGGTCAAGTCAGTTGTTACCCTTAGCAACACGCTAATCCCTTATTCATCTGTCGTAAAAAATCTTGGCTTCTTTTTCGATAATAATCAAAGTTGGAATTTTCAAGTTAAAGAAACGATAAAAAAAATCTGTTCCTCCATTCACTGTTTGAGTCGCTTAAGAAACTTTTTGCCCCAGCAACTAAAACTTACCCTAGTACAAACCCTAGTAATGCCGCATTTCGATTATTGTGACGTTTTGTTAAGTGACCTAAGTTCTGATCTGTCAGTCAAGTTACAGCGAGCTCAGAATATGTGCGTCTGATACGTGTGCAACATCCGACGATATGATCACATATCACCGTCCTTCGCAAGTCTTTCGTGGCTCCGACTTAAAGAACGCAGAACTTTACACTCTTTGTCTTTACTCTTTCGAATTCTGCACATTTCAACACTAAATTACCTTTCGTCTCGTTTCTCTCATCTATACTCTAACCACGACGTAAATACCAGATCACTTATCTGTATACCTCTTCATAGAACATCTTGTTATTCATCATCTTTTACAGTATCCACCTCGCGTCAATGGAATTCCTTGTCGCAAGACAATAAACACCTTTAAGAACAGCTTAAAAGATAACCTTATTAGCATTTCACTCCAATCATACTGATTTAAACTATCACTGACTACATTGTTCTTTTTTCTTTTAGACATCGTCCTGATTGTGCTGTATTTTCAAAATTGTCTCATAATAATCTCTTTCTATTATCTAATATTATTTGAAATATATTAACATTCTATGTATTTTAGTTTAATTCTGCTACACAGTTTATTTCAGTGTTTAATTAATAGTTCATAGTATTTTGTTGTTTAATTCGTAAATAACTCTTGTGTACATGTAACTCTCATCTAAATCAAATTGTTAATTCTTTATTATTTCATGCATATGTATATACTCTTTTTGCTGGTTGAGTGGAAGAGAAGGCCTTACGGCCTTAACTCTGCCAGCTAAAATAAATCATTATTATTATTATTATTATTATTATTATTATTATTATTATTATTATTACCCATGTAGGAGACATCCGGCCTATACCATCTTTCCACGACTGTTCCAAAGGTTAAGGGAAGGAGGGCACGTGGTGCCAAATTACAATTCCATTTCCACACAACTATTTTTGCTTATAACTTTCGACTAAGTCATTTCCGGACCAGGGTTCCTTATCTCAAATTGATACATTTGCCCTTCGCCATCATCCCTGAAAGTTTGTATGACCACTTCGGAAACGTCGTATATACAGGGACATCATTTTATTTTTACTTCAATTTTTATTGTACCTCCGTTTCTAAATGTACTTGACTCCCACCCCTTTCACTAAAGTCCTTGCTAACGTCAGCCACACAAACTTACGGCCGCTGTTGCTAGCAGTGAAATAAACAGTACAGAGTACAGTGTGTTTCAGAAATATGTTGCGTTTTCTATAGAAGGAAAACCTTATATTATTGAAGTTTATTTTCACACCAGTATGGTGTGTAGTATAACTGAATTTATCTGTGTGGACTGAGCACAAGTGAAGATTAGAGTTACCGAAAGTACGGTAACCTGCAATATGGCACGGTACTTAACAGCATTATTTAAAAAAGAGTTTTGTTTTACTGTTTGTAGGTATGAAGGACGATGATGGAAACTGGAATTACAATATAACCGAATGTGAACAACAGTTTTTTTTTTTTTTTTCACAATTTCCTGATTATATCATTACGGAATATTTTCGTAGAAATGTCATTAATCTGTAGATAAATTTAGAGCAACAGAGTGTACAGAAAGGAAGAAAAGTGTAAGATGGCCAACAAAGGTGACAGAAGATGCTGTAGAAGATGCTAGAGAAAAGATGCAGCGAGGTCCTAATAAGTCGGTCAAGAAGTTAGCTGTAGAAATTGGGGTTCCTTACGGAAGTGCTCACAAAATTCTCAGGAATAAATTAGGGTAGTAACATGCTGAATAAAGTAGACATTACATAATGTATATAACCGCCTGAAGACTTGAGTTTGTGAAAAAAAAATTGTTACTATTCTACTGTTTTTTTATAAAATACTGTAAAGTAATGACCAAACTCAAAATCGTAATACTATATTTCTCTGTAACATAAATGGATACACTACTTTTCTCTCCTCCTATAGCTAGTAAAATGATTTGTTTACATATTGCACTAGCAACTCCAAACTCCTGTAATGGAAGGGGGTAACAGTGTTTCCGAGTAGTCAGGTTGATGTTAAAAATGTTAGTAAAAATAAAGTGATGTCCCTGTATATCCGTAAATTCTGTTTTTGGGAGTAGTTATTCGTAATTAATTTTGTTATTAATTGATATCATCCAAGAATGCCATAGTTTTCGTTTATTACTGAAATGTTCTTGTAAACTATACAGTCTCGTGTTACAGTAGCGGGCCAAGAACACGGGGCGATTGGCTTTACCTGCCGTGGGGTCATTGCTGCGCAGGGGCTGCGATGTAAGGACAATGGGTGGCGTACACTTACAGCGCTTGAAGGACGGTCATGTGTGACTAGACTGCAAGCCGACTTGCAGTTAGAAGAGGATGTATTTAGTTGCGGCTCTATTAGTCCCTCTCTGTTATTATTACGTGTACAGTCTCTTCCAAAATGATACAATTACTGCGACTTCTTGCTTAGAGTTCCCAGATTTGATAATCAGAAATAGCTTTTAACATTATAGTACATTATGCAACGAGCCTATAATGAAGGTAATTAAGAAGCGAGTATGGATATTTATGAAACGAACGCAAGCGCGTTTCATAATTTTCATACGAGCTTCTTAATTACCATTATAGGCGAGTTCATACGACTTTTTATGCTCGACCATATTTCTAACTTGATATTATTAATTTTCTTTGTATCTGACCTTGGCCAATGTCCCGTATGTTGTGAGATGTGTGCAGACGCGAAAGTATTGATTTTTTCCGAGGAACAGATGTCCACATTGACCTTGCTAGGCCATAAGAGCCTACAGAGATAACATTGAAATTAAATTAGACATTGAAAAACGAGATGACAAATTGAATTTATTTGAATATTATTTACAATTAACGCTAATTATTATAGTAACAGAACATAACCTTATGCGACAGTATTGGATTTCCAGCCTCCGTGACTTTTCGCTAATTCTCTTTGGATTGCATATCCGAGAATAATCGATACTTGCGGTTTTATAACGGTAGCAAGCTGACCTGTCATTGGCTGAACAGTTGTAACCTGAGTCGTCATTGGCTGAAAGACCTGACCTTTAATGAGTAGGTGTACTTTAATGACATGCATTAAAGGTCTGCTACCAGGTGTATAATTACTACATTTCGGCATGGTCGAGCGTAAAGATTATTATAATAAGGCTTCGAGACTTCGGACCCGATAGAGCAGTTCAGTGGGAAATCCGCATAACGGCGTACTGAGTATAGTGGTAAAGCGTAGAGTGAGTGGGGGTACTGTAGAATGGATGCCAACAAATACGCAAAGGAAAACGCTCTGGATTTGAAGGTTCTGACGAATAATTTGGTTTTCATACAAACTGTGTCTGAAACTATTACACGGTTGGAAAAGTCAGAGCAAGAGATGCCGGAAGCCCTCAAAATTATTTGAGGAAATGACACAGAGAATTAATGAGACACCAAGTACACCGGTTACTGAACGTGTAAAACAGAAGTTGAAATCAATTTTATGTAAAAATAACGGATATGGAACATTGTGTAATATAAACAGCAAATTAGTGGACGTAGAGTCACCCGAGAATAAAGGACTGTCTCTGCAATGATGTTAGGTTCTTTCGTTTTGCTCCCATCACGTCATGCGATGTAGAGCGCAGCTTTTCACAGTACAAACTGTGTTTGGCATATAACCGAAAAAGATTTACGTTTGAGACACTGAGAATTTATCTTGTAGTACATTGCAATTAGGTACTGTAACTGCATTTCTAAAGACGACCAATAGGATAAATGAAGAAATTAAAATTGCTACATGCTTATTTCCAGCATTAACACTGTGTATAATTAAACACAAATACTTATAAGAGACAGGAAAATAAGTGCTTTTCACATTCTTTTGACAAATTTCATTGTGTAATATATTTTTACTTTCAGAATGTAGGCCTACATATGTATATGTTTCCCCATACTACCGTACTCTATTCTAAATAGCAACGTTGCTACCTCAACACATCTCTACCTTTCACTACCTGCAGCGAGTCAACAACCTATAGTACATGCACAGTAAACTTATTGTATCGGGTCCCAAGTCTCGAAGTCTGGTTATAATCAACACGATAAACCCGGTTACTTACTACTGTGTTTTGCAATGATATAAACACAATGAGATTGCCGCTTTTTCTAAGTATGAATTGTGTTTCGAATATCCATGATTGTAATTTAAATTCTTACGATTTTTCAATACTGGGTGTTCATTTCAAAGAGTATCATGACGTCACTGTTGATGAGTCAGCGATTTGAAGCGAGTTTCAGCTTTTGTGTCAGAGAAGTTGCCTATTAATCAAGGCGTTCAATCTAAACTTGAGAACGTGTACGATATAACTTGAACGTCGTAGCAACAAATGGCGGTCTGTACGGTCTGTGTGCTACCATAACCTCTTTCGAACTGTGTTTTGCGCGGCCAAGTCGTACGCAGGGTATTTGTTATCATCGGTTGCGTACGGCAACATTCCACAGAACAAATCAAATGCTCCGTGTCCATGTTGACCGTCGAAGTTAATGTCAACAAATACGTAAGTAATCGTCTTAACCCTCTCCCCATATCCCGACAGTAAGAAAAAACTCACGTCAGTACATGTTTCGAAACTGCTCACATTCCTGCCACTACCGGCGTTACCGTACATATCGGTAAATACTCTTGTGAATAAACGCCGTACTTGCTAGGCAACTTCTCTGGCAGATAAGTAATACACCTCTGCGGAAGTGTAGGAAGATGGAATTCTCTAGGCTCATTGACTAGCCACGTGACTGCATACAGCGAGTCATGACACACTTTGAACTGAACACCCAGTAGAAACTTGTAGAAAAAGTGCATTGTCAGTGCAATACCGTCAACATATCGACGGCCCAATTTAAAAGTAAAACAACTCAACAAAGTCACGTTGAACACCTCCTGTGAACAAGTGTTCAGATCTCAGAAAGTATGTGTTGTAGGATCCATGTTCATTAGACGTTTTTTTCTTGTTTCGATGTATACTATCACCTCCTAAAATATTGGATACCTTTTTAATTAAGAGTCAGAAGTATACAAACAATTCGAAAAGACCAAGTCTCTAGTATGCAAGGCATACAGCCACAGAAAATAACCCAACCATACCGACCATTTCATTTCGTGTTCTGCCCAAGGGCAGGTCTTTCACTGCAAACCCATCTTTCCCCAGTCTTTCCTATTTTCTGCCTTCCTCTTTGTAGTACAGTAATAAGACGCGGAAGACCTATACTATAATCTGCTGAGATAACGAATTTCGTCTGAAGAAAGACACCAGTGTGGTTTAATTCCTGATACTACACTGATGCTGTTAACGGCTTCATTTTATTCACGAGACTCTTCGAGGAAATGTGAAAGTTTCCAAATCGTAACAGATTTTCTTTATTAAGAATTACGAACTGCTGGAAGAGGAGGAGAAAATACATGTAATGATCACAATACAGCTATTAAAAGATCATAACATCGGATTGTTATCCCCTCCCAAAATACAGTACCGTATAATAAACTTAGCAAGCTTTGATACTTGGAGAGGTTGAGGAACGAATAGGTCGTGTGTCATGAAGGCAGAGACAGACGCCTACGGGCTGGATTCCAACCCCACCATTCCAACGCAATTGTTTCCATTATTCTAATAGCATGCGATGACGTCTTCTCATCTTGAAAAAAATTATATGTGGGAAGCGAAACAACGTACGCACATTTTAATACTAGTTCCACTCATTTCTGTAACCATGGCCCACCATTCCCAGACGACATCGGCTTTCATATACGGCGAGTTCAAACAGCAGTGGTGCATGACAAGGACTGTACATGGGAAGAGTTTTGCGGACGGTTCCATTTGTCATGTTAATATTTGACCTTTTATATAATAGCCTAATAATAATAATAATAATAATAATAATATTGATAATAGGCTAATAATAATAATATTATAATGATAATAGGCTAATAATAATAACAATATGATGATGATAATAATAATAATAATAATAATAATAATAATAATATAATAATAATAATAATAATAATAATAAAATCGGTAATTTTAGAATCAACGTAACTCCACTACTTACTTATTTACTGGGTTTTAAGGAATCAGAGGTTCATTGCCGCCCTCACATAAGCCCGCCATTGGTCCCTATCCTGAGCAAGATTAAGCAAGATTAATCCAGTCTCTATCATCATATCCCACCTCCCTCAAATCCATTTTAATATTATCTTCCCATCTACGTCTCGGCCTCCTCAAAGGTCTTTTTCCCTTCGGCCTTCCAACTAACACTCTATATACATTTCTGGATTCGCCCATACGTGCTACATGCCCTGCCCATCTCAAACGTTTGGATTTAATGTTCCTAATTATGTCAGGTGAAGAATACAATGCGTGCAGTTCTGCGTTGTGCATATTTTTCCATTCTTCTTTAACTTCATCCCTCTTAGCTCCAAATATTTTCCTAAGCACCTTATTCTCAAACACCCTTAACCTATGTTCCTCTCTCAAAGTGAGAGTCCAAGTTTCACATCCATAACGAACAACCGGTAATATAACTGTTTTATAAATTCTAACTTTCAGATTTTTTGACAGGAGACAGGATGATAAAAGCTTCTCAACCGAATAATAACAGGCATTTCCCATATTTATTCTGTGTTTAATTTCCTCCCGAGTATCATTTGTATTTGTTACTGTTGCTCCAAGATATTTGAACTTCTCCACCTCTTCAAAAGATAAATTTCCAATTTTTATATTTCCATTTCGTACAATATTCTCGTCACGAGACATAATCATATACTTTGTCTTTTCGAGATTTACTTCCGAACCTATCTCTTTACTTGCTTCCAGTAAAATTCCCGTGTTTTCCCTAACCGCTTGTGGATATTCTCCAATCGTTTGTGGATTTTCTCCTAACATATTCCCGTCATCCGCATAGACAAGCAGCTGATGTAACCCGTTGAATTCAAACCCTCTCTGTTATCCTGGACTTTCCTAATGCCATACGCTAGAGCAAAGTTAAAAAGTAAAGGTGATAGTGCATCTCCTTGCTTTAGCCCACAGTGAATTGGAAACGCATCTGACAGAAACTGACCTATACGGACTCTGCTGTACGTTTCACTGAGACACATTTTAATTAATCGAACTAGTTTCTTGGGAATACCAAATTCAATAAGAATATCATATAAAACTAATGATAATGATAATAATTTAAATGAATTCAAGCCGTATCCGAGATAATTATTTTGTGCGGATCAACAGTAAAGTCAGTAATATTCTGTAAAACCCAATTACAGAAATTCACACGACTTACGTCGTCTATAGACTTTAATTTCTGGACTGCAGCTACTCTAATTTTAAATGTGGCTATTTAATAGCTCTGTGGTCTGAATTTATTGAGATGCCTGTCTACTTCCTGTGAGACATGGCGTATAGATTTCTTTGGAGAACGCTCGAATGATTGTCCAATTTCGTCTAGTTGTCTTTCGTTAGACCACGTTTCTTTCGGTTAGGAATTGTATCATTTTCTGATTCTGTTTCCCTAAATCTCATAAGCAAACATTTTTATGGGGGCAGATAAAAACGTTTTCTTTTCTTCCACCATGTTAATAATGTGAAAAGAAGTACTTATACAAATTTTGGCCACTCGACCGCAATTACGAGGCCGTAAACAATTAAGTTCGCCAGGGGCCGTTAACAGAAAGAAAACACAATTTCATTGGAAAAATTTATTGTAACAGACACAGCAATTGTTGAGCTATTTGTCAACATATTCCCCACCGGAATTGAGGCGTTTGTCATATCATGGCATCAACAGAGAGGTGCAGACGGCTGTCAAACCCTGGTTCCGATCCCAGACGACTGATTTGTACAACACAAGGAAACAAAAATTCATCCTATGGTATAACAAATGTCTCAATTCCAGTGGAGGATATGTTGACAAATAGCGCAAAAATTGCTATATCTGTTTCAAAAAATCTTTCCATGCAATTATGCTTTTCTTCTTTAAAACGCCCAAGGAAAAATCACTTTCTGGACGTCCTCGTAATTGCGGTCGAGTGACCAAAATTTGTAGAAGCACTTATTTTGACATTATTAACATGGTGGAAGAAAAAATTTTAACTTTTTTATCTGCCCCATCTGAACGTTTGCTTGTCAGAAAAAGATTTTTTACAGTATTTCTTTGTGGAACCGGAACTCCAGAAAATTGTTACCACAAATTTCCTACACACTTCTCTGTGGGGGGGGGGGGATCTGCAATGAGGAATAAAATCATATTGTATACAGATATTAAATTTGATACATAATTTTATAATATTTTACATTATTTAATATAATTTATTATATATAATACATAAAAATTGTTATTACAGCTAGTTTGCCACCAATGAATAAGGAAAATCTGTAAACTTGTATTTACTAGCAGCAAAGCTGTTATAGTGCTTGCTTGATTATGCAACAAGATAGGCAACGTTTGGATCTTGTCTCTCAACTCTTATGCGAGTGAATTTATTCATTAATTTTATTCATTCATTCATTTATGATCGAGGAACTCTAGTTGCGTTTGCTGCCGTGTTACATCTGATTAGAAACAATTGAAAATCATTGGGAACAGTTGAAAGTCATTGTTAAAGATAATTTTCGCACTAGTGTTAAAAGTACTTTTCCGCACGCTACCGTATAATACTTCTTTAACAGCGTTGAAAGATCTACTTGTAGGAATGGCTGTCTAAAAAATATTCTTCTAGTGTATTTAATGTTACTATGATTACGTATAGGCTATGGTAGTTTTCTTTGTTTGTTTTTTTTTTTCTTATTCTTTTTATATGTTATGTGTAATTACATTTAACAGTTTTAATCAGAGTTATTATTATTATTATTATTATTATTATTATTATTATTATTATTATTATTATTATTATTATTATTATTATTATTTCATTTATTATTATTTTATTATTATTACTAGCAGTACCCGTGCGCTCCGCTGCACCCGTTAGAAATAAATATAAAGTAATTACATAATTAAAATAGGACATTTGATCCAGGGAACATTCGTGTTTGATAGAAGGATAAATCGTTTATTATGTTACTCAATTTAAATTGTGTTAAAAAAATTAAAATGCGATCATTTTGATCCAGAGACACTCATTTGTTCATAAAACTTATTTTAGAAAATACAGGAAACGAATGCCTATCAAGTTTTCTGTGCATCAGAAGCTATTTTAATCTTACCTGTCCTCGATTCACTCAGACGTTACTGTAATAACATTATAGCATTATGTCCATCTAGAGAAACTACACTTTGCAATGGTAAATTAATAATTAAATTATACAAAGCGGTTAATTTAGCTTCCGATATTACTTCATACAAACACAGAAACATTCTCTGTAGGCTACCGTATGTTTCATAGCTTTCGATTGTTGTTATCCAAGGCCCCTTATAGACGAAGTCATTTGTTTTTTATTTCATTACACCGCCTTAGATGGCGTTATTATAATTTTGAAACTCATTTATCTCATTAAATATCAGTCCTATCAAAATTTTGCATGGAATAAAACTTATCGGAAATTATTTTTAAAGAAACTTTTGTTATGTAATATTTTTAATGGAAATTAATAATAAGGGAGATATTTCGATTTATTTAATTCAAGCCCTCTTATAACCCCCCTTTTAAATAAAATATTTTCAATGCCATATAGCCTAAATTCTAAGTTACAACGAACTTAATTTATATTCCAATTTTCATATAAATCGGTTCAGCTATTATCGCGTGAAAAGGTAACAGACAGACAGACAGACATACAAACAAAAATTTCAAAAAAAGTTATTTTCGGTTTCAGGGCGGTTAATTATATATGTTAGGACCAATTATTTTTGTAAAATCGAAAATTACCAGAAAAATTTCGGCTACAGATTTATTATTAGTATAGATTTTTTCTTCTATCCAGTTTTCATTATTGGTCACACCCGACCTCAAGCATCTTGCTTTTTCGGGTGTGACGCAGTTACCTTGTATTTATACAATAATTTGTAATATGTAGACTATTTGACTATGAGATTTGTAATCAATTTCGAATTTTGAAGAATATTCATATACGAGTATTACAATAGTATTATAAAATCTTTGTTATTGTATGTAATTTTTGCTTGCAATAAAAATTATAATTATTAAAAAAAATTCTCTGCTTAGAAAATTACCGAACCTACCTGCATTTTCTATCCAGACAGCTGTGTTGTTGATACAGAAATTAACTTTACCAGTCGTCGCTTTCATCTTTGTAATACTTATCATCGTCATCATCATCATCATCATCGGTAGTAATTGGAAATTAATATTTCAAACTTTGCTTGTACAAGTCACGCGTTTTTTCTCTTGAATTAGTTCAAAACTCGTTTGGCAGTTATATTTTCTTCTATTCTGATACTATAACATTTTTATATTCTCCGTATTTTGTCCGTTAGGTAAAATTTTGTAATTGAAGAGTCCACTGCAAGATTGATGGATGTCATTTGGAATACATTTTGCAGGAGAAGCAATTGAAAGTTTGAAATGCTTAGCGCTCAAAGCTTAACTGTGATTTTCCGATCATTACTGGACAATGACTATCAGTGTTAATGCCATATAACTCTCTATGCACATTCTATATGTCTTAAACTATGTATTGACAGTCTTGGTTCATTTTCGACAAGAAAGTGACATCCATCATTCTTGCAGTTGACTCTTCAATTCGTTTCTCATTATACCGTTACCGATTGCTTCACATCATGTCTATCCAACATTTTTATTAAAAAGTTAGTTCTAAGATTTCTGCTTTTTTAATTCTATAAGCATTGATGTACTGTTATTTCATAGCATTTAATTTATAGATTACATCCTTTCCCGTTGTTTTTCGTCTCTGTAATTATTAATGTTTGATTGTTTCAGCAAGCCAAGTCGGAAGAGCAGCTTGCGACGGAACGGGCGTGGCTAGAAGCAGAGCGACTATGGCTGGTGCATCGGATGGGCTTCTCTGCATGCCGAAGACTTCACGAAGAGCCCTCAGGGTCAGGCGGAGGCGATTCTGATGCTGGCAAAATTCGCGTACGCTTAGAGGCCAATGGAGAAATTCTTCAAGTCGACGATGATGACGTTGAAAAGGTAGGATTCAGTTAAATTAATTTCAAACTACAGGCATAAATGTTTATAAACATTCGTTTGTTGCTCCCAAATTGCAACTCTTAGGGCCGATTGTATAAACCATTTAATCTTAGATCAGAGGTTATTGATCCTCGTTCTACCTGAACACTAGCATACGAAAACAAAAACACACATAAAATTGCAACCTCATTCAAGAAATTAAACTACAACATCGCATACAGAACAAATAACACTCTACAAAAACATCTCAACACACAAACAACACAAACAAACAAATACAACCACACAGGCGTATACAAACTCAAATGTAACACCTGCAACAACTTCTACATAAGACAGACAGACAGATCATTTAAAACACGTTACAAAGAACACATCACAGCCATAACAAAATTACAAAACACCTCCACACATGCAGAACACATCACAAATGCCAACCACACCTACAGAGACATCGACACAGACATGGAAATACTGCACATCCAACCAAAAAGCCAGAAACTCAACACACTAGAACAATATGAAATATACAGACACACGAAAACACACTCAATGATATTCTCAACACACAATTCAATTTCAAAACACATATACTCTTTGACTCTACACTACGAACGCACCCACACAGGAAACAAGAGGCGCCAAGACCAACAACGACCAGTTCCGAAGATGACCGAAAATAGGTCGAACATGTTAACAAAGTACGTTAATATTTAACACAAGAAAGTTCTTATCATACATATTCCGAAATGGAATTTTGTGTTGTATAAAGTCTAATCTGAGATTAATTTGTCTTAAACTAAAGTCAACTTTGACTGAAGAAATTTCTCCGATTAAGTTATATGATCCAAGTTCAGTTATTTCTTTTCTGTTTGAAATATAAGAGTGACAGATTGTGCAAAAATAAGAACCATTATTATTAATATGAACAGATATGGTAGATACATTTATATATATATATATATATATATATATATATATATATATATATTTTTTTTTTTTTAATTTCTTGCCTTAATACACAAGCAATCTTATCGTGTTCAGCAGTATCAAATAACATAGCCTATAATTATATTATGTTTATAACAACCATTAGTTATTAATGGATATGATAGGTACATTCATAGATTTTCAATTAACTGTGTTACTAAACGAAAATTGTCGTTTTATAAAGCTTTATTATGTTTAGCAATATCAAACACCATAACATGATAACAACTCGGAGACCAGTCAACCTTCTTCTTATTGTCCGCCATTATTTACAACGCACAAAACAAACCAGTACAGAGTCTCCAACAGAGTGTACGGAAAGTCGCCAAAAAGTAGTTGGAAAGTCGCTAGATATCTCATTATCAACAAAGAAAGATTAAATTTTGTCACTATGGGGTGCAAAAAAGGTCGCTAAATCCCTATTTAAGCAATATAAAAGTTAAAAGAAATTGTCGTCGAAAGAGAGTTAAAGTCGCTAAATTGGCAACACTGAACAAACCTATACAACATGGCCCTCGCATCACATACTTCACCTCTTTATGCGATGTTGCCAAGTCCTTTTCACGTGAACTTAGATTGCATTTGAACCAAGGTATTTTGATCGCAGAAAAGTATTATACAATAGAAGAAGTGTCTGAACTCGGTTCACTTTCCGATCTTCGATCAAAATTGATCTTTAGTCAGGGAGTTTTATACAATTGGGCCTTAGGGCCGATTGTATAAACCATTTAATCATAGATCAGAGGTTAAATTGATCCTCGTTTTAGCTGAATTTGGAGTTTTGTGTTGTATAAAGTCCAATCTGAGATTAATTTGTCTTAAACTAAAGTCAACTTTGACTGAAGAAATTTCTCCGATTAAGTTAGATGATCCAAGTTCAGTTATTTCTTTTCTGTTTGAAATATAAGAGTGACAGATTGTGCAAAAAGAATAACCATTATTATTAATATTAACAGATATGGTAGATACATTTTTTTTTTTTTGCAATTTCTTGCCTTAATACACAAACAGTCTTATATTTTATAAGGCTCTATCGTGTTCAGCAGTATCAAGTAACATAACCTATAATTATATTATGTTTATAACAACCATTAATTATTAATGAATATGATGGGTACATTCATAAATTTTCAGTTAACTGTATTACTAAACGAAAATTGTCGTTTTATAAAGCTTTATTATGTTTAGCAATATCAAACACCATAACATAACAAATTCGAGAACGGTCAATCTTCTTCTTATTGTCCGTCATTATTTACAACGCACAAAACAAACCAGTGTCTCCAACAGAGTGCACGGAAAGTCGCCAAAAAGTAGTTGTCAAGTCGCTAGATTTCTCATTATCAACAAAGAAACATTAAATTTTGTCACTATGGGGTGCTAAAAAGATCGCTAAATCCCTATTTAAGCAATACAAAAGTTAAAAGAAATTGTCTTGAAAAAGAGTTGAAGTCGCTAAATTGGCAACACTAAACAAACCTGTACAACATGGTCCGCGCATTACAAACTTCTCCTGTTTATGCGATGTTGCCAAATTCTATTCACGTGAACTTAGACTGCATTTGAGCCAAGGTAATTTGATCGCAGAAAAGTTTTATACAATAGAAGAAGTGTCTGAACTCGATTCACTTTCCGATCTTCGATCAAAATTGACCTTTAGTCAGGGAGTTTTATACAATTGGACCTTAAACTTCTCTAGTATGAGCTATTCTTATCCTAAGCTTGTAGGTCTTTAAGTGTGTAATATGTTTGAATTCTTAATGGAACAATTTTAATATTAATAATAATAATAATAATAATAATAATTATTATTATTATTATATTAACTCCTCAGCGTTATTTGGGTATTGCAAGCGCAGGTCTTTCACTGCAAACTCAGCATTCTCCAATCTTTCTTATTTTCTGCCCTTCTCGTACTCCGTTTATCATCTGATATATTCTTCTGCCCCGGACACTTCTCCCGTTCACCATTCCTTCCAGTGCATCCTTCAGTAGACAGTTTCTTCTCAGCCAGTGACTCAACGAATTCCTTTTCCTCCTCCTGATTAGTTTTAGCATCATTCTTCCTTCACCCACTCTGTCCAACACAGCTTCATTTCTTATTCTGTCTGTCCATTTCACACGTTCCATTCTTCTCCATATTCACATTTCAAATAATAATAATAATAATAATAATATTTATTAATACTATACACTTGAGCTACATTAGGCATTGCAGCCCGAAAGAGCAGAAGCTCGTGCTCGGGCGCAGTTCAGATCAGTTATACAAAATATATCACAAAATTACGAGAGTTCATTGAGCACAATACCATTAATAAATGGTAAAATACATACAGCATGTAATAACAGGGTCTATATACAAATAGAAAATACAGAAGTACATGGATATTAGAGTAACAATTTTAACTCAATTAGCTTAAACAATTAAATAATTAATCTGATTTGTTTCTTAAATCTATGTGTGTTAAGTGTACTTAGCTCAGGGTAAGCTCTAATTAATGTATTATATATTTTGGGTCCAAAATTTCTGCTGTGTTTTAATCCAGCAGTTGTGTGGCATTTGGGAGTATTTAGAAAGAAACTGTAGTTTTGTCTCGTCTGGTATTCATGAGGATCATATTTAAATTTATTGTGGTTTTTATGGAAGTAAATCAGCAAGTTTTGTTTATAAATTTGTTCTAGATTTGATACGCCAAATTCCTGAAAAATTAATTTTGTTGGGTAATCTAAAGGTTTATATAGACAAATTTTGATAATTCTTTTTTGGAGCAGATTTAAAGGACGGAGAGTCGATTTTGCCATTCCTCCCCAACCTAAAATACCATACTGAATTATTGATTTAAACAGAGCTAAGTACACAGTACGCAGAACATAAACAGGTAAATAAGAGCGTAGAATGGAAAATTTGTGGATTGTTTTACGCAATCTGTTACACAGAAAGGAGATATGCTTGTCCCATTTTAAATGTTGGTCAATAATAATGCCTAAATATTTAACTTGTGAGGATATACTCAAAGCGTTACATGAGCAAGTAGGTAGGTTACAATCATGTATAGTTATACTTATATTATTATTTATTTCTAGTTGCTCAAGGCCATGTGATGTTAATGAAAATGGTATTAATTTTGTTTTAGAAACGTTCAAAGAAAGTAAGTGAGCATCCAGCCATTCTTTAATAATATTAATACCACTGTTAGAATTTTGATAAGTTTCATTCCAACTCGAACCGCTAAATATAACCACAGTATCATCAGCATAAGAATACAGAGTACCAGAATATTTCTCAATGTCAATTTTAAGTAAATCGTTGATATATATTAAAAACAAAACAGGACCTAAAATCGTCCCCTGAGGTACACCTATATCAATGTTACGTAATGCTTCTATTCGTTTCTTTTCACTTCGTCGTAATGTTCATGTTTGTGCCCCATACAATGCCACACCACACAAAGTACTTCACTTCCTTAGTTCTTTTTCCAGAGATCCTCAGAAAATGCTACTTTTTCCATTAAAAGCTTCCTTTGCCATTGCTATCCTCCTTTTGACTTCCTGACAGCAGCTCATGTTACTGCTGATTGTACACCCCAAGGATTTGAAGCTGTCCACTTGCTACTGCCTCACTTAGTATTCGCAAGTTTACCTTCTTTGTTTTTTTTTTCTTCCGACAACCATGGTCTTCGTTTTGTTTGCATTTATCTTCATCCCATACTGCTCACAGCTGTCATTTAGCTCCAGTAGCATGTTCCTTAGTATCGTCTCCTCTTCTGCTAATAACACCATATCATCAGCAAATCTTATGCATTTTATTGTTCTTCTCCTACTGTTACTCCTCCCATGTTCTGAAAACAGTTCTTCATTAAATCCTCCAAGTAGATGTTGAATAGTGTAGGTGATATAGGGCATCATTGTCGTACTCCTCTCTCTATTTCACTTCTTTCTGACATTTTTTTCTCATATCCTTTCTTTGACTCGTTGTTTCATATAAAGGTTACAGAACAGCCTTCTCTCTTTCAAATCCACACCAATTAGCTTTAGGATCCCAATCAGTTTATTCCAATACACTCTGTCATACGCCTTTTCTAGGTCCACAAATACTATATACACTTCTTTATTCTTCTCGAGATATCTTTTGCTGATTGTTCGTAGTAGTCCAATTGCATCCTTCGTACCTTTTTCCTTCCTAAAGCCAAATTGCTCTTCTTCCAACTGTCCTTCGATCTTACAATATAAACGCCGATTCAATATTCGCAGGAGAATCTTCGTCAAGCGCGATATCAGGCTGATAGTCCTCAATTCAGTACATTTCTTATCATTATTTTTCTTCGATATTAGCAACAACACTGTCTTCTTGAAATTTTCAGGCCATTCACCTTTTTCATATATTTCGTTGAATAATTATAAAATTTTCTTTTATCCTTAAAGCGGTTTACTAATTCGTAAGGGTTCCATCAACTCCTGTTTCTTTCCTATTCTTCATTTCTGTAAGTGCTACTTCAACTTCTCTTAGAATAGATCCTTTTTCGTCGTCTGATACGGCTGCTTTGTCTTCTATAGCTAAGTAATCTGAACGATTGTCTTTCTTATAGTTTTTCTACATATTTCGCCCATCCGTTCAGTATTCCTTGTTTGTTATTTCATTGCCGATTCCGTCTTCTATCAACCACATGGATGTCCTGTTCTTGTTCGTGAAGTAGAGTTAGTTCGCGGTGCATTAAATCGTGTCTTTCTTTTCTGTCTAGATCCTCTATTTCTTTTACATTTCTCTTTCATCCTATCTTCCTTCGCCTTATCAGTTTCTCTTCTTAGTTCCTCGTGTAGTTTCCTGTAATTTCTTCTACCTTTTTCTGTGTTGATGCTTTTCCATTTTCTCCTCTCCTCCATCTTCTCCAACAATGTCTCTGTGACCCAAGGTTTCTTAATTCTCACTCCTTCTCTGTATCTTATTGTTTCTTCTGCTGTTGTCTGTATACAGCTTTTTAGGCGAGTTCAGTACTCATTGCTATTTTAAGGAGTGCCGCTTTCTGTTCAAAGTATGCTTCAAATTTTCTTCTTTCCTCTTCGTTCTTCAGGTTTTTGATGTCCAATTTCTTCGTCACCCGTGTTACACTTATCTTCTTCAAACGAACTTCTCCTATCAGTAGGACATGAGTTAATTTATGTCATGTGGTAAATTCTTTGAATTTTTTAAAATATTATTTCAAAAATTATGTTTTTTTTTTTTCAAAAAGTGAAAATTTTTACATTTTTCAATGCTTGTAAGGCTCTAACTTCTTTGAAATGCAAAAAATTAAAAAAAAATCCCCATTGTAAAATATGTTCAGTGCCTCTAATTCTATCCTGTAAGTTTGGACCATTTCAGACAAATAGTCTGAGAAAAAAAAATAGTCTATATATTTTTATAAATTTTATTTATTTATTATTTTGCTAATAATTGTAACATATAATATAATATATACAGAAAAACTTTAGCTCGCTCCTGAAAGAGTAAAACTCGTGCTCTGGGGCGGATTCCTGAATTGAAATTAATAATTATACAATAATACAATTTGTCTTATTTCTACTATGCAATTATAGTGTATAAATTTAAATTTACAATTTTTCAATTTTTATAAAATCTATACATAAGTTTTTTAATTTAATACTAGAACTATTAGAATTGACAAGATTAGGATATTTAAATATAAATTTGTTATATATTCCTGGGCCTAAATTACTACTATGATTAAATACTGTAACAGTGTTGCATTTTGGTTCAAACAATCTTAAAGAATTCATACCTTTTGTTTCATAACTATCAGAATACAATTCAGAATTATTTCGATTTTTATGTATGAATTTTATTAATACAATATAATAAATGTGTCTTACGTTGAGTACATTAAAGTCTAAAAACAAATTTTGAGATGGAAAATCAACAGGTTTATGAAGACATATTTTAATTATTTTCTTCTGTAATAAATAAAGTGGATTAAAATTGGATTTAAATGAGCTACCCCATCCTATAATTCCATACATAATTACCGATTGAAATAAAGTTAAATATATTGTGCGTAATAAACTTATTGACAAGTAATTCCTCAATAAAACAAAATAATATATTATTTTACGTAATTTATTACAAAGGTAATTAATGTGTTGGTTCCATTTTAAATGATTATCGAAAATTATGCAAATTATATATATATATATATATATATATATATATATATATATACATGTTTAATATTGCTAAGATAGGACCTTTCCGGACCCCTGAAATATATGTTATTCAATTAACTCTCCGCTGTTTAACATGTCATTACTAAGTATTATACAGTAATATTTGCTACGTAATTATTCTGCATTTAGAAAGAGAAATTATTTAGAATTCATTGAGAATTTGACTGTTTGAATGTCCCTCTGAAATGTCGAATTATTGAAATTTTCGTAATGTATAACAATATAGCTTAATACTTCAAAAGCAACCAACGTAGCTCAGTTGGCTAGGCGCTTGCCTGTCGATCTGGAGTGCCGCTCGGACGCGGGTTCGATTCCCGCTTGGGCTGATAACCTGGTTGGGTTTTTTCCGAGGTTTACCCCAACCAAGAGGCGAATGTCAGGTAATCTATGGCGAATCCTTTACATCATCTCGTCAAATATTATCTCACTGTCGCAGGTCTCATCGACGCTAAATAACATAGCAGTTGATACAGCGTCGTTAAATAACCAACTAAAATACTCAAAATAAATTGTGTAATTCAAGATTGATAATTGGAAGCTGGCAAAACAGAACTGGATGGAGACAAACAGTGTGAGAGGCAATGCTCAAGTCAGGGCTTGGGATGGATTGAAGGCACTGTTCTCCAACCAGGAGATCAGCCGTGAAAGGAATGTGCTTACTATTGCCTCATCTATTGGAACGAAGTAGATAAATAATATTACCGTTATAACGCCAGTTTAAAAACCATGCGCTCTCCTGCATATGTTATTTCCTGTGTGAAGAGATTAAAAGACCAGGAGATTAACTGTGATCTAATTTTGTAAATAGGGTAGTATACCTTATTTTATTTCATGGAGTGCAGTTTCATAGAAAAGACTTTGCCGACAGACCTTCTACTGCCCCCTACTAATTGGTTGTCATAAATAAATGTCTTCCTTACTGTGACGGAAATCTTCTCTTCTCCTGTCAGTAACCAATCACAACCCTCGTTCAGAAGAACTGACAGGCTTCCGTCAAATCCACGTGGAGGCGGAGTTGTCGCATCTTTTCCGAATTGCAAGAATCCCGTCAGTTTCACTGCATAATTTCGAAGGTCACCAGGATTGTGGCAACTGTGCAGTGTTGGGACGAGGGGACAGGATGGAATTGTCAGAGGTGTTTGTGTACGAAGTCATAAATATGTAAGTGGGTGTTCAACTGCACTCCTTGAAATAAAATAAGGTATATCAATATGTCTGTATCAGTGTTATGGTTTGTGCTGTGAGAGCTAGCCAATAGAGATAAGAGTACCCACGTGTGTGACCTGATGACATCTTATGACAGCAACATTCATTCACAGCATTACCCTCCTTCGTCTCATCCGGCGGAGACTTTCTCGTGGTTGGAGCACAGTAGACATCTGAGAGAGAGATAAGATTTATCATTACGTAAATGTTTTGAACTGGAAAAAACGAGCAGCCAATGAACACGTGTATTGCATATGAAGCATTATGTATGTTCTTTCATCTTTATGAATGGAGTAAATATAGAGCAAACTGAACCACATAGAATACCACTAATTAACATGCGACAGATCATGTCCAGTCTTGTCAAACAGCGTGTGACAAACACGCAAATGACTGTTTACATATCGCCATTTGTAAGAGATGACGACACGAACAGTGCACTAAGAGATCTTATTTGTCTAGTGTTGACAACAGCAATGCTTTGAATAGGTCTCATATGCAAAGTGTACGAAATCCTCCTCGTACAGGTACATTCAAAGTCAGCACATACGGTAAATCATACCGAGATTGAAAAAAGAATATCGGTGACATAATCACTGCAGTGGTGGCTTCCTTCCAGTGACAGTATTTTCCAAAAATAAATGTCAAGAAGAAGTTTTTACTCTACATTGAGTTGTATAATGTAACTTCCTGATTGCTCAAAAGAAAAAGAACATTTTTTTTATGAAAAATATACAACTTACGGGCAACGGGCTTCAAAGTTTGTCAATGTATTCCAGCATCATATGATGGGTTGTCAGCAACCTCCTCATCTTCATCTTATGCATAGTAATATGTGTATCGTATATCATTGGAAAGGGGAAATTATGTAGATTACGAATAAAATAAAAATAAAACATCGAAAATTTGAAAATTCTCACCTTTCCAGACCCCCTTAAGGCTACAGTGCTGATGTAAGATCCGAGGAATACAATAAATTAAATTAAATTAAATTAAATTACTGCCTTTTTGAGTGCGAGTCTATATCGCAGACTGGGTTGGCTATTAAATTTAAACTCTGTGGTTAAAATAATTCTACTCGTTTCTACTTATTATTATTATTATTATTATTATTATTATTATTATTATTATTATTATTATTATTATTATTATTATTACATCTTCCTCTGTCTGTCAGCAATTTAACACAAACTCGCTGGGTTGTACGCGAATAAGCATTCTCTTACATTCTAAGACAGATAACAATCCCTTCCTTTTTTTCACCATTTGTAAGTACTGTACAGCAGTGAGCGACACAATAGGTGCTGATCATCTACTGTGAAGCAAACTATGGAAATGTGATTGGTGAATGAAAAACACTGACTTAAAGAAAGAATGTCTTCATTTTTGTATGCATGTGTACCCTTGTAAAGTGTGAAATGTGTGGAAGTTTCTTTTAATCCTAGAATTTTGCATTAAATAAATGTTGAATCTTATATTAGTGACATTCTTTAACAATAAAGCCTATTTTTTTTTATTTTATAGAGCCTAAATAAAGGAGTTTGGGAACCTGTTTTAGGCGCCTAAAAGGCCACTTTTTAGGGCCTAAAATTCCGCTCTCTACTGGGTGTTCATTTCAAAGTGTGTCATGACGTCACTGTTGTGAGTCAGCGATTTGAAGCGAGTTTCAGCTTTTATGTCAGAGAAGTTGCCTATTAATCAAGGCGTTCAATCTGAACTTGAGAACGTGTACGGTATAACTTGAACGTTGTAGCAACAGATGGCGGTCTGTACGGTCTGTGTGTTACCATAACCTCTTTGGAACTGTGTTTTGCGCGGCCAAGTCGTACGCAGGGTATTTGTTATCATCGGTTGCGTACGGCAACATTCCACAACACAAATCAAATGCTCCGTGTCCATGTTGACCGTCCAAGTTAATGTCAACAAATACGTAAGTAATCGTCTTAACCCTCTCCCCATATCCCGACAGTAAGAAAAAAACTCACCATGTGTTTCCAAACAGTTCACATTCCTGCCACTACAGGCGTTACCGTACGTATCGGTAAGTTCTCTTCTGAATGAACGCCGTACTTGTTAGGCAACTTCTCTAGCACATAGGTAATACGCCTCTGCGGAAGTGTAGGAAGATTGAATTCTCTAGGCTCATCGGCTAGCCATATGACGACATACAGCGAGCCATGACACACTTTGAACTGAACACCCAGTAGTGATAAGTAAGAGCTGCAGGATTGGAAATGAAGCAAGTAGTGGCCTTTTTGTAAAGGTACCGTCCCAGAATTCACGTAGAGACACTTGGGAAATCACTATGATCCCAAACATGGATAGTCTACCTTTGGGATCAACTTGAAATCGAAGAGTACAAGACAACAAGTGCATTGAGGTTATGTTTAATGTTTGCGTTTGCATTCTTCCACAGGCCAATCCTCCACAATTTGACCGGGCGGAGGATCTTGCTCATTTACGCTACCTGAATGAGTCTAGCGTGCTCCACACATTGAGACAACGCTATGGCAGCAACCTCATTCACACCTATGCCGGAGGTTCTATGGTTGTTGTCAACCCCATGGCTCCTTTGGCTATTCACTCCGAGAAGGTAAACCTCGTTCTTATAATTACGGACCGGATTTTTATGTAATTACATATTATATTCCTTTCAACCTAACCGTATATAAATAACAAATCTTTGGGAATCTTGTAATTACCATTACCATATTAAAATTTGATACTACATATTTTTACATATTTACCCCACATTACATATTATGCCTTGGTATTACATAAATCTACATATTTAGGGGTTTTATTCATTTCTACTTCACTAAAAGAAAAAAAAAACTTCTGCAGGGGAAGTTTACATTTTGAAATACACCGATTTAAAAAATCTTTTTACTTACCCAAGAAGGGATATTAATTGTTCTGCATACGTCTTAACAAGCCGTCCCATGCAATTTGCAACCTTACCCACTCTCTTCCTAATCCTTCCAGGGAAATCCCGTATCAAGTCTGATATGAGCCGCAATAAAGTACCCAAATTTTGAAAAGAAGCTGGAGTAAAGGAACATATATGTTGAAAGATTAAAATAAATAGCTTTTGAGGTTATTGCTTTACCTATTTACTTTAAATTTAGTAGAGCTATACGGAAATGGGATTTTCCGAGCAATTAGAAAGTATGGTTCTCGGCTGGAATAATCCTACCCTTCTGAATGAGACAGGAATGTCACTTTTCAAACAACAGTTTGTAAATGCCTATAGTTTGAGGTTTTAGTAGGTACTTTGTTTCTTACAGGGAGCAGCTAAAATGCATGTGCCCCACATCTCCTCTTATTTTCTCCTAATCCAGTAAAGCGAAACAGTGCTTGCAGTACTGTTGTCATTCATTTCATTCAGTTATCTAGTTTTAGTACTTACAGTATAAAGTGCAAGTGAGTTTATCTACTGCTTTTAACTAACTAAAATGGCCCCTGTATTTTCAACCCTAACGACAAAAATAAAATCAGGGATTGCAATGGACGAAGCTTTCACTACAGATGGAAAAGTAGTAATGTGTCAAGCGTGCGGTAAAAAAGTCGGATGCTCTATGAAATCACAACTGGAGAGTCTTACCTATCCTATACCTGCCAGATATTGATATTAAATATTTTAATGATTTTACATATTTTGGTACATATTCAGCTTATTTTTCTTACATAAATATGTACATATTTCACACCTTGATATTACATAAAAATCCGGTCCCTACTTATAATATGAAACCAGTAGTATAGTATCGCTCTGTCTTCTCCATTTGCTCTTAAAAAGTACGCGAAATTAATGCTTGAAAATGAATTTCAATTTACGTTTTTTTTTCCTGAATCGTAGGTATTAATATTTTCCTCTAGTTAAATATTCAATATTTCACACAAAGTTATGAATAGGTAAGCACGAAAAATTGCCATTTAACATGAAAGCTTTTGTTAAAGTGGAATTGTCCATTGTATAAAACAATGTGGGCATTAACTGAGGTGCGTCATGCACGAACACTTCAATTAATTTTATTGTATGTAATAGAAATATAAATGTATATTTTCTCATTTCAGGTTGTACATATGTTCCGAGGATGTAAGTCTGAAGATATGCCACCACACATCTATTCACTGGCACAATCTGCATACCACGGTATGCTGGCAACACGGAGAGACCATTCCATTGTTCTACTAGGACGTAGTGGGAGTGGCAAGACCACCAACTTCAAACATATACTTCACTATCTGGTCCTTGCTGCTGGAGTTGTTAATAAGGTAGCCTCAAAGCTCTGGAAGAATATTTTCTGAATTTTAAAAGTTATGCCTAACTGTTGTGTGTATCCAGTTTTATTAGTACTCAACTAGTATTCAGTATTCATTCATTAGTTGTCAATAGACAAGTTTCTGACTTTATCAAAATCAGTCACTATATTGGTTGGTTCCCAATGGATCCTACGTTTGGGGTCATTTAACCCATTTTGTTCCTTGCTTCCCAGTAGAAAGTGCTCAAATTTACTTACCCTTGCTTGCGAGTGCTGACGACCACTGATATAGAGTGTTAGTTGGAAGGCCGGAGGGAATAAGACCTTTGGAGAGGCCGAGACGTAGATGGGAGGATAATATTGAAATTTATTTTTGGTAGAGACTGGGTTAATCTTGCTTCAGGATAGGGACCAGTGGTGGGCTTATGTGAGGGCGACAATGAACCTCCGAGTTCCTTAAAAGCCAGTAAGTAAGTAGGAAGTAAGTAAGTATTCTGCAACAACAGCTACTAAGCTAGCCAAAGTCTTTGGTCCAGGGATATTATTCGGAATACATTGCATATAGGGCTGGGACGGAGCGGTTCGGTAGGAGCAGTTACAGTGACGTCATTACTCGGTTGAACCGAGTACAGTACAGAGTACAAATTTGTGGCGGCAGATTTAAAATTTAGATAGATTGAGTCGATTTTAGAACGTACTTTGAAAGTGAAACCAAGCGTGTTTTAAAAGCGTTGTAGTAAAGCGTTTTCGCTTTGCCAATTGACGAGAAAAAAGTGCTTCTCTTCATTGCAAAATGGCGGTTGCAAATTTCATTTGCGTGATTAAAACTATTTGCGGAGTTATTTTGTATGAAAGGCCTCTTTAACTTTCAGTGTTGTTTTATATGACAGACGAAATAAAATTGATAAAATAATTTATAATACTAACAGCTAATAAATTAACATGTGATGTAAACGTTAAACGCTGCAGCTAATTAAAAAAGAAGATAGAAAGAAACAAGCTCCATGAAGAATTATTTACTACTAGCCGTACCCGTGCGCTCTGCTGCACCCATTACAAATAAATATAAAGTAATTATATAATTAAAATAGGACATTTGATCCAGGGAACATTCGTGTTTGATAGAAGGATAAATCGTTTATTATGTTACTTAATTTAAATGTAATTAAAAAATTAAAATGCGATCATTTTGATCCAGAGACCACTCATTTGGTCATAAAAATTAGTTTAGAAAATACAGGAAACGAATATACAGAATGGCCTATCAAGTTTTCGGTGCATAAGAATCTATTTTAATCTTACCTGCCCTCGATTCACTCAGAAGTTACTGTGTAACATTATAGCATTATGTCCATCTAGAGAAACTACACTTTCCAATGGTGAATTAATAATTAATTATACAAATCGGTTAATTTAGCTTCAGATATTACTTCATAGAAACGCAGAAACGTTATCTGTAGGCTATCTTTCATAGCTTTCGATTGTTACTGTCCAAAGCCCCTTATAGACGAAGTCATTTGTTTTTTAATTCATTATACGGCCTTAGATGGCAGTTATTTTAATTTTAAAACTCATTTATCTCATTAAATATCAGTCCTATTAAAATTTTTCAAAGAATAAAACTTATCGGAAATGATTTTTAAAGAAATATTTGTTATGTAACATTTTTCATAAAAATCAATAATAAGCGAGATATTTCGATACATTTAATTCAGGCCCCCTTATAACCCCCTTTAGATAATGTATTTTGAATGCCATATAGCCTATAATCTAAGTTAAAACGAACTTAATTTATATTCCAATTTTCATCGAAATCCGTTCAGTCATTATCGCGTGAAAAGGTAACAAACATACAGACAGACAGACAGACATACATACAAGCAAAAATTTCAAAAAAGCTATTTTCGGTTTCAGGGTGGTTAATTATATATGTTAGGACCAATCATATTTGGAAAATCGAAAATTACCAGAAAAATTTCGGCTACAGATTTATTATTAGTATAGATTACGGAAAGTGGATAAAATAATCAATAAAACGTGGAATCTTAACCTGAAGAACATAATGTTTATTTATTTTATAACATTACTAGCCTTCAATACAACCATGTTGTCTTTGGTGAAGAGTAATATTATTGATAAATTAAAGTAATTAGGTAACATAATTCGTAGAAAAAAATACAAATAAAATTATGACTGATGAGGTAACACAAATCCAATAAACACAAATAGAAGAAAAATATAATGCACTTCTTTGTTTAACATATTTTAATATTAATCAAACAGTCTAATATGATGTTGATAATAATAATAATAGTAATAATATTATTATATTATAATATAATAATAAAATTATTATTATTATTATTATTATTATTATTATTATTATTATTATTATTATTATTATTATGTACAGTAATATGTCTAGACTGTCAGTGTTCATTAGGCCCACTTGACAGGTCATATAATAAGATGAACTCCTCTTCAATACTACAGACCTTTCAGCCCGCATTGGGGATAAGGAAATAATTTGTCCTGCAGCAGAAAATATTTAAATACAACAGTACCTACGTTGTTGTCTGCTAGAATTAAGTAAAACACGTGAGCTCTGTTTGAACTGACCGGTAACAGCTACGGTTAACCGAGTAAAGGCTGGTTCACAATAAACCGGAAACGAGAATCGGAACAAAAACGAAACGGTAAAATTGTTAAAATGTGTACATTTAAATGTGAGCATTCACAATTAACGAAAAGCTTGCCGGAGCTCAGGATCGGGAACGGAGAGTTGGCCAAGTTTCAACTTTGGCGTTCACGTTTCCGATCACAGCCCACTAGATTCATTCTATTGCCTTCTAAAAGCTATTTTGTCGTCGTATATTTTGTAACAAGAAGACCGTGACATAACCTATGCATTATTTTGTTCTGTGCTGTGCATCATGGAGGAAGTTTTATTTGATGATATTCTAATATTGAGTGTTGAGGAAAATCCTCACGTTTACGATAAGCAACGCGCCTCGTATAAAGATGATAAAATGAAGGAGAATACGTGGCTTTCAATAGCTGCATCTTTGAACACCGATCGTAAGCGAATCATATTTTATTACTGTATTGGTTGTATTACACACTACATATTCATGCTTCAATTCAATAACTACTGTTGTGTTCATTTTTTGTTCTATTACAAATGTTTCTTCTCTAATTATTTTACGTTATGGTAGACTTAAAATATGTTGTGATAATAAAGATGCATGGACATATTTATAGTACCGTACCCAATGAAATGTGTCAGTTGAAGGTTCGAAATTGGTTAACCTGTGTTTATGTTGGCTGCCTTGTACTCATGAGAGATTGCCATTGGTCAATTATATACAAATAACATAAAAATGCGTAATATTACTTTACATATCGTTATTGACATGAATATCGATATGCATAGTCCTCTACATTCTCGGTTTATTGTGAATCAAAAATTTTCATATTCACGTCCTCTGCTTCTCGTTTTCATTCTGGTTCTCGTTCCCGGTTTATTCTGAACCAGCCTTAACTTCGGTGCTCCCCTGCCAAGCACATAAACTGATAGAACCGAGTAAATTAACAGTTCTCCTCGCTCCGTCCCCAGCTCTAATCGCATAGCTATCTTTACTGATCTTCAGTTGTTTCTCCCCTCCTTTGTTTCGAAACACTCTACGGCACGGTCACTAATGCTGGAACAGTTTACTTACCTGTATTCTAGAGTTTAGCGGCATAATAATATGCTATGTGCTCTGCGCCTCTCAAATGTGATTTATTATTAATCGTGTAATGTATTATTTGATTACAGGTTGTGACAGTAGAAAAGCTAAATGCTATAAGCACTGTTTTGGAAGCATTTGGTAACTCCCGGACTGTACTCAATACCAACGCCACCCGCTTCACACAGATATTTAGTCTCGACTTCGACCAATCAGGACAAATAGCCTCAGCTTCTATTCAGGTGAGTACATTATGTACTTTGGACATTAGGATCACTATATTACAGGAAGATGTTGATTGTTATCAGTCAGGAATTGCTTTGATTGATTTCTTAGTGGAATATATAAACATTGAAATAAATGCACTGATTCAAATTTGTTCATACGACATATTCATGTACAATTTTCTTGTGGGTGCACATTTTTATAGTCCCGTCGCTCTTATTTCCGGCAGCCAATCACGTTGCAGGTCGACTACATTTAAACATTGATGGTGAAATCACTGCAATGAGTGAAAGTCTCAGGAATCTTCTATTCCACATCAATAAATTTAAGAATGCAGTTATATTGTCAGACTCCAAAGCAGCTGTTCTATCAATAGTCTCTAAACACACACCTTCATCTCAAACAGCAGAAATAACTAAAATGCTCTCTCAATTAATATCACTTAGTAAAAGAATTGTATTCCAATGGATACCATCTCGTTGTGGAATCCTGGAAACGAGAATGCGGATGCTTTAGCAAAGAAGGGCAGCACTGCTACTTACAGACCTGTTACTAAATCTACGTATTACTCTGTGAAGAGATTTATTAAATCTACATACTTAGACTTCAACAAACAAAATTTGATAACACAATCCCAAGGGAAAAAATGGAACTCTCTGCATCAAAATCCACAGTTAATTCCCGATTTACCACGAAAATCGTCTCTAGCTGCGTTTAGATTGGCAACAGGCCATGATTGTTTGGTCAAACACCTGCATAGAATTGGAATATATCAGTCCCCTAACTGCCCCTTGTGCAACTCAAACCAAGAAATGGATTCAGAACATCTCAAAATCTGTGCTTCAGTGGCTGGTCATGATAATATCTTTGAAAAATATTGGAGTGCAAGAGGTCAAATGACTTTATTGTCAAACGCCTGGCATTAGAAAACAACAACAACATTTAAACGTGTACGTCTTGTCATTCACTGCTGATGACGTTATGCACTTCCTAAGACTCTATAAATACTTAATATATAATCGGCCGCCATTTTGGCTCTTTTGTTGGCGTTCGCAGAAAGCACACGATGACGTTATTTGCCGCTCAATTATTTGCTGAATTACAGTGCGTTTGGTTTATTAACATAGGAGCTACGACATGATAATGTTTAACGGTGCGGCAAATAGATTCCTCGTATGGTAGCTCGGCAACGAAAGAACAAAAGTGGTGAACGGTACTATCTACCTAGACTTTAATAGGGTCTTCACTTCCTAAGGCATAAAGAAAGGGGAGGAGTCACGCCGGAAATAACAGCGACGCGACTATAATTTAATGATACGTCAGCACAATTAGTTACAAGATTAATTGCGTTCAGATTGCGCTTTTTTGTAACAACACGATATTCAATTATTGAAACCATCTAAATCTTTAATTTTTATTAATTAATTAATTCATTCAGTGTTTGAACACATTTTTTTAAACTAATTAAAGACAGAACTTGACTTGCGTCATTCAACCAAGTGTCCCATCTAGTTGGCAATGCACTGAAGCTTGTAGTTCTTCCAGCCACCATGAAGGTATTGCCCTTAGTGCACCGAAGATATGAATATTCAGACTTCGCAAAAGTAGAATTTGATTCATATATAATTCCTCAAGATGAAATAAACCATAGTATATTCCGATTATTAGATGTTGACAACCGAGCAGTACTATGCTTTCAAAACGTATACTTTTCTTTAAAGCTTTTTAACTTTAATTATTTAAATTATCTCATAGGAGGTTAACTATGTAATACTGTATCATGATGATTAATTGAGCAATGGTGGAATGCTGGTGGAGGAAACGGGAATACCCTGCGAAACCTACCGCCAAACATTGTCTTTATCCACCACAAATTCCAGTTGGAGTTGGATTCGAACCCGGGTCACCAGCATGGAAAGTTTATATAATTCTTATATAATTGTATCTCATATTTTTATTCACTGATTAATGTTATTGCTTTACCGTGTTAATATTTATGGTAGATTACTAGGCTGACTAGTTTCGGCGTGGTTTGCGTCTTTCTCCGAAGAAACTAAACACAAATTAATATTGTATTTGTTAACAGGTTCTCTTAGCAGAGCGATCTCGTGTGGCAAGAAGACCAGAAGGCGAACCAACATTCCACATTTTCTACCGGTTGTTAGCAGGCGTTGAAGGATCTCTTCGAAGAGAACTTCATCTAGACAATGTCACTGGAGAACCCAACATGTTCATGACTCCACTTCAAAAGGTATAAAAGAGTTTTTATGTTAATAATTCACGACAAACTATCTTCTACAAAAGAATAAAAAACATCATTTATTTTATTTTGGGGCAAATCGTAAAAACAGCGAACGCTAAGCTCCGCCTACGACCCCTTTCCACTTTTCCCCTACAAGCTCACCACACACTCTAGTGGGAAAGAGTGGAAATAAGGGTTTAGGGCGGAGTGACATCTAGTGGAGGGAAGTCGAACAAAAAGAGTGAATGCGGCATCTATGAAGCAAAAGGGGAACTTCGTCTCTCCTCTCTGCTTCATGTCTCTCTCTCGCTCTCTCTCTCTCTCTTTTTTTTTTTTTTTTTTTTTTTTTTTTTTTCATATTACTTTGCGGAGGGTAGTATTCGATCCGAGTGTCTTCCTAACGAAACGCTTTTTGGTCACACTTTAGACCTCTCGGCTACTGAGGTGAGTTGGTGGTAGAAGGGAAAATGAATCTATTTATGTTCAAGGGAACTGCCATAACGTATTGCAGAAATGCAATGTGTGTCGTTGGATATGTCTTGTTGTCTAATGCACTCAGTTTGGTTGTATTGTGTTGTGAAATATGAAATACGTGCGAGGCGGTAGGCAGTGATCCACCGAAGCGGGGCAGATAGTAGAGAGAGGGAGCAGGCGAGCGAGGTGCCGAGCGGTGAGGGTGGGGATAACTTCCCCTACTGGCGTTCGCTGTTTTACGATTTATCCTTATTTTGTTTTATTAATTCAAATGTCTGAAAACAATAGGTTTTTTATTTTTTTTTTTTGTTTTTTTTTTTTTTTAGAAATGAACTATAAGTATCATATTACTTTACTTTTCCAAAAAACGGAAGTAATTTTTTGAAGTGTCGACGATTTTCATCCCAATTAAAATACAACAGCCACGAAACATAATGTTTAAGCCAGGACTGGCATCAGGAGCGGAACCAGACTCTAAATGAGGACGCTTAATATCAGGGGCGTATATTGCGGGTGTTCAAGGTGTGTGCTGGACACCCTGTAAATTCGGTAATGTCATTTTTTATTTTAAGTTGTTTTATATAATGCAACAATAATTGTAATTTATCACAATTTAAATGCGTGGTAATCTCATTGGCAGTTGACGTATATAGTTCAAGACTAATTTTAATTCATTACCATTTAAATATTTTAAATGCCTGCTGGTTGAATGTGCACACCATCCCCAGAACTGGTTTCGTTTTATAACGTACGCGCTGCCTGACGAAGTGGGATGAGTTCTGGTGTGGTTGTCCTGTCCGTGCAAAAGAACATCCCCTGCTGAGAGTTACTGCTATAATTCTCTGTGAGCGCAAGGTGGCATGGTGGGGATACTCGCTTCTCTCAAGCTCGCAGGTCGTCCTGTATACAGGCAGCTCAACTTGTCAATAGCGATACAAAGTATTGTGTTTGACGTGTGTGTTTACGTGAATTTACTGTGTTTAGGTTTTACTAGGGTTCATAGTTGTGTGCCAGCGCAGGTGAACAATTTAAATTACTTATTTAATGATAATAGCACTTGCAAATGTACACTGTAAAAGATCTTTTGTAAAAGCCATTCTCTTCTCGCCCAATAGGAGAGAAATTACATCTAGTGAATAAGGGTAGGCCTACCCCTCCACTTCCGAATTTATTTATTTATTTATTTATTTATTTATTTATTTATTTATTTATTTATTTATTTATTTATTTATTCTGGTGTAGTTAAGGCCATCAGGCCTTCTCTTCCACAACACCAGGAATACAAATGCAATAATATAAATAAACAGAAATAAATACACTATAATATACAAAGTAAAGCTGCTCAAGAAATAAAGAGAGAGAAAAAAAACACTATAAACAAAGTAAAGCCACACAAAAATATACAGGTTGCAGTCACACAAACTTTAAATGAGTGATTAAGTATCATAATTAATTCCATCCTAACTAATTAACTAACATAAACAAGAAACTTGCAATTTTAATCTAGGTTAAAAAGAAAAAAAAAACACAAATCAATACTTCTAGCAATACCTAAAAAACATTAACTAAGACAAAATTTCCCAATTTAATTTTGAATTGTGATAAAGTCCGGCAGTCCCTGACATCATTAGGTAACGAATTCCAGAGGCGAGGTATTTAGTGCAACAATATAAAACAAAAAGCGAACAATACACTAGACATTTTTCTATTTCACAATATGAAATTGTAGAATAGTTAGCGGGTTGTGGAACTTCAAACAGGTTATTTTGCTGGCCATGGTTATTGTTTGATCATAAATAATGCAATTTTGAATAACGTTATTTGTAGTTGCCTCCTTTCTCCGGCATTTGCAGGGCAGTCATTGAAACAAGGTGATTAATTTTTAAGAAGTTGTGGTGAGAGTACTTTGAATAATATTTAAATGTCATTTTCTTTTAATTTCATGTCATTTTTCCTTTAGTTTAAGGACATTTTAATGATAGTTTTAAATAGATTTTTAGGTCATCAACATCCGCCTCATAGTTATTATTTATAAATAATACTACATTATATATTAAAAATGGCAGTTAATGTTGACCCGATATTTCACTTAGGCCTTTAATAATTGTGCGAGATAGACCAACTATATATTTTTAACAGAACACCCAAACTCCAGGGTCAGCATACGACACTGCTTGATATTCATCAACACTGTGTGGTGTTTGGCGGGGAAGAAAGGGGATGAAGAGAAATTATATGGCTCCCCGTGAGAGAGTAGAATCCGCTTTTGCTGCCCAGCCCTGGTTTAAACAAACTGTGGTGATTTACACAAAATATACCTTCCTCATATTGTATGTAAGCTTCGTAACATAAATCAGATCAATGTACTGTACTTATCTTACTTTATATACTGTGTTTTCAGTACTTATTTATTTTTATTATTTGAAAAAACCACCACTGGCACATCTTGTTCAATGTGGAGCAAGTGCGTAAATTTAATAATTCAGGATATTATTTTGTATTGTACCTACAACTGTAAGAAATTGTTTAAAATAGGCCTACGAGCTTGGGGTGTTATATCTTGTACATATCTTTTACTGGAAAGAAGAAATTCAGCTAAATATCTGGTCCAGATATGAATATTGAGAAAATAAAGCTTTTATGTTCATCGAGATAGATTTATTATGCTGGCCAAATTAACGAAATAATAGATAGCTGTCCCAATACCAGGTCGACTAGAGTCAACGGCATTTGAGAAGGCAGTCGTTTGCTACATGTGCCGTAGCATTTCTGGTATGTGATGTCACAAGCTTGTACAGTAGAACTAATGGGAATCAGTCTGTAACAGGCAGTGGCGGCTGATTGACTGAGGCAAGTGAGGCCGGGCCTCAGTCACTTGCCTTAACAGAAATCAAATTTTGTTTTTATGTAATGTATTAGTTATTTGAATGAAGCATATATCGCTGTAGAAGCATTTGAAAACTTTGTGATGTAGATAGACCTGTTTTGCGGTAAAATTTGTTCCTGAGGCCAGGATCGCTCATGCCGGGTCTGGCTTGTGATGTATATAGACCTGTTTTGCAGTGAAATTTGTTCATGAGTCCAGGATCGTTCGTGCCGGGTCTGCTTCTGGATTTTCGTTTGTCTTCGCGGGCTTTTGACGTTGCACTTTAAACGTTGTAACTGAGGCACAATTCATCTGGCCTGGTCAGGTTTCACTCCTCTCAACCATGGGCCGGCCTCAAGGGTAGAGTGGGGTGGGAATAGGGTGACTTGTCTTCCTAAATAGGCCATAAATAACAAACATTCCAGCTCTTTGGCAGGCAGAGACCCACACTATTCTCTCCTCTTATATCTTGGTTTAGACTTAAGCGAGGGCGTTGTACTATCGTACTTCGTGTAGTGAATCTAGGCCAATGTTGTTATGTATTTCGGGAAAATATAAACAGAAACAAATGCGAGAAATAATGCTGGTGTAGTTAATTCATTGTTAGAGTGTCCTTTTTTCGAGAAGAAATAATATTGAAAGAAAGGTAGTTTTAAATAAAGAGAGAACCGACCGAGATACCTACAACATCGCTGACAATTTTTCTGACAGATAATCTTAAAACGCGAGTTTCTATTGCATCCTGGTATGGGCAACATAAATGGTTATGTGGTAATGTGGTGCAAAATAAACTTCTGCGTTGGCCTTGTTCGTTGCTGTCAAGGGAAAAAAATAAAAAGAAAAGAAAGAAAGGGGATTTTCAACACATAAAATGGGATGCTTCATCACACTGAAACAGTCACTGAAACTTGCAGCATAACAGCTTATTTGGTGAGTGACATTATTATTTTTCATTACTAGTAATAATAATAATAATAATAATAATAATAGTAATAATAATAATAATAATAATAACAATAATAATAATATAGTAATAATGATATTAATAATATAACAATAATAATTAATATCATAAATAAACATTTTCTATCTGAGGCACTTAAACTAGTTGCATCTGGCCTCACCGAGGATTTGGATCACCGGCCGCTACTGGTAACAGGTGTTTCCCGATCGTTTGTTCACGTGTGAGTGTTTCAATACATTGAATAAGTAAAACTAATATAATGTACAGTATATTATGTATGTGTAAGATAAATAAATGGAAGGAGAGACTGTAAAAATACAAGTACTGCACGGACAGGTGCTGGAAATAGTGTTTAAGGTTTATAATTATTTTAAAAACGTTGACGAGCAGAACTCTGCCAGCCGTCATGGTGCTGGCTACAACATTGCCAACGCGCAAGAAATGATTGGTGTGGGATTTAGAATCGTGCAAAGAATATTATTAGTGCAGGAAAGATGATTTGTTTGGTGTCATATTTACAGTAATCAACGGCTAAGGTCATTATTGTCTTTTGATCATTTAAATTCTCTCCTGCGCTATTTGTATTGCACGTGCACGTGAAGTACGATGTGGCAATGCTGTACGCTGCCTTGCTCTCTCTATCTGTCTCTCTCGACGCAAATGCTAACAGACGATCACCTTCCCAATTGCCATCAACTCTAAAGAAAATTAAATTTGTGATGTAATGACATTTTTCGAGTCGGTTCATGCTCTCAGGAACATAATTAGAGAAGAAGAACTGATAGCTCATTTTCTTCCTTCTGTGAAAAACTTTACTATTACATTAATAATTGATTAAATGGCGACCTTACTCGTGTTAATTATGTAACTTAAGCATGTGCGGCTTACAGCTGTTTCGGTGCTACTTGACACCATCCTCTGAGCCTTCTGTGTCTCGGCACCATCTCAACTTCGCTGCCTGTTGTGTGGGTGCATTCGTGTGATGAAGAGTTGTGTCAAATAGTGTGTGTTCTGAAATTGATCTGTGTGTTGAGTATTTGATCAGGGTGTGTTTTAGTGTGTCTGTATATTTCATATTGTTCTAGTGTGTTGAGTTTTTGGTTTTTGGGTTGTATGTGTAGGATTTCCATGTCTGTATTTATGTTATTGTATGTATGGTTAGCATTAGTTATGTGTTCGGCATATGTAGATGTATTGTGTCCTCTGGTTATTGCTTTAATGTGTGCTTTGTATCGAGTTTGGAATGATCTGCCTGTCTGTCCAATGTAGAAACTGTCGCAACTATTGCATGTGAGTTTGTATACGCCTGTGTGGTTGTATTTATTTGTTTGTGTTGTTTGTGTGTTGAGTTGTCTTTGTAGTGTGTTTTCTGTTCTGTATGCTATGTTGTATTTTTGTTTTCTGAATGAGGATGCGATCTTGTGTGTGTTTTTGTTTTCGTATGTTAGTGTGATGTATTTCTTGTGTTCTCTGTGTTTGTTGAGTTTTTGTTTTGTCTTCCTAATGATGTTGTCTATTATGTTTGGGTTGTAACCATTTTCTTGTGCCATTTAATCAATTATTTATATTCAAGTCTTAAAAGTAGTGTACGAAAGATTCAACATGTATTAAATTAACATTATTTTGAATATTTTGTCTGACACTTTGTTTCAGCATGAGGACAAACAGAAAGCCATGTTGGAATTCGCTCGTGTTTGTGCTGCCATGCAAGCTCTGAGCTTCTCTGCTGCCGAGATTAAAGTTATCTGGTCCGTATTGGCTGCAATATACCATCTGGGAATTGCTGGCGCTGTTAAAGGTATCTGTTTCTTTGAATTACCTTCATTTATGAACAGTGTCTCCGAATAATGTCAATTTTTCATACAAGATATGTCATTTTTAAAATAAGCAACTGCAGGTTTCTGGGAAATAGAAATAGATGGAACTGTCTGTTAAGAAAATAAATTATTTAGGTAGAATGATGTAATGCTTTTACTGGTTAGTATCTATGTTGTTACAGTACTGTATGTGTAACAAGGTTTGAATGTTTTCTTAACTACTTTGTCTTTCTAGGAAACGTAAGGCTGTGGGATAAAATTTACTTTCTCATTAGTGAACATACGCCGTCATCGTGACTTCACTTATTTAACCGAATTCAGAGTAATGCTGTGCTTGGCACTACTTACTTTTCTAATTTTCTTAATAAAGATGTTTGTGAAAAACGTGAGCAGTATGTGTATGACATATTGACAAAATGTCAACAGAAATAGGTACAATAGTATATTGCGATAGAAGCATGGTAAGTGCATTATAACAGAATCTAGGAAAAGTTAGAGAAGACGAGATGAAGTCGAGTCTCCTCTATTTCCGAGATTCTGTTATGCTCTTAACAGATGTATTGCACACTATTTTTTAACGTTCTTAATAAAAAATTTTAAATTTAAATAAATAGTTATTTGTCGATAGGTGTCATTTGTTATTATTCATATTTGTCGATAGGTGTTATTCATTTGTAATTATTCGCGGCAATTGTGAAAATGTTGTAATAAAATAAATTATATAAAGTTTAGTTTTGTCTTCAAAGAAGTAGGTAGGTGACACATTAATTACACATCAGTGTAAATAAATAGCATGTAGAAATTGTTTGTAGGTGACACATTAATATACATCAATGTAAATCCACAGCCCCATGAGTGGTACTCAGAGCAACAACTTGAAGTCGTGAGAAATGCTTTTCACACTTACGTCTTATTTACATTAATTCCTGTT
The DNA here is from genome assembly GCF_040183065.1 of Periplaneta americana. NCBI lineage: Eukaryota > Metazoa > Arthropoda > Insecta > Blattodea > Blattidae > Periplaneta > Periplaneta americana. The sequence continues at coordinate 11,519,749 of NC_091129.1, forward strand.
TTGTTACAAATCTCCACTTGAATAAATAAATTTAGAAAGAGTACAGGTATAATAAGACAATTAGTTATTTCCTCATAGCACATAGTGGTGTGCGACACTGATAGTTCGTTGCTTTTAAGTAAATAAATAAAAGTTTATTTGAGTTACTTATTTACCACATGTGTGTTGTAAGTTTAACTTACAAGACCTACCAGTAACATCAGTAAGATTGTTAAAAAACACGATTTACCAAAAATAAAATGTGTATTTTTATGAGGTCACCAATAAGACATAGAGAACTAATCTTATAATAATGAGAGGCCAGTTATAAACTTACTTACTTACTTACTTACTTACAAATGGCTTTTAAGGAATCCGAAGGTTCATTGCCGCCCTCACATAAGCCCGCCATCGGTCCCTATCCTGTGCAAGATTAATCCATTCTCTGTCATCATATCCCACCTCCCTCAAATCCATTTTAATATTATCCTCCCATATACGTCTCGGCCTCCCTAAAGGTCTTTTTCCCTCCGGCCTCCCAACTAACACTCTATATGCATTTCTGGATTCGCCCATATGTGCTACATACCCTGCCCATTTCAAACGTCTGGATTTAATGTTCCTAATTATGTCAAGTGAAAAATACAATTCGTGCAGTTCTGCGTTGTGTAACTTTCTCCATTCTCCTGTAACTTCATCCCGCTTATCCCCAAATATTTTCCTAAGCACCTTATTCTCAAACCCAGTTATAAACACAGACAGAAAGTAAATTACTGTCTATATGTATGCTTGTCAAGGAATTCAAATTGCCTTCCATCTTCCCAGTTGTGTACAATATTCATATCACACTCTCTTTCAATTATTTGATCAATTTGTTTAAATTTAGTCATATTAGTAAAATCTGTGTTGTTGTTATCAAATGACTGCAGCTTATTTCACGCTATTAGTCCTCGTGCTTCCCAGTAGAGTCCCGCTAGATCTTTTCGGTCCTTTTTCTCTGGATCTAGTCGTCTGCAGAGTAACAGGTGTTCCTTGTTTGAAGCTTCATCCTCTCCACACAAGGAGCACTCTGTTCTTGAGACTATTCTCATTCTTTGAAGATGTTCATCTAAGCGTCGTGGTCTGTTTCCAATCTGAAAAGTGTTACCACAATTCTTCGTGGAAGATGTTTAGTCTTATCAACATATTTATCAGTGGCTCCATATTTCTTCTTCTCTATTATGGTATATCTTTTGTTTTACGAGTACTTCTTGTCTTATTTGTAGTGGAATCTCTTTTGCCGTTGTCTATAGGACTTCGGAACCTTGTTTAGCTAACATGTCCGCTTGTCCATAACCAAATAGCTCCACATGAGAAGGGAGCCATTGTGGTACCATATATTTACTTTATATTATCAAAATATTGTACATACATGCTTCTGATTTCCTAGATTTTGTAGGTGATTTGATTTTTCCTGGTTATTGCTTATATTTGCTGATATTCAATCCACAAATACCTAATCTTTTACTAATTTTCTTCCTATTTGAGGTTTCCAAAGAATCTTATGCTTGGAAATATTTCGTTCCTGGTCCAAGTGGTCCAAAAGAAGATTTCACTGTAGATACTGATTTCTGTCCCTTTTTGTGTTACTCGAGGATTAACGTAGGTAGATATTTTTGGATACACTTCATTACCCATAATATCTCATAGTTTGTTCCTTAAAATCCCATCACATGCCTTAGAATAGTTTTCCTTTACAATTTTATGACAGTCTTCTCCTTCATGTAGTTCGAAATGTATCAACGAATTCATTTTTTTTTTCTGACTATTGAGTAACATTTAAACTGAAAAGTTGAATACCTACATATTCTTAGTATAAAACTGTATATGCATCTCGCATCCATTTCCTGAACCATCTTAAGAGTCGAAAATTAGATCTCCTATGCTTCTTCTCTTCAGAATCAGATATTATCATTGTCTGCAGTGTACACTCATTGCAGTCAGTTATTGAATCTCCACTAAGGCAGCATTGGAATGATGCAAATTGGTTACATAATTGTCAGCATGGGTTTCGGGGCGGGCTACTCATGTGAGAGTTAGTTAGTAACTGTATGTCAGGATTTAGCAGACGGAATAGATTCAAATAGCCAAATAGGTGCAGTGATTATTGACTTTAAACGCGCATTCGATGTAGTCCCACATGACATACTGTTGGTTAACTACAATCAACGGGGGTTGACTTCAGAGTACTCCAGTGGATCAAGGAATTTTTAACTAGTCGCACTCAGAGAGTATGGGTGGGGGAGGAATTATTGAGCCCAATAGAAATTACTTCCGGGGTCCCGCAGGGGAGTGTCTTGGGGCCCCTTCAGTTCCTTGCTTTTGTAAATGATCTGCCAGTTAACATCTTGTCCAGGGTTCGATTATTCGCGGATGACTGTATCGTATATAGGGAAATAAAAAGTCATGAAGGTACTACTCTTCTTCAGAATAACCTCAATAGAATAAACGATTGGGTGATGGCCAACAAAATGAAAATAAATTCTCTAAAGCGCAAAGCCATTAGCTTTACAAGAAAAAGAAATAAAATAATCGCATCATATATGTTAGGGGGTGAAACCATTCCGGAAGTTAACAAATGTAAATACCTAGGAATAACATTTAGGAGCGATCTCGGCTGGGGGAACACGTTATTGACACAGCGGGAAAGGCATGGAGGGCGTTACACTTTGTGATGAGGGTACTAAGGAAAGGCTCTGATAAATCCAAAGAAATTGCATATAAATCACTATTTCGTCCAGTAATGGAATATGGTGCTGCATGTTGGGATCCTTACAGATTAGAACATATAAAGACACTGGAAAAGATTCAAAAACGGGCTCTCAAGTGTTGTAATAATTCACCATTAAAATGGGACACACTCACGGACCGGAGAACGCGAATCCGATTATGCGCAATATTCAAAACATACAGAGGTGAGCCTGCCTGGAGAGAAATAAAAAATAGGTTGCAGCCGCCAAAATACTCTTCAAGGAACGACCACTCATATAAATTGAGGAAAAGAAGACAGAGGACGGACACTGGAAAGTTTTCTTTTCTCAATCGTACTATCAGGGACTGGAATACTTTACCTGCAGACTTACTAAAGGCTTTACCAACAACCAAAAATGTATTTAAAAATAGGCTTAAGGACTTTACTAATAGACGATAATTATACACAATATTTAAAGGGTGTAAATGATATCTTGTTATTTGAAGTGTTCTATCAGTGAGGAAGTGTGTAGTGTCAGTGAAGTCTATTGTGTAAGTGAAGTGTGTTGGTGTCAGTGAAGTGGCTGTGCAAAGTATTTGAACAGTGAAATGGTTAGAAGTGTTAGTGAAATCAGGTAGAATCAGTGCAGTGAGTGAATTGACAGCAAAATAAGTGTAGTGCCGAAAGGTACTTGTGCAGGTGTGAACCTGTCACACTCGTGGGTCTTGGTTCGAATTCAGGGTTAAGATACAAATTAGATTTACTTTAAATGTTATTTTAAGTGATCATGCTTCATTTAATTTAGAATGCTCCTTGTTTATATTATTTATTATTATTATTATTATTATTATTATTAGTAGTAGTAGTAGTAGTAGTAGTAGTAGTAGTAGTAGTAGTAGTAGTAGTAGTAGTAGTAGTAGTAGCTCAGTTGGTAGAGCAGCTGGCTACGGATTGGATGGTCCGGGGTTCGATCCCAGGTGGTGACAGGATTTTTTCTCGTTGCCAAACTTTCAGAACGGCCCCGAGGTTGACTCTGCTGCCTATAAAATTGAGTACCGGGTCTTTCCTGGGGGTAAAAGGCAGTCAGAGCGTGGTGCCGACCACACCACCTCATTCTAGTGCCGAAAGCATGGGGCTCTACCTCCATGCTCCCCAAGTGCCTTCATGGCATGTTACGGGGATACATTTACCTTTTTTTTTATTACTGTTTTTTATTAGTTGTGTTTATTATTAATTGTCATTATTGAGTGTAATTAGTTACCACTGCCACCGGGTATATACCCATTTGCAGTGTGAATAAATACATACATACAAAAGCTAAATGAAGGGTGCACGGGAATAACGATCAAGGTCCATTTTAGAAAGTTTCGAGAAAAACGAATTTTAAAGTTTAAGCACTTAATACTTTGTGGCTGCAAAAGGGTATCTGTCGGATACAGGGGGGGAGAGCCATTAATCCTTCCCATTGAAGGCTTTAAGGAACCAACCTGGACAAATACCCAATGTCCCATCCCTACCTTCCTGTGGTGCAGCTGTTAGTAAGCATAATTTTACGAGCTGAACTAAAGGGAGGGGCTACTCATCAATTAGCACTGGTCAGCATGATGAGTTAATGACTGAATTTGGTATAATTTTCCTCTAGCCAATACCTAATTCCCTCTTTACCCTTTCCTATCCAGTCCTCTGACTGAAATCTTACTTTCTTCGACCCCTACGGCATTAGAGCATTCGAGGCCTAGGGGTTCATTTCCCTTTCCTTCCTCCTCTTTCTACTTTTCTGTTCCTAGTGCTGACCTGCTATGGCACTAAAATCGTCCTCCAGTGGCTTAAGGAGGGAAAGCTGGTGATCAACAAGATCTCCCAGCTAGGTCCAATGGACCCGTCGACCAACAGCAGGTGTGGTCCTCCAGACATTCTGGGGGTTGTGTGTGAATGAAGTAGCCACCAAAACGTTAAAATATGGTGTTCACTTAAATCGGCTACAACTTGCCATTTAACTCCAATATGAAATGAGTACCATTAAGGTAAAATTATCCGGAGGTAAAATAGTCCCCCAATCAGATCTCCGGGCAGGGACTACTTTAATGGTACAGAATCAACTAAACATCTTACAATGGAATGCTGGTGGTATAACTCTGTGCTTCAGTGGCTGGTCATGATAATATCTTTGAAAAATATTGGAGTGCAAGAGGTCAAATGACTTTATTGTCAAACGTCTGGCATTAGAAAACAACAACAACTTAATACTTTGTTATGTGTGTATTTAATAGAAATTGACGTAGTGGAATATCAAGAACGATGATTTCTTATTATTAGCTAGACCACATGATAGTACTTCTTTTCCACTATAAGAGAGCATTATTAACTCAATTTCGATTTTTTATGGACCTTGATCGTTTTTCCCGTGTACCCTCAATTGTGATAGCTGTCGGATCCATTACTGTGTATATTTTGGTCATATTTTAAGTTAAAATTGATGTCTTTGTAGCAGGGAACAGCAGTAGCAGCCGCTGGCAGTTCTCAAACCCTCAAGCAGCACAGCAGGCAGCCCATCTCCTGGGGACCACAGTGGAGGAGCTGGCTAGAGTCTTGTTTGGCCAGAGTTCGGGTGGAATGGGCACTCCGTCGACTCCTCGTGCACCCTTCCGTACCCCTTCTCCCACTGACAGGGGACTGGACAGGGATGTCACAGGATTGGAGGCCTTGGAAGGGATGGTCGTTGGTCTTTATGGAGAGGTGTTAAATGCTATAGCAGCGTTAATAAATAGGTGAGTTAGTCTGTTTTGGAAGTGACTTTTCATATTGTGTGTTATAGAACTGTGAAAACAGTAAATAAAAAAGTCTGTTAACGATATTGTATTTAATAGAAAGCTGCATTGGAGTTAAATCGCTCGCTTGAACTCGGTCGAGTGTCGCACCCTCGAGTGAGATACGATCGGTCGTGATACGCTCGTAATAAATAGAAGCACAGTACAAGGTCATCTCACCGACATGTCTTATCTTGTATGGAAGGCGACAGATAAGATACACATATGTTTTGCTCACACGGTAAAAATAAGGCTTTATTTTCTGCGTTTATGATAGACGTTTAATGGAACAGTCAATGGAACGTACTAAAACAGGAACATGAAGTTATAAATAAAATAGTATGAAAAACTTCGTTATTTGCCGCTCAATTATTTATTCATTTACAATTCCTCGTCTGGTAACTCGCCAACGAAAGAACAAAAATGGCGAACGATACTACGTACCTAGACTTTATAGAGTCTTCACTTCCTAAGGCGTAAGCAAAGAGGAGTCATGCCGGAAATAACAGTGACACGACTATACATATTACACTAATCAGACTTAAGATGTTCTTTCTCTGACACACATTGTCAAGTGAGATGTACTGCCTGAAAATAGATGTACGTATAAGTCAGAACCTCAATCAGAGGTAATGAAAGGAAGAAAATTCATGTTACCCTGGACCCAGTAGATTTGTAATATCATTTTCTAGTTGTCTGCAATTTATTACACTAGTAATTTATTTCAAAATATGGTTTCACTTGAGTCGTCCAATTCCAAAACTCACTAAGTCCAAATTTATTATTTTTTGGCCATATTATTTTTCATAACTTTCTTTGTTTAACTGCAGAATACTGTAGTATGCTTCAGAACTGTTTAATTTCTTCTGAAAAATCCATGTGAATAATGCTTCCTGATCCAGAACTACTGAAGTCTGTGTTTTATACTGCTACAAAACTCTGTAAATCCAAGTTTAAGAAGAAGATTGCAAAATTCTTAAGTCCCACCTTCCACCATGTCGGGATGCTATTTTTGCCATGGACCTGCTTAACTCCTTCAGCATTAATGTATAATAGACAGTAACATTAAAAAACAACAGCAATGGTTTTTCAAGTTTTCAACTGCAAAAAAGGTTAATTCTTACTCGAAGCAAACAACAACTGAATAGACTACAGTGGACTATAGTGGACTTTATGTTGTGAGCAAACAGCTGGATACATTAAGAAGCCCACATCTGTGGAATAATGGTCAGCGCATCTGGCCGCGAAACCAGGTGGCCCGGGTTCGAATCCCGGTCGGGGCAAGTTACCTCGTTGAGGTTTTTTCCGGGGTTTTCCCTCAACCCAATATGAGCAAATGCTGGGTAACTTTAGGTGCTGGACCCCGGACTTATTTCGCCGGCATTATCACCTTCATTTCATTCAGACGCTAAATAACCTAGATGTTGATACAGCGTCGTAAAATAACCCAATAAAATAAATAAAAAAAGTACATTAAGAAGATAGATTGATTACTCGAAGCAAAAATGGAAATGGTCTTATTCGTGGTGAAGCTACCTATTACACAGATCTAGGAGCCCCAAAGCCTATAGTAAAAGAAGAAAGGGGCTTATACCATGATCCTAGTGAACAAAGAAAGTGGGTAATATTAAACAGCTGTTGTCAAAACACTTCGGCACTGATTGGCGCAACAGAGAGGACCTAGCCTTTTTCAGAGACTTGCTACCATGTGATGATGATATAGTTGGACTACCTGGAGAAGAACATAATGATTCAATGGAACACGATGTTGTGCTGCAATTTATCTACTCTAGTGAATGTTCTGAATGAAACAAAAGGTTCAACATTTAATACAGTGGTTTGTGTCTCATTTATAAATGAATAAATATTTTGATTTTCACACGTAGAACTTAACATTTATTGCTGCTTCTAACATCTGAAATAATTTTTCACTGCCCCAAACCTACTTAAATCCAAGATGCTGTACCAACTAAGTCCAGTACATTTTCTATTATTACGTAGAATATTTTATGCTCGACCATGCCGAAATATAGTAATTATACACCTGGTAGCAGCCCTTTAATGGACCTCATTAAAGTACACCTATTCATTAAAGTTCAGGTGTTCCACCAATCAGAAAATACCATTGTAGCAATATGAAAGCGCAAGTATCGATTATTCTCGGATATCCAATCGAAAGACAACTAGTTCTGTTACTATAATAATTAGCGTTAATTGTAAATAATATTCAAATAAATTCAATTTGTCATCTCGTTTTTCACTGTCTAATTCAATTTCAAGGTTATATCAAGATTAATGTTTATTTTACTCTCTACATTATATCAAAGTCAATGTCGACATTTGTTTCTCGGAAAAAATCAATACTTTCGCGTCTGCGCACATCTCACAATTTACGAGGTATTGCACAAGGTCAATTCCGCTCCTCAGTCAGATAAGAATAACATGAATACTTATGAATAATTTCAAGTTAGAAATATGGTCGAGCATAAAAATTCGTATGAAACTTGATTATAATGGTAATTAAGACGCTCATATGAAAATTATGAAACTCACTTGCGCTCGTTTCATAAACATACTCGCGTCTTAATTACTACCATTATAGGATCGTTGCATAATGTACTGTTATTAAAATCCACTATAAAAGTTAAACTAATTGTATTTGGTAGCATATGGACACCCTTTTTTCCACCTAAATATCCCCTTATAACTCACCACAGTTTTTTTTGCAGTTTCCCGAAAATTACCTAAAATGAACTTGGGTATTTATGGAATTGGACGACTCACTTATGAAAGTGCATGTATTTACGACAGCATTCATGTTCATCTCCCCGAATCTTGTTTCACTAAATTTATTATTTTATAGTGTACATGGACATAAGTTGATTTTTTAGTTTCTATATTTATATTTTTACATTTTTAAAGGTCTATTTCTACACCAATCCACACGGTATCTTCGTTGGTGGTTGTGGATTCTCCGGGCTTCCAGAATCCTGCTTCCTGTGGTCAGCAGGGTGGTGCAACATTTGAAGATCTCTGCCACAACTACTTGCAGGAACGCTTACAGCTTTTGTTTCATCACACGACCTTGGTTGCTCCAAGAGACAGATATGTGCAAGTATGTATGGATGTTGAGCACACCTTTTCTTCCAGATGATATATGTCTGAAGTCAAATTTAACAATGGTGATTCCTTCATGTACTTAGATAATTCAGTAGAAAATAGTCCAAAAATATACTTGACTTTCTTACTTTATTTCAGTTGTTATCCACTTACATTCTTCTATCAGAACTGTATGACATAGGCTGTAACCCTTGTATTCCATACCCTGCATAGGTCTACGTTGCACTGCTGTGTGGTTGTTGTACAAACTCAATTGCGTTATCGATATTATTTAATAATCCTAATAGTTTAAACCACGTAATTTTTGTAACTTCAGTACAATAGAACTTGTACTCACGAAACTAGTAGAGAGGACTGTTGTACCTTGAAACACTTTTCGCAGTTTATTTTTTTTTAATTTTGAGAAATGAAATTTTTTAAATGAAAAAGTGTCTGAAATAATTATTGAAGATTCCTTTACAACTTCCAGTATCTATTTTCCTGTTTTGCAGATCTATTAAGGATGGAAAAAATAAAATGATGGGATATGTAATGTGTTCAAAGGTACAACAGGTTCATGTACCTCGGAACATACCCTCTCATTCATACCCTCTTGTACCTTGGAACATACCCTCTTCTACCTTGGAACACATAGAATGTAGGTGGGAATATAGCTGTAAAAACTGACAATCATATTTGAAATGTACTGGGTGTTCAGTTCAAAATGTGTCTTGGCTCGCTGCATGCCGTCATATGGCTAGCTGATGAGCCTAGAGAATTCAATCTTCCTACACTTCCGCAGCTCAGGTGTATAATCTAAGAGGCAGAGAAGTTTGCTAGCAAGTACGGCGTTCATTCTGAAGAGTACGTGCCGATATGTACGGTAACGCCGGTAGTGGCAGGAATGTGAACTGTTTGGAAATACGTACTGTCGAGATATGGGGAGAGGGTTAAGATGATTACTTACGTATTTGTTGACATTAACTTCGACGGTCAACATGGACACGGAGCATTTGATTTGTGTTGTGGAATGTTACCGTACGCAACCGATGATAACAAATACCCTGCGTACGACTTGCCAGCGCAAAACACAGTTCGAAAGAGGTTATGGTAGCACACAAACCGTACAGACCGCCATCTGTTGCTACGACGTTCAAGTTATACCGTACACATTCTCAAGTTCAGATTGAAGAACGCCTTAAATAATAGGCAACTTCTCTAACATATAAACTGAAACTCGCTTCAAATCGGTGACCCAACAACAGTGACGTCATGACACACTTTGAAATGAACACCCAGTATTTGCTGTCATAAACCAGAGCAGGCTTCTCTGATTCAGATTTTTATTTCCTGGAGGAACATTAACTGCTTTAACAGCTTTCTTCAAGACATCCGTATCAATTGGAGGTCTCTTAATTTCAGAATTACTTCGTGACATGAACTTAAAATAAAAGAAAACACAAAAACTGATAGTATCATGTTCCTTGGAACATGTTCCATTCTACTAGAACTTTTGTATTCAAAGGTACAAGATGGTACACGTTTAAACAAATATGACTGCCAAAACTAGAGGTTCGAATAAATCATGGAAATTAAAATATATTATTACTCACCAGATGGTAGGAAACACACTGTATTTGATTCATAGTCATAAATACAATTTGGTCTGGTTTATGATGAAAAACACATTTTAAAAATATGATTGTCAGTTTTTACAGCTATATTCCCACCTATATTCTGTGTGTTCCAAGGTAGAAGAGGGTATGTTCCAAACATTTTTTATTGTACAAAATTAAGTTAAAATTTATTAAAAATTGTATGGCTGTGAAAAAATTACGTTTCAAAGATTTTATAAGGATATTCATGAATATTTCTATTAGAACATAGTATAATATTATTAAATATACCGTAACACTATAATAATAATAATAATAATAATAATAATAATAATAATAATAATAATAATAATAATAAAAATTACGTTTCAAAGATTTTATAAGGATATTCATGAATATTTCTATTAGAACATAGTATAATATTATTAAATATACCGTAACACTATAATAATAATAATAATAATAATAATAATAATAATAATAATAATAATAATAAAAAATTACGTTTCAAAGATTTTATAAGGATATTCATGAATATTTCTATTAGAACATAGTATAATATTGTTAAATATGCCGTAACACAACAATAATAATAATAATAATAATAATAATAATAATAATAATAATAATATAAATTACGTTTCAAAGATTTTATAAGGATATTCATGAATATTTCTATTAGAACATAGTATAATATTGTTAAATATACCGTAACACAATAATAATAATAATAATAATAATAATAATAATAATAATAATAATAGTAATAATAATAATAAAAATTACGTTTCAAAGATTTTATAAGGATATTCATGAATATTTCTATTAGAACATAGTATAATATTGTTAAATATACCGTAACACAATAATAATAATAATAATAATAATAATAATAATAATAAAAATAATAATAATAAAAATAATAATAATAAAAATTACGTTTCAAAGATTTTATAAGGTATAATATTGTTAAATATACCGTAACACAATAATAATAATAATAATAATAATAATAATAATAATAAAAATTACGTTTCAAAGATTTTATAAGGATATTCATGAATATTTCTATTAGAACATAGTATAATATTGTTAAATATACCGTAACACAATAATAATAATAATAATAATAATAATAATAATAATAATAATAATAATAATAATAATAAAAATTACGTTTCAAAGATTTTATAAGGATATTCATGAATATTTCTATTAGAACATAGTATAATATTGTTAAATATGCCGTAACACAATAATAATAATAATAATAATAATAATAATAATAATAATTACGTTTCAAAGATTTTATAAGGATATTCATGAATATTTCTATTATAACATAGTATAATATTGTTAAATATACCGTAACACAATAATAATGATAATAATAATGATGATGATCATTGTAATAATATACAAAATTTAAAATACCGATAATGTAAATTGTAAACAATTTTAATAATGACCCCCCCCCCTTATTAATTGCGGAAACGTGATGTGATGGGGATGATTGGTTTCGGTACGAACTGTGGACCAAGGAAACTGTAGTTTTTGATTGAGGAAATACGCATTTCACAGAAAAATGTAATACCAGTAATATATCTTTGTGCGTAAGAATGTGCTTTTTAGGTGGGTCTGGTGTGATTGTAACGAGTATTTCTGCTGATTCCATCCTCGAAAACAAATTAGCTCTCATTAATAAGCCATCCTTTCTTTATTTTATATATTTGACTTTCTAGTTACCCCTTTCTAATTCATGCATCATTATGCGCTGACTTTTGCAGGAACACATAGAGCTGAATTTAGATGAAGGAGGTGATGGAGATATGTGCACGCCAGGTCCGCTGGTTTCTCTGCTGGACCGAACGTCTCAGAACTCGATGGTACGGACTTCGCAGACAGACTTGCGAGAGGCAGACCGTCGAGGTTTGCTTTGGCTTTTGGACGAAGAAGCAGTGTATCCTGCAGCCAGCGATGAAGGATTTTTGGAAAGACTGTTTGCACATTATGGAGACAGAGGTATGAAAGTTACCATAATTTGTTAAAAATTTATAGAACCGTTAAAGCATAAGCTTTACACACCATAAATTCAGGTTCAAATCCTAGCAAATTTGTGGTTAGCAATGACAGTATGGAGTTTTCTCCGGATAGTCTAGTTTTCTCTGTCACCATCCTGAAAATTCTCAGTTTTCACTTTGTTGTCACTGTCCCAAGCTGACAGCAGCTTGAGAGAAAAATACAAAGGGAGGAAAAAGGAATACACCAACACATAAAATACAGAGAAACTCTCTAAAGAGTTTTTTTTAAAAATTCCGTAAATTGAGCTTATTAAAACTGAAAAATTTCTTAAAAGGAAGACCTAAAAAGTTGGTTGTACAGACCCTGTACTGAGCATGAGCAGTATGTTATAACTGGAACTTGGAAAATTCAGGAACAGTAATAGCGTGAATGCCAGAGAGTCATCCACTTTCACCCCTTTTCCAGTATATATTTCACCAGGGGCGGCTTTTGGGGTAGTGCCAGTGTGCCATGGCACCACCAATGAAAGAAACAAAAAATAATATCCTAGGAAGCAGTTGTAATAGTTTATTTCTACACATTTTATTCGTATTTCATCTGAACGAGCACGCGCACAGATCGGGACACACTCTTGCAGTGTTTTTCCGAACGTTGGAGCCATTTCGGTGTGGCACTGCCTACGTCCATATAACACTGTACAAAAGGCTACTGATTCTAGTTTATATGCGTTTCTTATGGCAGACTTTGAGCCGAATTCAATTTGACTCAGTAGTTAATATTCCGCCCGCTAGAGCACAGTAATGCAGAAATTTCGCTAGATGGCAGGGTTGTTGGAGACGTTAGGAAGGGAACCATCAACCGCAGACTTGCGCGAAAACGCAAGTTAAAGTTCCGCGCCAAATGTTAATGTAATGTTGCCAATTCAAAACTAATGCACATAACTTGGATTTGAATGTGTAAAGTATTATCCATTTAACTATACTGAATGCAGAGATAGTCATGGTTCTTTTTAGAACGATAAATATTTTTTCATATTATGTAAAACTGTTTGTTAATGTTGTGTAATATTTGTTTTATTTTGCGGCAACTAAATATCACTTCACTGTTGCTATAGTATTGATGCTTTTGTTAACGATACATGAGATCTGTGCAGGACATGAACATGTGTTATTCAGGCTGCTGCCTTCGATTCATCGGCCTGTTAAATAAAGTGCAAACGTGTTCGTTTATTATCTATATCACTGTTTATCTCGTGTGTTTTTGCCAGTAAATTTACTAGTTATAAAAGTTACTTGTATTTGACTAACAATACTGTGAAAGTTTTGCAGTATCTGTATCTGTAAATTTCGTTATTAGTTTCGGAAATGTTATTGTAACTGTTACTAGATACATTATTAACTGTACACCTGGTAAAATAGCTGGTTTAATTAATGTGTTTTATTTAACATAATGCAAACGTGAACTGCGATTATCAATTTCACTAGGGTAATTTGCGTATAACCTTTTTTCATCTTTGGTACCACCACCAGAATGCCTCACTGGCCGCCACTGTACTTCACCTTACTTCTATGCTACATTGCAGAGAGTTAATAAAAGAAATTTATGGAATTTGAACCTTACTTAACCTTAAAAAACAAAAGTACACACAGAGAGGAGCTCTTGATTTTTTTTTAAATATCACTATTAAAAAATTCAGGACATTTGGAAGAAATAAAAAATTCAGGCGGGTCATGTTTCTTGAAGCTAAAATTCAGGACAATCCCGCTTTTTCAGAATGTATGGCAACCCTATAATATGTACATTGTGCAAAATAAAGATCATAGAATCTTGCTGCTTTTGAGATAACAGATGGCACTAGGATTGCCAACCCTCCAGTAGTTCCCGGGATCTCCCATATTTGCTGCTAGTTTTGAACAGTTTCCCAGCTCCTGTATTTTCCTTCTCTTTAAGTATTTTTCTCCCTTATTTTTGCATACTGTAATATAAAAATCATTATTCTAAATATTTGATTTTGCCGTGAAAGATGATTGTTTATATGATGAATTTTGTTGTTCAAGAAATGCATTAAAATGTGCATCTTCGTAGAAAATAATGCTTGCCAGAAATGGGTTTTAGTTTTCACCTGTTTAAAATCAAACCATGTTAATGTTATAAATTTGGAAAAACCGGCTAGTTTTGTTCTAAGCATACCAAGGAGTATTGCTCATACAGAGAAGTTGTTTCACTTAATGAATAATCGAAACAGGAGCACCACACATACAATCAAATCAGAGCTGAAAACTGCAGTCGACTTCAACTATTACGCAAGATAAAATCTGTTTCAAAATACTCGTAATTTAATCCTAGCTTTCGAAGTGCAGAATAAAGTTGTTTTTTTAGTAACTGAACGGAATAATTAGTCTATTTTGTTTGTGAAATTTTGCCGATTCGTTTGTGAAATTTTGCCGATTCCGTAATCTGCCATATTTTCTTCAAAAAAATTTGGCAACCCTAAATGGGTTTTTTTTAATTTTATTTTAATAGGTTATTTTACGACGCTTTATCAACATCTTAGGTTATTCAGCATCTGAATGAGATGAAGATGTTAATGCTGGTGAAATGAGTCCGGGGTCCAACACCGAAAGTTATCCACCATTTGCTCATATTGGGTTGAGGGAAAACCCCGGAAAAAACCTCAACCAGGTAACTTGCCCCAACCAGGAATCGAACTCGGGCCACCTGGTTTCGCGGCCAGATGCGCCAACCGTTACTCCACAGGTGTGGACCCCTAAATGGTACCATAAGGGTTAGGTGATAGATGATAATGCCATTTGAAGCCACCGGCGTGGCTCAATCGGTTAAGACGCTTTCCTGCTGGTCTGAAGTTGCGCTCGGGCACGGGTTCGATCACCACTTGGACTGATTACCTGGTTGGGTTTTTTCCGAGGTTTTCCCCAACTGTAAGGTGAATACCAGGTAATCTATGGAGAATCCTCGGCCTCATCTCGCCAAAATACTATCTCGCTATCCCCAATCTTATCAACTCTAAATAATCTAGTTGTTGATACAGCGTCGTTAAATAACCAACTAAAAAAGAAGAAAAAAAAAGTTAGTGCCATTTGCAACTGAAAATAGAAATTTTATGTATGACTTAATTTCATTGACGAAGCTATACTTCGGATTGTTTTGTCCAAAAATCCATCTTCTTTGGGAGGTTTCTGTAATAAGTTGAAGGGTGGTGAAATAATTCTTATTAGAAACACGATTGTGTAAAGACTGTGTTATATAATTTTGTAGATCATCAGCTGCTGCTGCGGAAAGCTCCAGGAACAAACCAGTTCATCCTACAACATCTGCAAGGCACCAACCCAGTTCTGTACACTGCCTCAGGTTGGCTGAAAGCTTCTAGGGAGAACCCTATTGCCCGTAGTGCTGTGGGATTGCTGCAGGAGTCTACAAGGTTAGCTGCTTTGAATAGTTTTTACATTTTGACTTCCCCTCACCCCTCTAGTGTTATCAGCCCTAAATCAAAGAAGCATAGGTAAAATTAGTCAGCCATGTCTTACTCACATTAAAATTAACAACTGTTAGCCTTCATATTCTATATCATGCAGTTATTGTGACTAGTAATAAATCGTCTATACCATACCTGCACAAGCAGCGCTCAACGAGCACGCGCGCTCCTTTGAAGCGGGAGAGCCGTGTTTACCGCTCGCTGAAACGGAGAGGAAGATGTCAGAATGACGTGACTTGCTATAGGTAGAGGAGAGGGAAACGACCACTCAGCTATCTAGTGGAGTGCAGTGTGTAGGCCTATTCTCAGTAACTGTTTCACGTTGCTTACCTACTGCTACAGTACAGTATGGAGGAATCTAAAAGACGGAACATAACATTTAACATTTAACGATTTACAGCTCGAACTTACTGATCTTCAATGAGGCCTAAGGGCTAATGATCGTTTGAATAATACTACTAGCCTGGTTGAGTTTTACAAGACTAAACATTAGCAATAATATCCACAACTACACAGGCTGGCTGTGAAAATGATTGCTATGTTTGGCTCAACATTTACATTTGTGAGCAACTGTTTTCTATAATCAACTTTAATAAAGGCAGACATCGAACATCTGTAACTGATGTTTCATTACGATCAGTAGGCTACTGTTCCTTTCAGCTGCCAACAGCATAAAATCTCGTTTTGATGTACTGATAAATACAAATATGACAAAATGATATTGTACATTTAAGTAGCTGTAGAATTTCTATTATTTCTGTAAAATAAATATTTCTTTATTAATTAATAATAGTCCAAGATAGTTTTGCAAACACTGAACGGGAATTTATTTCATAAACATTCGTAATAGTACTTCCTTTTGTGTATATTTTGTACGAGATCACCCCTTCTTCCAGTCCACCCTTATACGAGCGCAGCTAATATCTGCATTTCGCTCATGAGCTGTGAGCCGGCTTGGAGAGCGCAAACCTTGTGCAGGCCTGGTCTGTTGGGCATTGAGAGGACAGGAAGGTTTTAACCATCTCCATCTAGAACCGTTAGAAACCTATCAAAGAATTGATTGAATTAGTAATGTTGCTTATGCATTGTGGTGTGATTTTAGGGAGGAAGTGAGCCAGCTGTTCGTAAGTGTTCGAGGACCAGGCGTGGCCAGTGCTTTGGGTGGCTCAGTGGTGGGGATTGAAGGCACCCAGTCTCTCCGTCGAGCATCAAGCATACGCCGTACATTCACAACTGGAACTGCTGGCATCAAGCGCAAATCTGTCTGCCTTCAGGTCAAATTCACTGTGGTAAGTGTCAGAATGTTCATTTATACAGCAAGGTTGAAACTTCTTTCAGTTCATGGCCGTTGTCCTTTTCGTGGTCCTTATTGTGATCCTTGTTGTGGTAGGGGAGAAGTGGGTACAGTGAGACAGGGAGAACAGTGAGACATTTTTTATTAGATGGTAAATTTTGATGTTGAAATGTTTGTAACAGTGGAGTTGTGTGTTGCATGATAAAGTAACAGTATTTTCATACTAGATTTGATTCTAGTTATAAAGGTGAGTGATGAAAAAATAATTCGTAATTTTTCACTCTAGAAGTAAAATTTTGGCCTTTGTTTAATGAAGGTTATATTGGATATACAAATGAAATAGAAATATGAATGTTTTGGTATCTAATACTATGGTATTTGACGTTATATTTGGCAAAGTTTCGTCTTTCTTGTTTTGATTTTGAAGTGATGGTGCCATTTTTAAATTAACTATGCGTAAAGGGAACAGTGAGACATGCCATTGAAGGGTACACTGAGACGTCTCACTGTTCCCATTTACAAATGATTTGCAAAATTAATTGTAATTATATTACATTTACCAGTAACTAACATTAAAAATGAACATACTAGTAACCAATTTAGGAACTACAGCTTAAAATAATGGATACAGTACATTTTAACGGTTTCTTAAATAAAAAATTATTCACAAAATTTAAGAAAACATTAAAAAATAATAAAGAATTAAATTAAATTCTTATAATTATAAGGTTTGTTGTCACCAAAAATCCATTTTATTTTTTCGCAAAAGTTTGAAAAGTCATGGAAAATTCACTTTTCCAAATGTTCCAGATGTTTCAATGTTTCGAAGTCAGACATCAAAATGATTCTAAATAAGTCTACAAAACATGGCAAGATAAAGAGACAGCAAGCTTTCTTTTCTTTTGAAATAAATGTAAATCATTTCAATGTCCGTTAATAGACACTGTGGTGTCTCACTGTACCCTCCTGAATGGGAACAGTGAGACATTTGCATTTTTTTTTACAAACACGTATTGTATATTATGTCTTTTATCTATTAACATTTCTGTTTATGTATTATTGTACTCCATGTCTTAATATATATTCCCATTGCACTTGATTTTAAAAATACTTGAAATTTCACTTGCATACGTACGTCTTAATATTTTGTGTCCCACTGTACCCACTACTCCCCTACTTGTTGTCTTAGTCGTTGTTATAGTGATTTTTATCTTTGTCATGGTCCAACATTTGTCATTTCAAAATAATATTGTCTTCCCCATTTGACAAGTGACATTTGTGTCATATGGTATAATTAATAGGACTAGAATTTTGATGACATATGAATTATGAAAATATGCCCTAAAAATAACGCATTCATAACCTAAAAGTCCTTTTCTGCATTGTTGTGAAGTATGTTATATTTCTCCAAGTGGCGCCCTGAACAACTGCAGACTTCTAACACATCAGTACAGGCTGTTACAAAAGAAACATTACAGTGCTTCCATTCCTCAAGTGAGGTATAGAAATTCTTATACATTCAGAAATTTGAAATAAATATTATAGTCCAGACACATGAATCCATAATTTACTTTTACCATACTTTTTACATTCTTCTTTTTATAGAAGACATACTGGTCATAAATTTCTTAACTTTTTCAGCCTTTTTAGGAATTAAAGATTATTATTCGGACATTGCACTTTTCCTATATATCATTTTGAAATATAATACATGAGCCTCATTAGTTTTATTTTCCTTTTGCAGTCGTGGTAAAGTCACTGAGGATGGAGAGGCAGTCTCCGAAACATGTCTGAATTTGATTAATTTTAAATTATTTTTATTTTAATAGTGTTCATACAACTGTGATATATATATATATATATATATATATATATATATGTATATATTTTATACGTTTATTATACAATATTTATCAGTTGAAATTAATTTAACTGAAATAGAACCACCTGTTGAAGTTCAATTATTGGTACTGTAATTTTGTCATATATTTTATTGCTTAAAACTGTTAAAAACATCTTCTGGCTTGGAAGTATTTATATAATTAGTGTAAAACTCAGTGTATGACAGTACAATTACATATAAAATGAAAATAATAATGAAAGTTGATTGTTGTAAAATACTGTTAACAGTGTTGGCCAAAATATACTTCATTAATTGACGTTACATAACGTATTTTTACAGGATGGCCTAGTGGAAACACTACGTCGAACCAGATTGAGGTTTGTCCATTGTTTCCTCCCACATCACAATGCTGCTCTAGGCGAATCTGCAAGGTCAGGAACCCTAAAGTCGAACAGCAGTTTGACCGGGGCCAGCATGCCAGATGACCTTCTCATCAATGTACCATTAGTAAGATCTCAGGTGAGTTCTAGAGTAGATACTAAGCAAATTATTAAATTTAAAAATGCTTTCCTTTTTGACAAAGATACTCTGTTAAGGTACGGTCACACGTCGCTACTTTTGCTGTGCAACTTTTGTACTGCAGCTGCAAAAGTTGCGTGTCGTGTTCACACGTAAGCCAAAAGTAGCGCGCTGCACGCTACTTTTCGTGCTGCACAACCCGAGCGCTGCAAAAGTTGCAACTGGAGATTGCGAGTCTGTTCACACACAAGGTGCTACTTTTGCAGCCGCAGTCATGCTGCAGGTTTCCATCTCCGTGTTGACTTCTCAATATACATTTTGTGGTTATGTTCGCATTATTAAGAAACTCATGCGAAAGCTTACTTATCTATTATTTACTTTTCTGTCGTAACTAGTATTCAGAAATTGGCATTATTTTTACTATAAAACTATTAAAAACGCCTATATACTTAAATGATAACCAACAGCATATTCACGTAATCAATATTGGCAACCCTCCTGTTTAAAAAACTACGCTACGGAAAATTAAAAAAATGAATTATATCGTCAGCAAATATACTCAGGCTGTGTTGTAAATTTAGTAACTGTTACAAATCATTTATTTTCACCACATCTAACATTAAAATATATCCAAACAATAAAAGTATCATTGACACATTTGGGTGGCAACACTGGTCACAACCGCAGCAAAATTTTCAACAAAACCGATATAAAAATGCTGCGGCAGCAATCCTGAGAACCCTGTTCACACGTCGCTACTTCTACGCTGCGCGCAGCATGAAAAAGTAGCAAGCAGCAGGTTCGGCAGCCACTACTTTTCGGGTTGCACCGTTGTTCACATGTCAGGTACGAGAGTTGCGCACTTTTTTTGTACTGCAGTGCTGCAAAAGTAGCGATGTGTGACCGTACCTTTACACTGTAAAGTCGACAAACGTATCTCTGATTACCACAGGCGCAAAATATACTGGTGATTCACAAAGATTGTGCCATATTCTAAAGGTATGGTCAGTCGTCGCTACTTTTGCTGTGCAACTTTTATACTGCAGCTGCAAAAGTTGCGTGTCGTGTTCACACGTAAGCCAAAAGTAGCGTGCTGCATGCTACTTTTCGTGCTGCGCAACCCGAGTGCAGCAAAAGTTGCGAGTCTGTTCACACACAAGGCGCTACTTTTGCAGCCGCAGTCTAGCTGCAGGTTTCCATCTCCGTGTTGACTTCTCAATATACATTTTGTGGTTATGTTCACATTATTAAGAAACTCATGCAAAAGCTTCCTTATATATTATTTGCTTTTTATGTCCTAACTAGTATTCAGAAATTGACATTATTTTTACTACAAAGCTATTAAAAACACCTATATACTTAAATGATAACCAACGGCATATTCATGTAATCAATGTTGGCAACCCTCCTGTTTAAAACTACGCTACTGATAATTAAAAAACTGAATTATATCGTCGGCACATATACTCGGACTGTGTTGTAAATTTAGTAACTGTTACAAATCATTTATTTTCACCACATCTAACATTAAAATACATCCAAACAATAAAAGTATCATTGACACATTTGGGTGGCAACACTGGTCACAACCGCAGCAAAATTTTCAACAAAACCGATATAAAAAATGCTGCGGCAACAACCCTGAGAACCCTGTTCACACATCACTACTTCTAAGCTGCGTGCAGCATGAAAAAGTAGCAAGCAGCAGGTTCGGCAGCCGCTACTTTTCGGGTTGCACCGTTGTTCACACGTCAGGGTATGAGAGTTGCGCACTTTTTTTGTACTGCAGTGCTGCTGAAGTAGCGATGTGTGACCATACCTTTACACTGTAAAGTCGACAAACGTATCTCTGATTACCACAGGCGCAAAATATACTGGTGATTCACAAAGATTGTGCCATATTCTAAGATGTGATTTCTGACTTCATTGTGATGAAAAGAGTTCATATAAACATATGTCAGATTTTTAAATTGAGTTACGCCCTCCTGAATTTAAACATAAACGTGAAAATTATGAAGGTTAAAGCATTTAAATTATATACGAGAATGGTGTAGAGTGCATTATAAATTCATTAAAGATCATTCACATTATTACTCACCTGAAAAATCTGTATTAAAACCCGTTTTCAAAGACCGCACCTCCTGCAACAATACATGAAGTCGCCTGAGTGTGAACTATGCGCACCACATTCCCTAACTTCATTTTGTGTCGCTGCTATCAACTGTACTGTAACACACACAGCTCCAGACGTTCAGAGAAAGAGAGAAGTTCACAAAGATGCATGTTACGGAAGAGAAAATCGTGATTTTATCCAAAACTATTCAAAATCGAACATGTATATGAAGAGTCCACTGCAAGAATGATGGATGTCACTTTCTTGTCGAAATGAACCAAGACTGTCAGTGCATAGCTTAAGACATATGAAGGGTACACAGGAAAAACGAACAATGTCACATTTCCATTAAAGGTGAGATAGTGATTTATTTCAGAATATTACTGCAAAATTTATTGATGTTTCTACTTGAAATGAAGGAAATGATGTGTGTAGCCGTGGTTTTAATTCTCCTTTACTAATTTTGGTAAAAATAACACTAAAGTTTGTAGTAATACAGTGAATTAGATAATGACATCACCCTTAACAGCATTGTGACCTTGTTCGTTTTTCCCGTGTACCCTTCATATATTAAATAAGTATATAATAAATTTCAATCTTAAGACATATCAACTTGCAAATGTTTATTTACTATTTAATAACAACATATGAACGTTTTCGCCGTTTAGGGCATCTTCAGATATAACAAAAAACATGTAATCTGGACCTATAATAGTAAATTATGCAAATGACAAGGAGTAGAGAACAATATATGTAATACATGAGATTCATGAGCTTTATGTAAAATATGACATAATACAGGATGAATATTGAGATGATCTTTGGATTTTAAAATTAAACTGGACGAACATTTTTACATATAGCTCATGTTACAATTAAATATTACTTACTTACTTACAAATGGCTTTTAAGGAACCCGAAGGTTCATTGCCGCCCTCACATAAGCCCGCCAGCGGTCCCTATCCTGTGCAAGATTAATCCAGTCTCTATCATCATACCCCACCTCCCTCAAATCCATTTTAATATTATCCTCCCATCTACGTCTCGGCCTCCCTAAAGGTCTTTTTCCCTCCGGTCTCCCAACTAACACTCTATATGCATTTCTGGATTCGCCCATACGTGCTACATGCCCTGCCCATCTCAAACGTCTGGATTTCAAGTTCCTAATTATGTCAGGTGAAGAATACAATGCGTGCAGTTCTGTGTTGTGTAACTTTCTCCATTCTCCTGTAACTTCATCCCGCTTAGCCCCAAATATTTTCCTAAGCACCTTATTCTCAAACACCCTTAACCTATGTTCCTCTCTCAGAGTGAGAGTCCAAGTTTCACAGCCATATAGAACAACCGGTAATATAACTGTTTTATAAATTCTAACTTTCAGATTTTTGGACAGCAGACTGGATGATAAGAGCTTCTCAACCGAATAATAACAGGCATTTCCCATATTTATTCTGCGTTTAATTTCCTCCCGAGTGTCATTTACATTTGTTACTGTTGCTCCAAGATATTTGAATTTTTCCACCTCTTCGAAGGATAAATCTCCAATATTTATATTTCCATTTCGTACAATATTCCCGTCACGAGACATAATCATATACTTTGTCTTTTCGGGATTTACTTCCAAACCGATCGCTTTACTTGCTTCAAGTAAAATTTCCGTGTTTTCCCTAACCGTTTGTGTATTTTCTCCTAACATATTCACGTCATCTGCATAGACAAGAAGCTGATGTAGCCCGTTCAATTCCAAACCCTGCCTGTTATCCTGAACTTTCCTAATGGCATATTCTAAAGCGAAGTTAAAAAGTAAAGGTGATAGTGCATCTCCCTGCTTTAGCCCGCAGTGAATTGGAAAAGGATCAGATAGAAACTGACCTATACGGACTCTGCTGTATGTTTCACTGAAACACATTTTAATTAATCGAACTAGTTTCTTGGGAATACCAAATTCAATAAGAATATCATATAATACTTCCCTCTTAACCGAGTCATATGCCTTTTTGAAATCTATGAATAACTGATGTACTGTACCCTTATACTCCCATTTTTTCTCCATTATCTGCCGAATACAAAAAATCTGATCAATAGTCGATCTATTACGCCGAAAACCGCACTGATGATCCCCAATAATTTCATCTACGTACGGAGTTAATCTCCTCAAAAGAATATTGGACAAAATTTTGTACGACGTCAACAAAAGTGATATTCCTCGAAAGTTACCACAGTTCGTTTTGTCCCCCTTTTTAAAAATAGGTACAATTATGGACTCCTTCCATTGTTCTGGTACAATTTCCTTTTCCCAAATAGCAAGTACAAGTTTATAAATTTCGCTATATAATGCACTTCCACCCTCTTGTATTAATTCTGCTGGAATTTGATCGATACCTGGAGACTTGTACTTTTTCAGATTTTCTATCGCAATTTCGACTTCTGAAATCGTGGGTTCGGGTATAAATGGCTCAGCAGTTTGTATTTCAATATCGTCCCGATCATTTCTATTTGGCCTATGTACATTTAGTAGTTGCGCAAAATAGTTTTTCCATCTGTTTAGGATTGATGAAGAGTCTGCAAGCAAGTCACCATTCTCATCCTTGATCACGTTTACCCTTGACTGATATCCGTTCTTAAATTCCTTTATACCCTTATATAAATCTCGAATGTTTTTATTCTTACTATTTGTTTCTACCTCATTCAGTTTTTCCTTCAAGTAACCTCTCTTTTTATTCCTAAGTGTACGACTTGCTTCCCGTCTTTCATTGAAATAATTATCTCTATTCTCCTCAACTGGATCCTGTAAGAATTTCAATTTTGCCTGTTTCCTTCTTTCTACTACCATGCAACAATCTTCATCAAACCACGGTTTCTTTTTCTTAGTTTCATAATAACCTATGCTCTGCTCAGCTGCAATTTTGATACTATCTCTGATATTTTCCCACACGCTATTAACATCTAATTCTTTCTCAACTTCGTCGGAACTTTCTAAAGTGGCAAACCTATTCGAAATTTCGACCTGATAATTTTGCTTAGCTTCCTCGTCCTTTAATTTCAAAATATTGAATTTAGTAATATTAACTTGTTGCTCTACTCGCTTGGCTACTGATAATCTTTCTCTTAATTCTCCAATCACCAAATAATGGTCAGAATTACAGTCTGCACCTCTGAAAGTTCGAATATCTACTATACTAGTATGTCTCCGTTTATCTATCAAGACGTGATCTATTTGGTTGTGTGTCAATCCATCTGGAGAAGTCCAAGTATATTTATGTATATCCTTATGGGGGAATGTTGTACTTTTGACAATTAAATTTTTCGATGTGGCAAAGTTGACTAATCTAACTCCATTGTCACTACTAATTGCGTGTAGGCTCTCTTTTCCAATAGTTGGTCTAAAAATATCCTCCCGTCCTACTTTAGCGTTGAAATCCCCCAATAAAATTTTCATATGATATCTAGGGAACTGATCAAAAGTATGTTCCAATTCCTCATAGAAGCTATCCTTTATATAGTCGTCTTTCTCTTCTGTAGGGGCGTGAGCATTTATAACTATGATGTCGCACCATCTACCCTTAAGTACTAAATATGATAACCTGTCACTGATAAATTCGACCTTTTTTACTGCTGATTTTATTCTTTTATGTACAAAGAATCCTGTTCCTAATTGGTGATTATTGTTTCCTTCCCCATAATACAACAAGTAATCTCCTATTTGTGATATGCCATTCCCATCTAACCTAACCTCTTGTACTCCCACAAAGTCTATTCTATATCTAGCTAGTTCTTTTGCTACTAATGTTACCCCTCCTGTTCTATAAAGACTAGTTACGTTCCAAGTGCCAAATCTCAAAACCTTATTCCTTTGCTGTGGTCGTGCCAGAGAATCAGTCCTATTCCGAGGCTTACTGTAGGAATTCGTAACAAGCTGTTTTTTACGGTGATGGGTTGTTAGCCCTTCGCCCAACCCCCAAGCTGGAGGACCACCCCTTATCGGCTGTCCACGACTGCTTATTCAATATATTCGCAGCTACCCTCCAACAATTAAATATACAATGATTAAAATTTGTCAATGATGTTAAAATTTAAAATTTTTAATGATGGTAATAAAATGTTTTGGAGTAATCATAGCTGAGAATTGTCGTAGGTTACAAAATAGTTTGCGTAGCTGATGTTCGTGTGTTTTGTAATTGTTTCATTAAAAACGTTCATTAATGAACTAATGTTGTTTATACGATGAAAGAGTAATGGAACGGAGAAAAATTCTCTCCGGCGCCGGGACTTGAACCCGGGTTTTCAGCTCTACGTGCTGATGCTTTATCCACTAAGCCACGCTGGATACAACCCCGACGCCAGTTAGAATCGTCTCAGATTAAGCTCCAACTCTTGGGTTCCCTCTAGTGGCCGCCCTCTGCACTACGTCATAGATGTCTATGAACGCAGGACCGAAGTCCACACATGTGCTGAGGTGCACTCGATATGAGTGACTAGTTGGCCGGGATCCGACGGAATAAGCGCCGTCTTAAATCACGAAGTGATTTACGCATATCATATATATTATTATTTTAATGTACCAAAGTACATATGATATTTCCATGCAGATATTCTGCGTCATCATACGATGAAAGAGTAATGGAACGGAGAAAAATTCTCTCCGGCGCCAGGACTTGAACCCGGGTTTTCAGCTCTACGTGCTGATGCTTTATCCACTAAGCCACGCCGGATACAACCCCGACACCGGTGTCCACATGTGTGGACTTCGGTCCTGCGTTCATAGACATCTATGACGTAGTGCAGAGGGCGGCCACTAGAGGGAACCCAAGAGTTGGAGCTTAGTCTGAGACGATTCTAACCGGCGTCGGGGTTGTATCCGGCGTGGCTTAGTGGATAAAGCATCAGCACGTAGAGCTGAAAACCCGGGTTCAAGTCCCGGCGCCGGAGAGAATTTTTCTCCGTTCCATTACTTTTTTATCGTATGATGATGCAGAATATCTGCATGGAAATATCATGTGTACTTCGGTACATTAAAATAATAATATAATGTTGTTTATGTTAAAGAATTGCTATTAGGTGTAATTAGATTTGTTGAGATATTTGCTCGTTGAGTATGAATGTAGTGGAATGTACGTAGATTTCGTAATGAATTTTAGTCATTCATTAAAGAGGTCGTTGGCTTTTGAAATGGATGTTGTTTGACGACAGTGACTACTCTAATTTGATGACATCCTATTACGTGTCATCAGGTTTATTGAAATATGTAAATGAAGATGTTATTTGTGTGTACTGGTGTTGGTGTGTTGGTGGTTTTAATGAAACAATTACAAAACACACGAACATCAGCTACGCAAACTATTTTGTAACTTACGACAATTCTCAGCTATGATTACTCTAAAACATTTTATTACCATCATTATAAATTTTTAAATTTTAACATCATTGACAAATTTTAATCATTGTATATTTAATTGTAACATGAGCTATATGTAAAAATGTTCGTCCAGTTTAATTTTAAAATCCAAAGATCATCTCAATATTCATCCTGTATTATGTCATATTTTACATAAAGCTCATGAATCTCATGTATTACATATATTGTTCTCTACTCCTTGTCATTTGCATAATTTACTATTATAGGTCCAGATTACATGTTTTTTGTTATATCTGAAGATGCCCTAAACGGCGAAAACGTTCGTATGTTGTTATTAAATAGCAAATAAACATTTGCAAGTTGATTTGTCTTAACATTGAAATTTATTATATACTTATTTAATAATTTACCAGGCATATTGATATATAAAATGAATTGTAAATTAAGACATATAGAATGTACATAGAGAGTTACATGGCATTAACACTGATAGTCATTGTCCAGTAATGATCGGAAAATCACAGTTAAGCTTTGAGAGCTAAGCATTTCCAACTTTCAATTGCTTCTCCTGAAAAATGTATTCCAAATGACATCCATCATTCTTGCAGTGGACTCTTCATATAGGAACATTTTTTCTTCAGAATGATGTCAGGAATCAGATCCTAGAGCAGGGATGCAGAACTGGGGAAGAGAGAGGTGTAAGCATGGGAAAAGAGTTTGTTCTCCCGTCTGCAATCATCCAGCCTTCAATGACGTATCTGTGACGTTTGGCAAGCACACTGAATACATATCTATTCTCCCCCTACCATATCCAATGACGCAAGGGTTGAAGGGAAGGGATGAGTTACGTGTTCTGACTTCTGACGTCTGTCACAATTGTAGAACAGTTTTCCATCCCTTTCCTATAGAGTACGGCACAATCTTCGTGAAGGATTGGACTTCGGTTTCTTTCTCTTTGTGGAAAAATTCTGCATATAGAATAATAAATCCATTGCACATCTTCCTCCTCTTCTTTTTCTTTTTATTCTGCTGCTGCTGGTATTGTTTCAGCTCCTCTCCAACTTTCTTCACATATTTCGTAGGTTAGACTAATGCACCGGTCACTGCATCACACTCACAATCCTGTCTTTTTCACCTCCTCCCCCTCTTGACCCTCTCTCTCATAGAATTAAAAGACCCTTTCAACCATTCATTCTCACTTTTGTCACATCAAATGTTCACAAGTAACAGGATTCCCTGGTCATGTGGTCAGCATGGTGTAGCCTACACCTGCATCACTGTTCCATGTAGAAGGCTTAGTTTCAGATCCTGGCTTGTCCAAGATGAAATTTATGACAAAAAACAGTGCTGGAATAGATTTTCTCGGGAAATTTGTATTTTTTCCGTTATCGTCTTATTATTACTAACTCATAACTTCATAAGGAAGTGCCAGCTAGTGTGAAAAACTCTCCTGTACTTTCCGGAAACTTCCGTATTTAAACTAATTTTTTTGGATCTTCCTGGTTTCCGTACTGATATACTGTATATCCTAATTCTCTTGTATTTTTCTGACATTATTATCGATAGTTTAGTAGGTACCAATCAATACAGGAATTCTTTTCCAGCAAACCTGTTATGTTTGATGTATAACTGTATGCACGTATGATTCCAAAGAGATTTCGTTTTATTTTATTTTTATTTTTATTTTATTTTATTATTTTATTTTTTTGAGCTTGCATAGCAAGATAAAAAGTAAATTTTCTGTGGCATCATGTTGACAAATGCAAATAAGTTAAGACTAAGAAACATGCATATTTTAAAATATTATTGTACTCAATCTTCTGACATAACTCATATCTGTATCATAATTAGTTAGTTTTCTATTATTTAGTATAAACCATTCTATTAATGAATCCCAGCTTCACACTGAAAAAATTACACTAAAATTTGTAGTGACCAAGTCTTCAGTACTTTTTTCATCATAAGTTGGTCACCCTGCTATTGACAGCACATTGTAATGTCTTCATATCTGACCACCTACTTCATCTGAAAATGAATTCCAGCTTCACACCTGAAAAAATGGCGCTAAAATTTGTAATGACGAAGTCTCGAGTATTTTTAGGATCAGAAGTTGATCACCCTACTATCGACAGCACATTGTAATGTCTTCATATCTGACCAGCTACTTCATCTGAAAATGAATTCCAGCTTCATAGCTGAAAAAATTGCGCTAAAATTTGTAGTGACCAAGTCTCCAGTATTTTTGTCATCATAAGTTGGTCACTCTAGTGTCAACAGCACAATGTATGTAATGTCTTCATATGTTACCAGGTATTTCATCTAAAAAATAAATGAATAGGAATAAAGAGAAGAGAATACCATTAAATGCGTGACAATTTTAAGCTATTAGCTGTATAACATGTTTACTTTGTTCGATTGTCTGTAAGCCTACTAATATGTATTTTTTTAATTCAACAGTTACGTGGGGCGCAGATATTAGATGCTGTACGACTTCATAAGCAAGGTTTCCCCAAGTTTCTACCACTATCAGAATTTCGGCGTAGATTCCGGCTCTTGGCACCATCAGATGGCCGTCCAGCCAGCCCTGTGCTCGACGAACGACGTGCAGTGGAGGACATGCTGCTTGGAATAGAAATTGACATAGCGTCGTATCGAGTAGGCCTCAGCCAGGTAGGAACACACAGTTTCTTCACTTGTTACGAAATGTTGCGGGCATTATAAATTATTTGCTTAGATTTATTTATTTTCGTTTCTGTGCTTATTAATTTTATAATGTTTCTTTGTAATGAAATCGAAAAGAAATTAAGAGTGAAATACAATGAAATACACAGGCAGAGAAAGTCGAATGATAAGATACGCAAAAAAGTTGTTAGAACATATTACATAGAACCGAGATATTTGTAAAAGAATAAATATCTTTAGAACAAGCCTGCACAAACAGTGCTCAATGAGCGCGCGCGCTCCTTCAGAGCGGGAGAGCTGTGTTTACCGCTCGCCAAAACGGAGAGGAAGATACGTCAGAATGACATAGACTTGCTATAGGTAGAGGAGAGGGAAACGACCACTCAGCTATCTAGTGGAGTGCAGTGTGTAGGCCTATTCTCAGTAACTGTTTCACGTTGCTTACCTACTGCTACAGTACAGTATGGAGGAATCTAAAAGACGGAACATAACATTTAACGATTTAGAGCTCGAACTTATTGATCTTCAATGTGACCTAAGGGCTAAAGATAGTTTGAATAATACTACTAGCCTGGTTGAGTTTTACAAGACTAAGCATTAGCAATAATATCCACGACTACACAGGCTGGCTGTGAAAATGATTGCTATGTTTGGCTCAACATTTATACTTGTGAGCAACTGTTTTCTATAATCAACTTTAATAAAGGCAGACATCGAACATCTGTAACTGATGTTTCATTACAATCAGTAGGCTACTGTTCCTTTCAGCTGCCAACAGCATAAAACCCCGTTTTGATGTACAGATAAATAAAATATAACAAAATGATATTGTACATTTAAGTAGCTATAGAATTTCTATTATTTCTGTAAAATAAATATTTCTATATTAGTTAATAATAGTCCAAGATAGTTTTGCAAACACTGAACAGGAACTCATTTTATAAACACTCTTACTAGTACTGTATTTCCTTTTGTGTATATTTTGTACGAGATCATCCCTTCTTCCAGTCCACCCTTATACAGAGCGCAGCTAATATCTGCATTCCGCTCATGAGCTGTGAGCCGGCTCGGAGAGCGCAAACCTTGTGCAGGCCTGCTTTAGAAGAATACAGATGAAGGCAAACAGTACATATTTTAAGAGTAGAAAAATTACACGTTCTAGTTCTGAGATTTTTTAGAAAAACTATAAAAAACCAATAGACAAAATTGAAATTAACTTTGTAATAATGAAACATAAATTAAGGATACATTCGTGGAAGAATGTCTTCAAAAAAAAACATTTTTGATCCTGAGCTTGAACTTGAGTTATCATTTCTCCGAATATACAAACTCAGAGGTCTAGCTAATCTTAAGACGAAAACGAAAAAGAAGAATAAGAAAGATGGGGTGATGAGGAGGAGGAGGAGGAGGATGTTTATATCAGTTGTCCTCTCCTCCCAGGAGTTAAATGTTCACAGAGATTAATATATACAATACAATCCCTCTTAGCCAGCACTAAAGAGGCCAGGCTGGTTCCGGATATGAGATTTTGCGGAGTAATTTAAAAAAAAAAACCCCTGTTCTTATTTTGGGATGCCAGCTGTTGAAACTACACCCACATGAAGCTTTTTTTTCAATCACGTGATCATAACTAAATAACATAAAAACTGTGTGAATTTTCTTTATTAAAATGCAACACACAACACAAGTAATACACTAATTTTAGAACCCAGCCAAAAATGTCGTTGTTTTGGTATTGCCGATTAATTGTATGCTGGTTATGAGGGATTTTACTGTACATATCGCACCCTCAATGCTTTTAGTAAAGCGTCAGCACATAGAGCTGAAAACCCGGGTTTGAGTCCCGGTGCTGGAGAGAATTTTTCTCCACTCCACCCATCCTTGATCATAGGTAACGAAGAATTCCTGTACAGAAATATCATATGTACTTTGGTACATCATAATAATACAATAATGTGCTAGTGTAGAGTTATCGCTGACATTGATATGAATCCTGCTAATGGCTTCGTTGCCAGATGCAAGACACTAGACAACAACATTGATATGAATATAGATGTTGTGTGGTAGCTGTGACCCGTAGTTGATCTCTGCCCCTTGAGTGCGAACTCACGGAAGTCTGGTGATTTCACTAGGGATAAAAAAAACGCCACTCCCATTGGCAGGAGTAATCACCACATAAACACTGGGGACCTACATCAGGCGTGTTTCTTTTCGGTGGAGGGAAGGGAAGTGGGGTTGTTTACCTTCAAAAGGGAGGTTATTTTTCCTAGAAAGTGGTGTTATTTTTCAATTTCTTAAATTGATTGGAATACATACTTTGGCTTAACTCTATAATTCAGGCGCATGACTGTATCTGGGCTCACAGCTTATAATGAATATTCAGAATGACTTTCACTTGCTGTGAATTCAGCTTGTCTCGGGTTATGTAATATTTTGGATTGTCATGAATCTCATCATAGTTGTGTACATGTGTTATAGATTTGCTCCAGGGGCGATTTCTCAGAGCATGCTATGCAAGTATCGCAACGCTTGCTCGTTTCTCGGAGCTACAGGAAAGACGTAAAAATAGCGAGAATATGATGCGCGCGCAAGTGCCTTCCTCCTCTAGGCGCACATGCTTCTGTTATGTGTTGTTTGAAGCTCTGGTCCGAGAGCTACACCAACGACTATTTAACGTTACACAGACCAGTATTGACAGCGGGAATGTGCTGTGATTTGCGAGTGCAATGTAATTGTGTTAGCTGCTGCATGTATTATTAATTCTTAAACACTAATTTGAAGTATTGCAATGAGTTCGGAATTGTGTTATTGAAACCTTATTATCAGGGGCGGTTCCTCGGGAGAGGGAAGGGAGGAACGTCCTCCTCACATTTTTCTTCTTTTGAAAGTAAATACCAAATAAAATATGTGCCTTGAAATTCAAGGAAGATTCGATAATTTTTAAGTTCACAGCTATAAGAAAACCTCGGTTGATCGAGTTTTAAACGATGCGCGCTCATGTGCTGCTAGAAAACTGTGAGAAAGATGCGAGATTGCTTGTGTGGAGGAAAGTCAATCCATTCCTCTTTTACTGCAGTTAACACACATCGACAACAGCGCGCTAGCGGCCAGAGAAAGAAGCAGAGTTTTAAAGCGAGTAAATGAACGGATAGGGAGGAGATCCTCCTCTGAATCAGCACATGGGAGGGAAGTAGAAACAGACTGGTCTTGCAGCAAGCTCGCTACCGCTGCCATCTAACGATCTTGCATTCAACCAGACTATAACACATCTAGGAGGAGGCACAATAAAACAGTTTTAACGCAAAGCTATGAAAGACACCATATAAACTTTTTTTTTTAAATTATAAATAAACAATTTTATTCATTACACTTTATATAGGCGACTATTCATGGTTTGAAACTTTCAAGGATATTTGAAAGTTAAAGTCGTGTTTATATAAAACAAAGAGGAAGTAGTTCTACGTTAGTATCGCAGATCTTTTTGGCCCCTGAAATTCACTTCCATTCATTGTGTACTAGATAGGGCAACAGCCAAGTTGTCAGTTTTGTACAAATATATTTGAAATTGAAAGTAGATACTCCAAACTACATTATTTTTAACATAAAAATTAATTGGCCACCGGCAACTTTGAACAATAATGGTAGTATGACTTTACAAGAACTGATATTCTTCAAAAGCATGTGATACTGAACTTGTACAATGTACATGTGGCAACACAGACCACGTGGGTGGGTGCAGTGTTCTCGCTTTACTCAGATTATTTCCCATTCCCATTTCCGTGGTTGCGATTACGTGTTAGTAGCTAGTCTCTTCCAACACGTGTTGATCCTGTAGTGTGCTCGAAAAATGCTGCGAGGTGAATTTCCTTGTAATTGTTAATTTGTGCAATTATTAAAAAATTTTAAGTCACACAGAGTTAGTGTGCACTCAAATGTTGGTTGCTTGACGGTTGTCAGCCCACTTTGAGGTATGTGGATATAGAGGGAAAAATTTGATCGGTGTCTGGTAGAGTTCCCGGGTAGCTCAGTGGGAGAGCGTTGGTACGTTTAACCAAAGGTCCCGGGTTCGATACCCGGCCCCGGAAGAATTTTTCCCTCGAAATTATTCAAGTTAACTTTACAGGGAGTTATTCCTGAAAGCTTAATTTGCAGTGAATGGAAAATTTAGGAAACTCAATTTACAAGAACAGATTATTGCTATACAGAAGGGAAGGTCAACCCCAACACTACCTGGTCTTACATGTATGCATGTAGGCTAATTTGTAGCATGGTTCATTCAAGAAGGTGTCATTTCGTCCTGTTACCTTCTTTCCTCCTCTTAAGAAATACGCAGGAGCCGCCACTGATTATTATTAAATCCATTTTCCCGGAGGACTATTCAAGAGAAGACAGACATTACAGAGAATATGTGTGCTCGTTCAGTGCAGCTCAATACAACAATGTGCATTGGTTGACAGGGTCGAAAAAACTAAATAAACTGTTTTGTTGGCCATGTTTGTTATATTATATCGAACTTCTACATCTGACAAGCGAATATGATCCATGACTCATAATGATTTCATAATTATAAAATAAATTATTTATGTGGGTCTGATTATTTTTATTAATTATGAATTATTATATCCTCCCATCTTCCCCTATGAATAAAAGGGCAAGCCTAACTTTCGTGACTAGCATTCACCCCTGATTTGTTCCTACACTTTTTTACATTTCAAATAAGTTGCCATTCTAGCCAAGTTATGTTATTTCTGATTGGCTCTATAGTCAGAACTCTGTTCTTGGATGAAACGAAATCTCTTTGAAAATCTACATTTGCACAAGGCAACCGTATTTTGACACATTAATTAAGTCAACTGTCATTATACAAGGAGCGCACTCAATTGAATGACTTGGTGGCCGGGATTCCACAGTAATATACACTGTTGAGCGAAGAATCTACGTAAAGATTAATTTTTGGTCCTACAGAATATATCTGTTATGGTATGTATATGAATTGAACTTCGGCGTAGCTCAATGGTTAGAGCGCTTGGTACGTAGAACTAAGGACCCGGGTTCGATCTCCGGCGCCGGAGCGAATTTTTCTCCTCTAATATTAATTGTTACCATAACAAATATATTCTGTAGGACCAAAAATTAATCTTTACGTAGATTTTTCTCAATTAATTGCCAGTTAATCATTAATATATATTAAAAACAAACTAGGACCAAGGACAGTCCCCTGTGGGACACCGATATTAATATTTCGAGTGCTATTAAAGTCATTATCAATTTGTTACATGTGTTCTGTTACTAAATTAAGAATAAACTGTTTCCAAACAATTCCATTAATTCCTTAATTTTTCTAATAATATAAGGTGATTCACAATATCAATAAAATACCTAGGGTGCTATTCATAGACATTTCGCTAGCCAGCGCTACGAGCGTGCTAAACTAGCCCCGGCTATCGACTGGTTACTTGTTCAGGATTCATATCATATCACATCGCTAACACTGGTTTATGAATACGAAAAACGTTAGTTTGCTGATCATCCACCGGAAGCCCGCGCTAAGAATATCTATGAATATGTCCCTTAAACATTGATTTTTACAGTCCAAGTTAGTGATAATACTTTAGCATCATCAGTACTAATATAAATGAACAAATGTGAGAAACATATTTTGATTAATATGTTTGAGATTTGATTAGTTCCTTTATACGGATTGATTCTGAAATAGGCGACAATATTTTAGGTACGGTATATATTTTATAACGAAAACAAATTAAAAAACCATATTACGTGGATCTTAAGATTCTTAGATTTTGTGTTGTCAACAGTAATCTCACTAGAGGTTTTGATTTATCTAGAGAAAATCAAAACTCGAGTGGGATTTAATTGACTATTACACGATTAGAAGAAAGTATATAAAGATTAGAAGTAACGAAGTACTCCAATACAATAAAATATTAATTGACTTACGAAAAAACAAAACTGTCTTCAAATTTGTACCATCTTAACATTATAAATATTACGCTAATAGATGGCAGTAGTGTGTTATGAATAGCTGTTTTTCTTATCAGTTGTGCCAACTATGGAATCTGCATTGAATTCTGTGGACGGTTACTGGTCAAGAAGGCTTTGTTGATTCAGTTTCATTTTTATTAAAACAGTTGCATTCCACTTCAGTTATCCCGATCCCAGTAATCAACGTCACTTGACAGATGATTTTCAATAAATCTTAGTATTAAACATTCTCTGATACGTGACTATTCATAATAACATATAGCAGAAGCTATAACGTAACCTAAATAATATAAACGAGTGTTAGAAAAGTTTTAATTAGGGATGATGAAATAAACAAGAAACATTTTAATTAACGATGATGAAATAAAAAATAAACATGAATAATTTTAAAAGAAACAATTATTGAAAGTACAATTTTCAAATTTGAATGTTTTAGTGGTTGGTTGTTCAGTTGATGTTATATTGGACGTGTGCGTAAAAGAAGTGGAACTCGTTGATGTACATGGTGTATCCCTCAACTTATTCAGGATTTCCGAATGGTGCTCTTCATATATGACCAGTGATCTTTATTAATTCTTGTTCTTGAATGCCAATGCGAGTCATATTTGAAAGTGCTGTGCTTCGACTGGAGTGGTTTGTAATTTTCTGTTTTTTGACGTCCAGACCAGTGCAGTTTGAAATGTTGGCAAAGAAAGAAACAAATGCTAGGGTAATGATAAAAATAAACATATGCTAGGGACGCGATAAAATTAAACAAATGCTAGGGACGCGATAAAATTGTGCGATAATCAGCCATGATTGTTTGAAAGACGTCCTTTCGTGCCGTTTTATTGGTCAAAAGTAGTATGACGTAGTAAAAGTGTGATAGTCACTGTAATCTTGTTTCTGAGATTGGCAGAAGCATGTGCGACTACTGTAATTGAAGCCATGCCGATTATAACAGAAGTCCACGCACAGGTTAATATTATTATTGAAATAAAATGAGTACAAAAATATAAATCTATGTTCCTGCTTTAAGGGGAAAGTTATAATTTGAACAGCTTGTTTATTCTTTCCAACAATTCAATTAGCATAATGTAACCCTTCGGAGTAGAAAGTTGTCATTAATATATGTACAACCTTCCATAACCGTAAATGTTAACTTGTAAGTTAAAAGAAAGAGCGTAACTAATACAGGATTTCCTTTAAACGAGTATACCATACGCATGTGTGTGGAACAGGTTTATAAATTGATCTCTATATCAAGAAATGCTGGTTTCTTTCCAATTCTTGTTAAGTCTGCATATGAATAAAGTTAATTCGATTTTCAGATATTATTGTAGAGATAGATCATCGGGACGAAATTGAAATACAAACTGCTGAGCCATTTATACCTGAACCCACACTTTCTGAAGTCGAAATTGCGATAGAAAATCTGAAAAATTATAAGTCTCCAGGTATCGATCAAATTCCAGCAGAATTAATACAATAGGGTGGAAGCGCATTATCTAATGAAATTTATAAGCGTGTACTTGCTATTTGGGAAAAGGAAATTGTACCGGAACAATGGAAGGAGTCCATAATCGTACCTATCTTTAAGAAGGGGGTCAAGACTAACTGTAGTAACTTTCGAGGAATATCACTTTTGTTGACGTCGTACAAAATTTTGTCCAATATTCTTCTGAGAAGATTAACTCCATATGTAGATGAAATTATTGGGGATCAGTGTGGTTTTAGGCGTAATAGATCAATTATTGACCAGATATTTTGTATTTGACAGCTAATGTAGAAAAAATGGGAGTATAAGGGTACAGTGCATCAGTTATTCATAGATTTCAAAAAGGCATATGACTCGGTTAAGAGAGAAGTTTTATATGATATTCTTATTGAATTTGGTATTCCCAAGAAACTAGTTCGATTAATTAAAATGTGTCTCAGTGAAACCTACAGTAGAGTCCGTATAGATCAGTTTCTGTCAGATGGGTTTCCAATTCACTGTGGGCTAAAGCAAGGAGATGCACTATCACCTTCACTTTTTAACTTTGCTCTAGAATATGCCATTAGGGAAGTCCAGGATAACAGAGAGGGTTTGGAATTGAACGGGTTACATCAGCTGCTTGTCTATGCGGATGACGTGAATATGTTAGGAGATAATCCACAAACGATTACGAAAAACACGGAAATTTTACTTGAAGTAAGTAATGAGATAGGTTTGGAAGTAAATCCCGAAAAGACAAAGTATATGATTGTGTCTCGTGACGAGAATATTGTACGAAATGGAAATATAAAAATTGGAATTTTATCAAATACCTGGGAACAACAGTAACAAATATAAATGATACTCGGGAGGAAATTAAACATAGAATAAATATAGGAAATGCCAGTTATTATTCGGTTGAGAAGCTTTTATCATCCAGTCTGCTGTCAAAAAATCTAAAAGTTAGAATTTATAAAACAATTATATTACCGGTTGTTCTTTATGGTTGTGAAACTTGGAGTCTCACTTTGAGAGAAGAACATGGGTTAAGGGTGTTTGAGAATAAGGTGTTTAGGAAAATATTTGGGGCTAAGAGGGATGAAGTTACAGGAGAATGGAGAAAGTTACACAACACAGAACTGCACGCATTGTATTCTTAACCTGACATAATTAGGAACATTAAATCCAGACGTTAAAGATGGGCAGGGCATGTAGTACGTATGGACGAATCCAGAAGTGCATATAGAGTGTTAGTTGGGAGACCGGAGGGAAAAAGACCTTTGGGGAGGCCGAGACGTAGATGGGAAGATAATATTAAAATGGATTTGAGGGAGGTGGGATATGTTGATAGAGATTGGATTAATCTTGCTCAGGATAGGGACCGATGGTGGGCTTATGTGAGGGCGGCAATGAACCTCCGGGTTCCTTAAAAGCCAGTAAGTAAGTAATAATTGCATAGATAGAAAGAATGAGAAAAATACTTTTCCATTGAATGGATTTTGTACTTATCATGAGTCCGATATTCAGATTTGGGTCAGAGAGCGGGTGTAGCATAGACTAGTCTCCTATGACGCATCCTGGACAACGACTCTGTCGGTAAATTGGAGTACTCAACTAGCCTGCATATGCCACTGGCAGCCGTTGATGATAATTTTATAAATAAAATTAGATTGAATCCCCGATTTAACAAATCCTTCATTATACATCTTGATTACACAACTTTTAACACTATTTCACTTCAGAAAACGTATTATGTGTCTTTCACGTGTTAAATTTTATATTGCCTTGTTAACATGTTTCGGCCTGGTATTGGCCATTTTCAGAACTGGTTGTTGCTGGTAAAGTAAAATCATTGTGCCTGATTATACAGAGCGTTCGCCTACGGGTGGGGCCGGGAAAGCGGCCTGCCTGCGGTGTCGCTTGCGGGAATCGTCTATCCGTAAGCTTCCGCTTTCTATACTATACTCTGGAGGGTTTTAATTTTAAAAGTTTAGCAGCAGTAAAGACTGATGTTTTTGAAACACTAACTTCCTGTGAAACACGTCTTAGGCCCGAGTGTATAAACTATTTAATCTTAGATCAGAGGTTAAATTGATCCTTGTTTCAGCTGAACTTGGAATTTTGTGTTGTATAAAGTCTAATCTGAGATTAATTTGTCTCAAACTAAAGTCAACTTTGACTGAAGAAATTTCTCCGATTAAGTTAGATGATCCAAGTTCAGTTATTTATTTTCTGTTTGAAATATACGAGTGACAGATTGTGCAAATAAAATATCCATTATTATTAATTTTAATAGATATGTTAGGTACATTTATATATATTTCTTTCAGTTTCTTGCCTTAATACACAAACATTCTTATATTTTATAAGGCTCTATCGTGTTCAGCAGTATCAAATAATTATATTATGTTTATAACAACCATTAATTATTAATGGATATGACAGGTATATTCATAAATGTTCAATTAACTGTATTACTAAAGGAAAATTGTCGTTTTATAAAGCTTTATTATGTTTAGCAGTATCAAACACCATAACATGATAACAACTTGGAGAACAATCAACCTTTTTCTTATTGTCCGCCATTATTTACATAGCACAAAAAAACAGTGTCTCCAACAGAGTGTAATACGGGAAGTCGCCAAAAAGTAGTTGTAAAGTCGCTAGATTTCTCATTATCAACAAAGAAAGATTAAATTTTGTCACTATGGGGTGCTAAAAAGGTCACTAAATCCCTATTTAAGCAATATAAAAGTTAAAAGAAATTGTTGTTGAAAAAGAATTAAAGTTGCAAGATTGGCTACACTGAACAAACCTGTGAAACATAGTCCGCGCATCACGTATTTCACCTGTTTATGCGATGTTGCCAAATCCTTTTCACGTGAACTTAGATTGCATTTGAACCAAGGTAATTTGATCGCAGAAAAGTTTTATACAATAGAAGAAGTGTCTGAACTCGGTTCACTTTTCGATCTTCGATCAAAGTTGATCTTTAGTCAGGGAGTTTTATACAATTGGGCCTTAGAGATTTATTAGGAGAGCGTGTAAATGATGCACTGATTTCATCAATTTTTACTCCCGTCAATAGTCTTCGTTTTCGCTTAGGAATTGTAGCATTTATCGACCCTGTTGTCCTTAATTTGTTAACAAGACGTCTAACAGTTTCTCTACCCTGAATTGGACCACCAGAATATTTCACTTCAAATTGCCTACGCACCTCTCTACATGACTCTGTTTTCACATATCCATCATACATAAAAACTCTCTGTTCAAGCGTGAATTTTGCGTTTTGCATTGTTAACAAATTTTACACACACGCTGAATATTTAAGCAACTGTGTCAAGAAACTGCACTGTACGTGTTAAATACTGCAACATCTGGCTCACAACTGATAACTTGTCGACCTTGATGTCCTTGATTGTGGAGCGTGTCTCAACAACTGCGCGCACAAAGCGGCGTATCAGTACATGCCGCTTTCCTGGCCCCACCCGTAGGCGAACGCTCTGTATATCTGCAAATATTCCGCTCTATAAACTTGATAATCCACATTTCTAGCATGTGCCACTGAAGATCAGTGCTTCCATGCCTGTTGAGTCAGTCTAGCAAACAGCATCAGATTGTCTCTAAGAACTGAGCTTGTTGTGCAAACGTGCGATTATTTCCTGGAAACTCTGCTTATATTCCTTATGGATAGTCTTCTTCTCTACCTTTCAAGTGATGCATTTAGTATGGATTCCAGGCGTTTCCCAGGTTCTAGATATCGTCTCCGTTTCTTATGCTCTGTGTGTTGCCTACATGCAGGGCTGACCGAACACTACGTCGCGTTTATACACATCGTGTTGTTTACATCAACTCAGGGTTGTTCGCAGACTTGTACAGAGCACTGCAATGTTTGAATAAAAACAGTGCTCGATATAGTTAGGTGACTAAAACAAACACAGTGCGTATTTTTGCAAGCTCGAGGTATTCTTGCATTCTTTTGATCCAAAATAGGTCTACGCTCTGCGAAAAAAGTACAGGGACATCATTTTATTTTTACTAACATTTCTAAAATTAACCTGGCTATACCTTTGAATAAGGTTGAGACCGGAAACACCGTTTGCTACCCCCCTTCCGCGACTGGAGTTCGATGATACTGGCGTAAAATACAAACAAATCACTTTACTAGGTATAGGAAGGAAGAAAAGTAGTTCATCCATTTACTTAAACTTGGAAATATCGCGATTTTGAGTTTGGTAATTTTCATTAGGTTTTTGTTTAATCAAAATACAGTACAGTATTAACAATGAGTGTTGTTACCCACGAACTGAGCTGTCCATGTGGACGTATTCATTATGCAGTGTATATTATACTGTCTACAGCACATTAGCGTAC
The DNA here is from genome assembly GCF_040183065.1 of Periplaneta americana. Taxonomy (NCBI): domain Eukaryota; kingdom Metazoa; phylum Arthropoda; class Insecta; order Blattodea; family Blattidae; genus Periplaneta; species Periplaneta americana. Next base: position 11,561,136 of record NC_091129.1, read on the forward strand.
AATATAGAGAATGAAGTTAAATTGAAAAATAATCATAATATGGATATTTAAACAAATTTTTGAAAATGTTGGCCGTTCATTTCGATACACGCTTCAGTTCTTTTGTGCATATTATCGCAGTATAGACTATTGTACCTAATTCCAATTACCAGTTTCGTCCTTCGTACTAGTAACTCATTTTGAAATAATTCTGTACCTACTCTATAAAAGAGTACCTTACGTACTGTAAATTCAGTCTTCACTTCTGCCCGATCTGTGAAGATAAAATTACTCAGAAATGCTATCTACTGTCCGTCCAAGTTTTTTGTTGTAGAAAGGGGAGAAATTACGTGACAGTTAATTACTTAACGAGGCCTTTTTCTTTAAATTATTTTAAACAGTTGTATAATATTACGTAGACGTAAATTCCTAACAGAAATTAATGTTTTCAGAAAAGAGCTGAGACAGCCCAGCCACTAGCCTTTACAGAGAGGCGAATAGAAGCAGATGGGGGAAACCGGGATGCAACGTAGGCAAATGGACGACAGTACCTGTGCGAAAATGATTCAATATTGAAAGGTCTTTCGTCACTGGAAAATGCGAACATATTTTTGAAACGTACTGTTTACTATGACTGTAAGGCTACTATGACTATATATGCGGTCTTGGATCTGTGTGGAGGACGGTTGAACTTCATTAGTAGAGGGGGTGGGAGTGAAGTACATTCAAAAACTCAGGTACAATAAAAATTGAAGTAAAAATAAAATGATGTCCCTGTATAATTTAAACATTCCATTTCTAGGTATATATTTAAATGAGATTTTCCTTAATAGTTTCTGGAATTTCAACAGTTGAATGCAATTGCCTGGAAACGAGTTCACCATTTACGAAAGTGACTTATCTCATTCTCTTCTTTGTAGAAGATAGTGATACGTTTTAATTAAAAACGAATAGTGTACTTTAAATGTCACTAATTTTGTTAACCATCTTTGTGATAGTCGTAATTGTTTTGAATTTCTTTCGAAATGTATTAAAAAAGTTGTTGATTAAAATTGTGGAAACTTGGTTGCATGTCCGCAAAAACGCAGTATTTGCCTATCATATGTAGCGAAATTTTGCATGAGCTCTTCAATACACTGGAATGAATCATATTTTTGTCAAATGATATTGGCCGGAAATCAATTTTTTTAAACCCGTTAATTTTATCTCTGGCTTTTATAATGTTAACACATTGGCCTTGCAAACTATTATTCAAAACGCCTTCAGTCCATTTTTATGAAAGGACTGGGTTAATAGTTTTTTGTCCACCAGTCTACGGACCGAGCTTGTTTTCAAGTGATATACACAATAACACAAACTTTTAGACAAGGATTGGCGTTGTTTTGGAAGAAAAACAGCTTAAAATATGACAGAAATCTAACAAAAATAATATGTAACATATGTACAAATAATAATAATAATAATAATAATAATAATAATAATAATAATAATAATAATAATACTAGTGACCAAATGTACTGAGTGAGTTTTGGGATCACATTCTTCAATTGGAAAATAGGTTTGCATATATTCCGATTTCTCTTCTTATATATTAAAAGTCTGTTCTTAAATGTAAAACTCTTATCAACACGTTACCCCAAGAAAGCCATTTCCGTATGATAATGAGTATTTTCATGTAACGAACTCATACCTTCACAAATTTTGCTGAAAATACAAGTTTGCAACGCCCTTCATTTGGTGGAATTTGAAACTTTGTATTGTACTATTACCGCGGCGCCATAGTGATAATGGTTTCAAGTACTAGAAATTATGTTTACCTAATATTTCATGTAATTTTTGCACCATATACTGGGTGTTCATTTCAAAGTGTGTCATGACGTCACTGTTGTGAGTCAGCGATTTGAAGCGAGTTTCAGCTTTTATATCAGAGAAGTTGCCTATTATTCAAGGCGTTCAATCTGAACTTGAGAACGTGTACGGTATAACTTGAACGTCGTAACAACAGATGGCGGTCTGTACGGTCTGTGTGCTACCATAATCTCTTTCGAACTGTGTTTTTCCCGAGCAAGTTTTACGCAGGGTATTTGTTATCATCAACGTATGGCAACATTCCACAACACAAATCAAATGCTCCGTGTCCATGTTGACCGTCCAAGTTAATGTCAACAAATACGTAAGTAATCGTCTTAACCCTCTCCCCATATCCCGACAGTAAGAAAAAACTCACCTCAGTACGTGTTTCCAAACAGTTCACATTCCTGCCACTACCGGCGTTACCGTACGTATCGGTAAGTACTCTTCAGAATGAATGCCGTACTTTCTAGGCAACTTCTCTGGCATATAGGTAATACACCCCTGCGGAAGTGTAGGAAAATTGAAAAATGTTATGTTTTATTTAACGACGCTCGCAACTGCAGTGGTTATGTCAGCGTCGCCGGATGTGCCGGAATTTTGTCCTGCAGGAGTTCTTTTACATGCCAGTAAATCTACTGACATGAGCCTGTCACATTTAAGCACACTTAAATGCCATCGACCTGGCCCGGGATCGAACCCGCAACCTTGGGCATAGAAGGCCAGCGCTATACCAACTTGCCAACCAGGTCGACTGGAAAGTTGAATTCTCTAGGCTCATCGACTAGCCACATGACGGCATACAGCGAGCCATGACACACTTTCAACTGAACACGCAGTATAATTAAATTTGATAATACTTTGGTTGGTATCCACTGATTTTGTGTAGAATTATCATTATTTTCGATTTTACAAGGATTTATATTTTTCGAATGAGGTTTAGTACCGGTGCGGCAAGGGGGGGAAGGGGTAGAAAAAGAAAGTCTCGCCGAAAAATGGGTCGTACCTTCAGAAAGTTAGGAAACTACTGTATAGGGACATCTTATGCGAAGTTTTACCGTTAGATGGCAGGAACGTTCCATGCGGCACAACATGTTGTAGGGCTGTATTATGTCATATGCTGCAGTTGATTGCGTTCTCCCCGTCTTGAATTTCTGTACGTGTCAAAATTATATTTATAATTATTTTGTATAACCTTGTATAATTTAATATAATTCAGTATTTTCTTACCTCATAATCTAATTTCATTTACAATAAATAGTAGCGTAAACTTGTATAATACAGAGCGATTCCCCTTAAGAGATGGATGGTGAAATCTGCAGTATGCAGAATATAGATACGAGTAAATTGAATGTTCATGAACCTAAACGAGAACTTCGAGAACGAGATGCACAAATAAAAATAAATAAACAAATAAACAGATAAATAAATAAATAGGAACGTTGTAGAAGATGAATATTACCTCTTTAATCATTAATATTGCAAGTACCGTACGCTAAAAACAGGATATGCAGCCACCAATGTGTTTTTTATAGGGAACGGACTATCGAGATTGAATTCCTCGTATTTTTTTTCTCTAGTTGCAGAAAGATCAAATGCAATGTTTGATAAGATGATATAATATGATCGCAGTAGTATCACGATTTTTCCTGTGTTTTGTAGGTTAAGGACATGCAGTTTTGAATACTATGTGGGATGATATTGACAATTTGCAGTAAAAACATGGTTTTAATAATTAGTCTACAGCACGTTAAAAACATTATTCACGAAATGAATTGCACTATGGATCGTCCTGGATAATAAACATCCCAGTTAATCGAGAGTTTACTGCAGGCGTAAACTTTGGAGACTCCTAGAAGTACTGAATATAATCTAAGCTAACATAGCTTGCTGTCGAAGTTGCATTATTAATTTTTCTTTTCCCTCTTCCAAAATGAAACTGTAGCCAGCAATTCCTACTTGAAGTAGTTAGGCCTATTTTTGTTTAATATCTATCTTAATTAGTTAAATTTTTTAAGCTTTAAAGTATATATTCAGAATATTTCGGGATCTAAATGAAGACAAAAGCTTTTCCCTAGTTTTTACATATAGCAACAAAACAAAAATTTGGCATTTTGGGTTGTTTTTAAGAGTATTTAATATACTAATACACTACGTATATCCTCAATGTTTATATACCGGAAAACAAATTCATACGCAAAGCGCATCCCTCAAAGTACACGCGCGCTATCTGTTGGTGCTAGTTCAGGATATCCCTATTAAACAATCTCGGATACGTGACTATCCACAATCTCATACAGCAGAAGCTATCACATAACCTAAATAATATAAACAAGATAAATGATAGACAATTTTTAATTAAAGATGATGAAATACACATGAATTATTTTAAAAGGTACAGTTATTGAAAGTATTGTACAATGTTGGCAAACAAAAAAAAAACAAATACTAGGGAAGTGATAAAAATAAACAAATCAAAGGTCCCGGGTTCGATGCCTGGCCCCGGAACAATTTTTCCCTCGAAATTATTCAAATGCTAGGAAGTTGATAAAAAGAAACAAATGCTAGGGAGGAGATAAAAATCGTGGAATAAGCAGCCATGATTGGTTTAAACACGTTTCGTACCGTTTTATTGGTCAAAAGTAGTATAACGTAGTAAAAGTGTAACAGTCTGAAAAAAAGAAAGCAATATTTTCACGACTACAGCCGTCACATAGCAACTTTGTCTGCGGATATTCGGAAATGCTTTTTGTACTCCGTATTTAATATGTGGGCAGGGAAACCTTTTTCTTCAATGTTAGTATCCAAGGAAACACTGGCGAGATAATCAACTGAGTCGTAACTGACTGTAATAATAATAATAATAATAGTAGTAGTAGTAGTAGTAGTAGTAGTAGTAGTAGTAGTAGTAGTAGTAGTAGTAGTAGTAGTAAGTAGTTAGTAAGTAGTAGTAAGTAGTTAGTAAGTAGTAGTAAGTAAGTAAGTAAGTAAGTAGTAGTAAGTAAGTAAGTAGTAAGTAGTAGTAGTAAGTAAGTAAGTAGTAGTAAGTAAGTAAGTAAGTAGTAGTAGTAAGTAAGTAAGTAAGTAGTAGTAGTAAGTAGTAGTAAGTGGTGGTAGTAGTAAGTAAGTAAGTAGTAGTAAGTAAGTAAGTAAGTAGTAGTAAGTAAGTAAGTAAGTAAGTAGTAGTAAGTAAGTAAGTAGTAGTAGTAGTAAGTAAGTAGTAGTAGTAAGTAAGTAGTAGTAGTAAGTAAGTAAGTAGTAAGTAAGTAAGTAGTAAGTAAGTAGTAGTAGTAAGTAAGTAGTGGTAGTAAGTAAGTAAGTAGTAGTAGTAAGTAAGTAGTGGTAGTAAGTAAGTAGTAGTAATAAGTAGTAGTAGTAATAAGTAGTAGTAGTAATAAGTAGTAGTAGTAAGTAAGTAAGTAGTAAGTAAGTAAGTAGTAAGTAAGTAAGTAGTAGTAATAAGTAGTAGTAGTAAGTAAGTAAGTAGTAGTAGTAAGTAAGTAAGTGGTAGTAGTAAGTTAGTAGTAAGTAGTAGTAGTAAGTAAGTAGTAGTAGTAAGTAAGTAGTAGTAGTAAGTAAGTAAGTAAGTTAGTAGTAGTAAGTAAGTAAGTAAGTAGTAAGTAAGTAAGAAGTAGTAGTAGTAAGTAAGTAGTAAGTAAGTAGTAGTAGTAAGTAAGTAAGTAGTAGTAAGTAAGTAGTAGTAGTAGCCTAATCCGAGCCACGACAGCTCATGAAGGACCATGACCGACCAGCCGGCTGCTTGCTTCACGTTCACATGCCGAAGCAGAGGTGGACGATCATCCAACCAGAATGGAGGTATCGTGTGGTTAGCACGATGATCCCCCAACCGTTACAGCTGGCTTTCGTAACCGGATTTCGCTACCTATCGCAGCTCCCCAAGTGCATCACGATGCTGAGTGGGCACCGGTCCCATACACTGGCAGAAATTGCATGAGAAAATTTCTTCTCCCAGTAACTGACTGTAGCCTAACTTAAAGACAAGAAGATATTCTTTCAGAACTTGGCGTGCCCTGACCAATGCTGATTTAACTACACTCGAAACGATCCGCTTTCATAAATAAAATAGATCGTTCATTGGAACAGTTTCTTTTGAGCGTTTTGGTAGAACTAATTCGATGATCTTTTATTTGTTTGAAATATCGAAGTATAAAAGGCATAACTTGTTAAAACAATATGCCGCATTCCTCCCAGCTGTTATATCGCAAGCGGAACTTACTAAAACAAAGCAATCGCGCCAAGAACGAGTGAAAGAATGAAGAGTTCGTTCTAATTCTTCTTATTCAGCTGCCAACTGAGTGAAAAAAGTAATTGTGTACCATAAAACTGTTTGCCAAAAACGGCGCAAGTGGGAGTCAGAGTGAAACCGGAACAATAAAGTATCACGAAAACTTTTCTCCGGGACTCCAGAATGATGGTACAAAACTGGGGCAAACCCCAATTTTCGGAAAGTTTAGTGAATAAAATTGAACATGGCATGTTCTTGCTTGGTTTTATAATAATTTATGAAAACATGCATTAACATGACTTTGATGTACCACTTACCCTTTTAATAGATTTACTTTTAATAATATTGATGAAGATGTTAATTATGTAATACAGTATATTAAATATTATTATTATTATTATTATTATTATTATTATTATTATTGTCATTGTCATTGTCATTGTCGTCTATGAAAGTCAGAGGTTCTGTACATCCACGCTGCAGGTCTGTCTACAGCCCTGATTATTTCTTAACCCTCTTGCTACCAAGGTTTTTCAAAACTTACCGCTACCAAGGGGGGTATCAAAATGATGTAGACCGTTCTGTGTTAAGCATTTGAAATACAGGGTGCGTCAGAAAGAACGGATGGATTTCACATGGCAAGAAAATTTTAAAGATTCATCAAATCAAAAATTTATTGTTATCAACATATTCACCAATACATGCAGTTTATTTATGGAAAACAACATTATCCATATGATGTCCTTGGCTTTCAATACAGACATCGAGGCGTTTTCTGATGTTCGCCATCACTTTCACAGTCATAGCTGGTGCAATTGCCACGATTTCTTCGCGAATCGCTGTCTTCAGTTCGTCCAGTGTATGTGATCGATGTTTACAAACTTACGCCTTCAAATGGTCCCAAAGAAAGAAGTCGCAGGGCGCGAGATCTTACCGTAGCCTCGGACAATCTCAGTGCAATAGAATTTCGTCCAGGTGATTTCTTCTTTAATGTTGAACCTGTGATACGAAATGAAGCCACCCACCGCAAAATTGTATTCCGAGTTGGAATCCTAGCGTGACATCCGATGTCGAAATGAGTCCTGAGTGGCGATCACAGACTCTTCATTTTTCAAAAATGTCTCTACGATGAAAGCACGTTGTACATCAGACCAACACCATATTCTCAACTGAAACTGCATTCTATGGCTGACCCAACAGTCGTGGTCCCCCTCACTATATCTCTCTCCTCGTTGCGTATCGATAGTTTGAAATCCATCCGTCCTTTCTGACGAACCCTTTATAAACAACTTTTGTGTTATTGACTAGAGGCTTACAAAAAATGTAAGAATATAAAATAATCATCCTATTTTTAAAACACAGGTTGATTCAAAAGTCCTGTTCCATTTTGCTGAAAACGTATACCAAAATTAATTAAACCTCAGAAAGTCGCTCTCGGTAGCGTAGTTGGTATAGCGCTGGCCTTCTATGCTCGAGGTTGCGGGTTCGATCCCGGCCGAGGTCGATGGCATATAAGTGTGTTTAAATGCGACAGGCTCATGTCAGTAGATTTACTGGCATGTAAAAGGATTCCTGCGGGACAAAGTTCAGGCACACCGGCGATGCTGATATAACCTCTGCAGTTGTTAGCGTCGTTAAATAAACGATAATTTATTTTTTTTTATTTAACCTCAGAAATGTTACTGGTGACACTATGATGTTACATACATATATATATATATATATATAATATATATATTTAATTTGCCTCATTTCCATTTCAAGACAAATTCCTCAATGCTATATAATTTTTACATAGTGGAAAACATATTTACAAGCAATAACCATAACATAAATTGAAAATTATTTGAGTTAATTCTTGAAATTTAAATTCTTAGAATACCATATATAGAACCATGAGTATCTCAAACATATTGTTTATTTATTCATTCTTTCATAGTGTTCTGCCCAAGGGCAGGTCTTTCACTGCAAACCCAGCATTCTCCAATCTTTCCTATTTTCTGCCTTCCTCTTTGTCTCCGCATATGATCCATATATCTTAATGTCGTCTATCATCCGATATCTTCTTCTGTCCCGAACTCTTCTCCCGTTCATCATTCCTTCCAGTGCATCCTTCAGTAGGCAGTTTCTTTTTAACTAGTGACCCAGCCAATTCCTTTTCCTCTTCCTGATCAGTTTCAGCATCATTCTTTCTTCACCCACTCTTTCCAACACAGCTTCGTTTCTTATTCTGTTTGTCCATTCACATGTTCCATTCTTCTCCATATCCACATTTCAAATGCTTCTAGTCGCTTCTCTTCACTTCGTCGTAATGTCCATGTTTCTGCACCGTACAATGATACACTCCACACAAAGCACTTCACTAATCTCTTCGTTAGTTATTTCTCCGGAGGTCCGCAGAAAATGCTCCTTTTTATATTAAAAGCCTCCTTGGCCATTGCTATTCTCCTTTTGACTGCTCATGTTACTGCTTATAGTACATCCCAAGTATTTGAAGCTGTCCACTTGCTCTACTGCTTCATTTAGAATTTACAAGTTTACCTTCGTTACTTTTCTTCCTATGACCATGGTCTTCGTCTTGTTGGCTTTTTATCTTCATTCCATACTGCTCACAGCTGTCATTTAGCTCCAGTAGCATATCCCTTAGTATCGTCTCCTCTTCTGCTCACAACGCCATATCATCAGCAAATCTTACACACTTTATTCTTCTTCCTCCTCCTATCACTCTTCCCATGTTCTGAAAACAGTTCTTCACGAAATCCCCCGAATAGATGTTGAATAGGGTAGGTGATAAGGGACATCTTTGTCGTACTTCTCTCCCTGACATTTCTTGTCTTATCCTGAATTTGACTCGTTTCATGTAAAGGTTACTGAACAGCCTCCTTTCTTTCTAATTCACGCCAATTTTCTTTAGGATCTCCATCAGTTTATTCCTATCCGCTCTGTCAAACGCCTTTTCTACGTCCGCAAATACTATATACACGTAATGTTGTTTATAATGAAATGAAATAAAAAAATTAAAGTTGTAAAAATTGAATAAATAAATAAATACATAAAACAAATAAATCAAATTTTATTTCTTTGTTGAAATTCAAATATTCGAACACCACCTATAGTACAATGAGCATTTCAAAAAAATGATTGATTAATTATTATTTCTAATAAAATCACTTTCAGGAAAAACATAACACACACATAAAAAATTAACAAATTTGGAACAAATCGTCACGATAATATAAATAAGAATATAAAAATCGTTGTAAATAACACAAAATAAAATAATTTGGAGGCAGACAAACCTAGAAATGAAGAAAATTAAAGCTCCAGATTAAATTTTATATCCTGGAATTTTCATGACACAAATTACCAATGGGGGTAGGAAGATCACCCCAATTGTATAATGTGAATTACGTCTTAAAGTACTGTGGAGTAATTATTTTTGTTATTCTTAATTCAAATTGTTAGTAGACATATAACGGACAAATACATACAATTTAAAAAATAAATATGGAGAAAAATGGAAATATAGAGATGGGAACGATATATCGGTTTTTTACGAAATGCCGATATTTTCGTTTCGATATAGCGATATATCGATATCGAAATTTTGATTCAATATATCGTATAATATATCGGTTTTCTCATAAATTTATCGATTTTTTTTGTGAAATTATCATCATTATCAACAACAAAATCCACACTAGACAACTCCGATAATTCCCGAGAGATGGCGCTACTGAAGGTGGACAATTACATAAGTGCAACCTCACTCAATACCTTGTTGTGATTGGCTGGACTGGAATTTGAATTCAAACTGTTTAATATGCAGCACCAAATTCAAAATGCAGCGTGTGCGAACATGAGACAGACGAGAGGTTTATCTACTACTGTTTTAATATTGTTATTAATGTTCTCCAAGGCAGGAGCAGCTCCCACCCTGAAAGGGAACCGTCTGACCTCGAAACGGATATCAAAACTTGTATTTCTATGTTCTGAAATGGAAAGAGAAACAAGGATTTAATACCGATGTGACATTTGTTTACGTCTATGATTTCTATGCACAACCTAGTGCTGAATTCTGTTTTCTTATTATATCTTTTAGTGCATAAAAATTCTATCCCATTCATCATCACCATTGTTGTTTGAAATGTTGGAGTGTAACAATAACTTGCAACGGGAACTTACTATAGAAGGATTGTATCAAATCAACTATGAAGGTTGTTAAAACTTGTAACATTCTAAGTACGATTTACTTACATTTAAAAATAATTACAACTTCTGTTTACTTACATTCAAAAATGATTACGTTGTTAGGTAGAAAAGAGCATTATATGTGTCCTGAATTGAATACTATATAATATTAGAATCGTGTTCCAATATCAAATACTCAACCATGTAGAGTTCACTTAACTCTTTCCCACTGTATCATTTAAGCTCCCTTGCCTCCACCATAATTTTATTTAGGTTAGCACCTACATCATATGGTATTGAAAACGTATTGTTTATTGTTACAATTTTATATTTATGCTTTAAAGAAAATTAAAAATTAATTAATTTTATTGTAATACAGTAAATGTACGCCTGAAAATGCAATTTGGTTACGGAATAAGGATATACCGATAATCGTTCGATATAGCGATAATCGTTCGATATATCGATATATTTTCTGCGATATATACCGTTTATCGAAATTAAATTTGCAATATATTGCAATATCAATATATCGACATTTAATTCATTTTCTCCTTCACTAGAAATAATATTGAAAAATCATCAATGGGGTGATCTTATTACACCTCTTGGTTGCAGGAGGGTTAATGGATACATTACTGATAGTATCATATTTTATTTGTGACAACCTTCGACATAGAGTACCTGTGGAGTCCACATGAATGAGGAAGGTCAGTCAAAAGTTGTGAAATACGACAAATGCGAAGCCTTTATTTACAGATGTACAATTATTTTGCCTTTCTGTCCCATCCTGGATTCAAGGTTCTGCATTTCCTGTTCTATTGAAACTTGGCTGACACTGTTTAGGGTTTGGCTGTTACATAAAACAGATGTACTAATATTTGCTAATGTCCCTGCACACCGTTGAAGCCCGTCTGTCCAGCGAAACGACTTGTTTTGTATTATTATCTTGTGTATAGTATAATATTTTCTGTGAGAAAATCTCGCTTTATCCGCTTCTCTCTTATCGCAAACAGATTGTTAATGGATATAAGACTTCATCGGGAATCAATTTCAATTTCTTATCAAGTTTGACATTCATAGATTTTCTTTTAAATTTAAGATGACTGATCACATGAAAGAGTTACACAAAAGTTGTAATTCAAATCAAGATTTCAGGTATAACTCCCTGTAAAGTTGATTTGAATAATTTCGAGGGAAAAATTGTTCCGGAGCCGGGTATCGAACCCGGGACCTTTGGTTTAACGTACCAACGCTCTACCACTGGATCGGTGCCGGTTAGAGTTCCCGAGTAGCTCAGTGGTAGAGCGTTGGTACGTTAAACCAAAGGTCCCGGGTTCGATACCCGGCTCCGGAACAATTTTTCCCTCGAAATTATTCAAATCAACTTTACAGGGAGTTATACCTGAAATCTTGATTTGCATAATAAACGTCACTGTTCGTTAACAGAAAACCACAATTTAAGTCACACGGAGTTAGTGTGCACTCGAAGTTCGTTGCTTGACGGTTGTCAGTCCACTTTGAGGTCTGTGGATATAGAGGGAGAAATTGGATCGGTGCCGGTTAGAGTTCCCGAGTAGCTCAGTGGTAGAGCGTTGGTACGTTAAACCAAAGGTCCCGGGTTCGAGACCCGGCTCCGGAACAATTTTTCCCTCGAAATTATTCAAAAGTTGTAATGTTTTAACTCATTTCTGTGGAACTTTTATTTGAAATTATTTGTTTATAATTATTATTAAATATTTGTATAAATACACAAAATTATTTTGAGTTAAAGAGTGGCTAGGGAACCAAGCTTGATTCCAAGATTAACGTTGGATAACGTAAAATATTAAATTTTATATTAAAACAATGTTACATTGGCGTTAAAATTAATTTTACGATAGAGACATGATGGTTCCGATAAGCTAGATAATATAATTTTTGTTTAATGAAAATTCTATCAAGAACTTATGAATGGGAAACGAAGTTTAGACACCAAAATATATTATTTAGACGCGACTATACGTTAAGGAACACTGGCTAAAGAATGACGTCAGTTACTGTATTTACTTCACTGATATAAGGTTCGTTCCAGTACCAGGTGGTTTTTGTGATGGAGGCAGCTGTATTTTTGTCAAAACTTCAGAACTGCTCCGGGGTTCACTCAGCCTATCAAATTGAGTACCGGGTCTTTCCCGCAAATGAAAGGCAATCAGAACGTGGTGCCGACCACATCAACTCATTCTAGTGCAGAGATAAAGAAAGCATGGAGCTCTATCTCCATATCCCCCAAACGCCTTCATGCCGTATAAAGGGGAACCTTTATCTTTTACCTATCTATATAGTAACGGTGCACAAGAGATTATTCTCAAATTATCATGCAATGTAATGCTAAAAAATTGGCTTTCAATTTATGCCATCTGCTAGCATTTCAGCAGTTGCAAATGTTCAAGTCGTGCATTTTGGCAATTACCCAATTATTTATCCATTTTGTTACAGAAAGTGCACATACCAAGTAATGCTCTTAAAGATCACAATAAATCACAGTTAAAACGTACTTCCACTGGGCAGAATTAGAAACACACAAGCAGGAATTTAAATGTAGTTTAAATGATAAAGTATATACAGGGTGATTCAAAATATTGCGCACAAACTTAAGGAGCTAATAGAGGGGTCGAAATACAACTTTCGAATAGGAACTTATGGTCTAGGAACCAATCCTGGGTCAGTGCGTGCTTGGGAATGTCAGGAACTACATTGCAATGAGGCACTGGGTTCAATATACACTATGAAATAATGAAGCGTTCCACTGCCACCACGTTTGAATGGAGTGAGGTATAAGGTCTTCATACGAGATGTTCTTCTAGAACTGTTAGAGAATGTACCACTTATCGTGCCTCGTCAGATGTTGATCCAACTACACGGAGTATCTGCACACTTTTCTCTTCAAGTACGTGACATACTAAATGACACATATCCCGAGCGTTGGATCGGAAGGGAAGGTACAGTTGATTGGCCATCCCGCTCCCCTGATCTGGCGCTTCTTTATTTCTTCTTCTGGGGTTATATCAAAAGCCTCGTGTACGAGATACCAGCTTTCGACTAAGAAAGACTTCTCGCCAGGATACTTGTAGCATTCTGATGAGATTCATGAGGTGCGTGATGTACTTAGTAGAGTGCGCCAGCATTTTCTACGACCATGTTATGCCTGTTTTGAATGCAGTGGTCGCCATTTTGAACAATTTTTGTAAAAAAAAGTGTTGAGTAAACATTCTTTGTTTAACTTAAATGTGTGATTGTCCATTATGTAGTTCCTGACATTGGCAGGCTTGCACTGACCCAGGATTATTTCCTAGACCATAAGTTTCTATTCTAAAGTGAGGCCTAGTTGTATTTCGACCCTTCTACTGGGTGTTCATTTCAAAGTATGTCATGACGTCACTGTTGTGAGTCAGCGATTTGAAGCGAGTTTCAGCTTTTATATCAGAGAAGTTGCCTATTAATCAAGGCGTTCAATCTGAACTTGAAAACGTGTACGGTATAACTTGAACGTCGTAGCAACAGATGGCAGTCTGTACGGTCTGTGTGCTGCCATAACCTCTTTTAAGCTGTGTTTTGCGCGGGCAAGTCGTACCCAGGGTATTTGTTATCATCGGTTGCGTACGGCAACATTCCACAACACAAATCAAATGCTCCGTGTCCATGTTGACCGTCCAAGTTAATGTCAACAAATACATAAGTAATCGTCTTAACCCTCTCGCCATATCCCGACAGTAAGGAAAAAACTCATCTCAGTACGTGTTTCCAAACAGTTCACATTCCTGCCACTACTGGCGTTACCGTACGTATCTGTACGTACTTTTCAGAATGAACGCCGTACTTGCTAGGCAACTTCTCTGGCACATAGGTAATACGCCTCTGCGGAAGTGTAGGAAGATTGAATTCTCTAGGCTCACCCACATGACGTCATACAGCGAGCCATGACACACTTTGAACTGAACACGCAGTATAAGCTCCTTAAGTTTGTGCGCAATTTTTTTAATCATCCTGTATTTGCACTAAGAATGACTTATTATTCTAAAATTTTATTATAAATCATTGAATCATGTACGTACGTACACACATCGGTACATACGAGTATAATCATCGATTTTATAGATCTACTGTTTTCAAGAACTCAGAAAGATGGTTAATTAATCCTTCATGGTATTCTTTTAGTGTCGTTATGTTTCAAAATTCATCCAGTCATAATGTACTTTATTGAAATTTGGCCTCCTTAGCTTTAAACATGTAGATGAGGCAGATGTAAAGTTTCCATAAGGAACAATGCAAAACTCGTGTTACAGAGTTCCATTCTCATTTACATAGGCACAGGTTGATAGTTTGTTGACAGCGGTAGTAGAACAGGTTTTGTCTAGTTATTTTGTATAAGGCACGACGATTTATTGACTGTCAGATGTAGTATAGTCTCATTCTTCTTCGTGTAACCTTCCTCTTGGAGAAGTCAGCTGATGAAAATGACCTATGAGGTTAATACCCTCTAGAAGTAAAACAATTGACTGAATCGCTAAGTGATGGAAAATACATATCTGTATGTATATTTAGTTAGCTGTCCGAGGACTGGTTGGAACCTCACTAGTGACTCCAATAATGCATCACTCATGACGCAACTAAGCCAGGAGATAAAGGGGTAGGGTGGCCAGTTCCTTTCCCCCCTTCATTGCATACATCGCTGACTAGTACCATATTACGTTACACTGACCATACCAGAAAATACATAATAGTACATAATGCAACGAGCCTATAATGATAGTAATCAAGACGCAAGGATGTTTATGAAACGAGCGCAAACGAGTTTCATAATTTTCATACGAGCGTCTTAATTACCATTGTAGGCAAATTTCATACGACTTTTTATGCTCGACCATATTTCTAACTTGAAATTATTCATAAGTATTCATGTTATTCTTATCTGATTGAGGAGCGGAACTGACCTTGTGCAATCTCGTAAATTGTGAGATGTGCGCAGACGCGAAAGTATTGATTTTTTCCGGACAACTAATGTCGACGACCTTGATATAACCTAGAGAGTAAGATAAACGTTAAACTTGGTATAACCTTGAAATTGAATTCGACATTGAAAAACGAGATGACAAATTGAATTTATTCGAATATTATTTACAATTAACGCTAATTATTATAGTAACAGAACATAACCTTCTGCGACAGTATTGGATTTCCAGCCTGCGTGACGTTTTGCTAGTTGTCTTTCGATTGCATATCCGAGAATAATCGAAAACCTGAACTTTAATGAATAGGTGTACTTTAATGACATGCATTAAAGGAATGCTACCAGGTGTATAATTACTACATTTCGGCATGGTCGAGCATAAAATATTATAAACAAAATGTAAATGAGCATGTAGTAAAGAAAGTGAAAAGGGAGTTGCATTATATGTGGCATTGGAGAAAAATATTTCTGTGTTTTCTTCATTTATCGAACATTTACCGTTCGTTCACTCGTGTTTTAGCTTGTGGAAATCAGTAGTATCTGTTCAGCAGAGTCGACTGCAGGAATTGTGGCCTCCCCATTATAAACATTGTTTACCAATATTTTATGTCAGTATTTTAATTAATGTTGAAGTTGTGTAAGTGCTGTGAAAGCAAGCTAAGGAAATTTTATTACAATATCTAGCAACCTCGTTTGTTACTAAAATTGGAATTTTACTTGTCCAAGAGAAATAAAAAAAACCTTAGTTCAGTCTTACGATCAGTAAAATAAATACTTGCTTACTTACTGGCTTCTAAGGAACCCGGAGGTTCATTGCCGCCCTCACATAAGACCGCCATTGGTCCCTGTCCTGAGCAAGATTAAATCCAGTCTCTACCATCATATCCCACCTCCCTCATATCCATTTTAATATTATCTTTCCATCTACGTCTCGGCCTCCACAAAGGTCTTTTTCCCTTCGACCTCCCAACTAACACTCTATATGCATTTCTGGATTCGCCCATACGTGCTACATGCCCTGCCCATCTCAAACGTCTGGATTTAATGTTCCTAATTATGTCAGTTCTTTGTTGTGTAACTTTCTCCGTTGTCCCGTAACTTCATCCCTCTTAGCCCCAAATATTTTCCTAAGCTCCTTATTCTCAAACACCCTTAACCTATGTTCCTCTCTCAAAGTGAGAGTCCAAGTTTCACAACCATAAAGAACAACCGGTAATATAACTGTTTTATAAATTCTAACTTTCAAATTTTTTTACAGCAGACTGGATGATAAAAGATTCTCAACCGAATAATAACAAGCATTTCCTATATTCTGTGTTTAATTTCCTCCCGAGTATCAAAATAAATAAATAAAACTAAAATAAAATCTATACTAATAATAAATCTGTAGCCGAAATTTTTCTGGTAATTTTCGATTTTCCAAAAATAATTGGTCCTAACATATACAATTAACCACCCTGAAACCGAAAGTCGCTTTTTCGAAATTTTTGTTTGTATGTCTGTCTGTCTGTCTGTCTGTCTGTATGTTTGCTTGTTACCTTTTCACGCGATAATGGCTGAACGGATTTCGATGCAAATTGGAATATAAATTAAGTTCGTTGTAACTTAGATTTTAGGCTATATGGCATTCAAAATACATTATTTAAAAGGGGGGTTATAAGGGGGCCTGAATTAAATAAATCGAAATATCTCGCTTATTATTGATTTTTGTGAAAAATGTTACCTAACAAAAGTTTCTTTAAACATAATTTTCGATAAGTTTTATTCCTTGAAAAATTTTGATATGACTGATATTTAATGAGATAAATGAGTTTTAAAATTAAAATAACTGCCATCTAAGGCCGTGTAATGAATTAAAAAACAAATGACTTCGTCTATAAGGGGCCTTGGACAGCAACAATCGAAAGCTATGAAAGATAGCCTACAGATAATGTTTCTGTGTTTGTATGAAGTAATATCAGAAGCTAAATTAACCGATTTGTATAATTAATTATTATTTCACCATTGGAAAGTGTAGTTACTCTAGATGGACATAATGCTATAATGTTATTACAGTAACTTCTGAGTGAATCGAGGACAGGTAAGATTAAAATAGCTTCTTATGCACAGAAAACTTGATAGGCTATTCTGTACATTCGTTTCCTGTATTTCGTAAAATAATTTTTATGACCAAATGAGTGGTCTCTGGATCAAAATGATCGCATTTTAATTATGCAAATACAATTTAAATTAAGTAACATATTAAACGATTTATCCTTATATCAAACACGAATGTTCCCTGGATCAAATGTCCTATTTTAATTATGTAATTACTTTATATTTATTTCTAACGGGTGCAGCGGAGCGCACGGGTACGGCTAGTTCATTAATAATTTCCTGGTCAAGGGCAGGTCTTACACTCCAACCCCAGCATTTTCCAGTCTTTTCTTTCTGCTTTCCTCTTAGTTTCCGCATATGATCCATACATCTATTTATCTATATGAGTTTTCCTTGACATTACATTTATGTTAATTGGTGATGTACAAAATTAGTATTAACTCGTTAGATTAAATACATATCCATCATCATCGTTTACCTCTGATTGAGGTTCTGGCTGATATGGACATCTATTGTCAGGCAGTACATCTCACTTCACGATATGTGTCAGAGAAAGAACAATAAATTGTTTGTATACATCTGAAGTCTGATTAGTGGAATATGTAGCTAGTCGGCGATATATGCAATGGAGGGGGAAAAGAACTGGCCACCCTACCCCATTATCTCCTGGCAGAGTTGCCTCATAAGCGGGAAGCCCATTTCCGTTCCCAAACGTACAGTGGATCGAGTAGTTTCTTCTGGTACATCCATTAGAGGAGACTCGGCTAATTCCGCAATATTAAGAAGTAAAGAACAAGTAAACAAAAGAACGACCATGCGATAAATTGATAGTGATAAATCGAGCTGCAGAAATTATCGCGATGTATGACTGTGATTGGTTGGAATTCAAAATTTCATTACACTTCATTGGCCGAAAGTGGAATGACGTCATATAAACGAAATAGTCGATCTAATTATATTTTCTGTCATATGTAGCACTAATGTTTTGTATAGAGCTAATTTCACACAGTTATGGCCGGTTTGTCCAAGTATTGTTAGAAGACTTAACGACTGTTAAACCTTCAACAGTTTGTTAAATACAGTTTTTCCATTCGTTCAACACCAGTTTGGCTTAACAGATTCTTAACCGTTTGTTAACTTTAAATGTAGGATTTGAGGCCGTTAACTCATTTAACAAACAGTTAAAAATGGCGGATAACACCACAGCTGTTCAGACAAAAGTTGTGAAAATAACATGTTATGTTTCTCTTTGAGGAATGTTTAGAGTAAGGGCCGGTTTCACCAAGCTTCAGTAAATCAGTCCAAATGAAACATTAACTAGTACTGAACATTGAAATATTTACACGATTACGTTTGTATGTGAGCTGTGTCCGTAGACTTCAAGCCTAGCAGTTATATGTGCCTCGTCGCACTGGTTGCTTCATGGTACCCAGATGGAGTAGTCAGTAGCGTGTTGGCTTGCTATCACAGGGGCCCGTGTTCGATTCTCGGCGATAACTTTTTTTTTTAACGTAACTAATTTTTATACATGTTACCTTTCTTCATTTTTATAATTTTGTGTAGTGGAACTTATTATTTCGCAATTCTGGCTCCACTAGCAGAATTTGAAAAACTCTTGGGAGATCAATTTTCTTCCCGAAATAAAACAAAGATAAACAAACAAATTAAAGAAAAATAAAAGAAATACACATGTGGATCTAATACATTGTCCACATGCCACCGGCGTCTATCACTGCCTGGCATTTTCGGGGCATTGAGTCCACCAGATCGCGGAAATAGTTCTGGTCCTTAGCGAAATCTTCCCAGGTAACCAGAACTTGATCCCAGAACTGATCTGGATTTTGAGGTGGGATGTCTCGATATTTGTCAATCCTCTTTTTCATGCTTTTCCGTGAACCGTCTTTGAACGTTTATGGCGGTGTGCGCGGGGTGATTATCCTGCTGGAAAATTAAATTTCCATCGGAAAGAAAACGATTATAAATTCCAAGAATCCAGCTCTTTCGCTTCTGTTTTAAAGCCAGTGCAAACATATCTTATCGCTAGCTATAATGTAATTATTGTCACCTGGTGGTCATAATGCTGAGATTTTTCTAAACAGAAATTCATATTTAGCATTATAAAATGTAACCATACATAATAATTATTATTCAATAGGAGTCAATGCAACTTTCATTTATCAATTCTCTGTATTGTATGAATCATGGCTACTGTAATAGGTTACGATTTTATACATTTTTCATGACTTACTCTACAGTACAGAATTTAAATAATAATATCAGCCAATAAGAAGTTGTCTTATATTTGCAAAATCATTACCAACTGCTGTTGAGTCGTTAGAATAGTATTAACGACAGTTAAAGTTAAGTGTTGGTTATTTTAAACAAAATTATATTGGAAAAATGGAAAATATCTTAACAAAACGTTAAAAATAAACCAGATGTTAATTTAACATTTGTTAAGCCAAATTAAACATTACTTGGAAAAACTGGCCATTAGTGTGCTTATATGGTTAAAAAGTAGCTGAACAGACGATTTCAATTTAGTAGCAATCCCACTTTCAGTTGTCATGCTCCATTATTATTATTATTATTATTATTATTATTAGGCTATTATTATTATTATTATTAGGCTATTATTATTATTATTATTATTAGGCTATTATTATTTACCGAATTAGGTTATACCTTTCATAGTGTCCTGACGTAAGCATTTAAAGCCAGAGTTTGAACCCTAAAACTAAACCGATAACTTTCCTAACTTGTTTGGGAACGAAAATGCTCTACCTGCCCATAAGTAGTGCCGTGTTGATAATCACTTGTGAGATTCATACCTATCTTTGGACAGTTGACTAAACAACAACGTCATCGTTATCCCTATAAAAGTCATCTTCAATTACGAATTAGTTAGCCCTAATACATTGACCTGTGCCAGCCTCATCCATTGGCCTTCTCAGAGGTCTTACTTTTCCCTTAAACATTTCTATTTTTAATGTGTTATTATTAGGGCTAGGATTTTGATGAGATTGCATCTTTTTTCTAGTAAGCCAGAAACATAGCTGCTTTAGTATTTATATGTTATGTGATAAACTGAGTGTTTTAAGACACATTTGTTAGGGCATTTTTTTTTGCATCTTTTGTTTTATTTGGACATTTTTTAGGCATTTTCATTTAATTTTGGCCATAAATCCCCATTATTAATATAAAGTAATGTTTATATCCTTTGATATTTTGTCCATTAATACATATTATTTTTTTACTTGGTTATTTCACAACGCTGTATCAGCTACAAGATTATTTAGTGTCGATGGAATTGGTAATAGCGATATGATATTTGGCGAGATGAGGCCGAGGATTCGCAATAGATTACCTGACATTTGTCTTACGGTTGGGAAAAACCTCGGAAAAAAACCCAACCAGATAATCAGCCCAGGTGGGAATCGAACTCGCGACCGAGCGCAACTCCGGATCCGCAGGCAAGCGCCTTAACCGGCCGAGCTACGCCGGTGGCTAATACCCATTATTATGTATAATATTTTAATCATTTTTCTACACAAATATTGCCGTTTTAAAGTAGTACACTCCGACCACCCCTTCAATATTGACTCGTCTATACCTGCTAATTCCGTATAAGAGTAGCCTTGTGGTGGACTACATGGGAACTACATCAGGTAAAATAATTAATTAAAGTATACCACTTACAAAAAAATTATGTACAATTAAATAAACTTAAATGTTGGTACTAGAATTTAATTTAATTACCAGTCTAAATATGAAGTATTACAAAACCTCTTTTCCTACTAAGCCAATTATGTAAGAACAATTTTTAGGGTATTTTAAGGGCATTTTTTTTTTAGATTTTTAGGTCATAAATGCGTTTTTAGGACATTTTTTCATGATTTATAGGTAATCAAAATCCTAGCCCTAGTTATTATTCTACGAATTCCCTTTTTATGCATTCTCAAAACATGTAAATATGCAGTTATTTTTGTGTTCAGTTTTGTTAGTGACTAGTTGTAATTTGAAATTTTCTAACATGTTCTTCTTTGTCTTTTTATTCTAGAGAGTACAAACTCCATAAGAGCACAGAAGCATTTTATGTGCCACATTTTATTTATTTAGGCCTATTCATTTCCTGTCTAACCACCACTTTCTTTATCGCATACTTTTGTATGGGAATGTTTCTGCTGACCAACTTTTTGTCTTCGTATCTTTATTGTAAACATCGAGTGAAAGAGACACATTCGGCAGTGTCATGCTTTATAATTGAAATGTTACTGAGGTTCTTGAACTCTTGATTTCTTTGCTAGGTATAATGACAAGTTTGCGAAGTCACGTATGAAATGCTTAACAGCTTTATGAAACGTCATATTATTATTGTGATGTGTACAAACGTTTGAGATATTTATTAGTAGGGACCGGATTTGTATGTTTTTCCTTGCTTCTGAACTCCTAATTTCTTCATTACTTTTCCGAATCATGATCGTAGGAATCGTATATGTGAATTCTGATGAACCTAAAAAAACTAAATTAGATCTTAGTACCTAAAAAAAAACCTAAATCATTGTTGATAAGCGTTATCCTGTATTCACTGCGTTATACGTTGATTTTTTTTTTATTTTGAGAGAAATATCAATACATTTCGAGAGAGGGGGAGGGGGAGATAGGGAGAGAGAGGGAAGAACACTCTCGACTTGGAGGAGGCTGCCTCAGTCCCTAAGGCAAAATCTGTGACATCTATGACTCGTTTGCTTTTCTCAAGGCACATTTCAGTGACCTTCCAATAGTACATATGCAAAGAGCCAATAATGGTAGTAATTAAGACGCGAGTATGTTTATGAAACGAGCGCAAGCTCTTAATTACCATTATAGGCAAGTTTCATACGACTTTTTATGCTCGACCATATTTCTAACTTGAAATTATTCATAACTATTCATGTTATTATCTGACTGGGGAGCGGAACTGACCTTGTGCAATATCTCGTAAATTGTGAGATGTGCGCAGACGCGAAAGTATTGATTTTTTCCGAGGAACAAATGTCATTGACCTTGATATAATCTAGAGAGTAAAATAAACATTAGTCTTGATATAACCTTGAAATTGATTTAGACATCGAAAAACGAGATGACAAATTGAATTTATTTGAATATTATTTACAATTAACGCTAATTATTATAGTAACAGAACATAACCTTCTGCGACAGTATTGGGTTTCCAGCCTCCGTGACGTTTCGCTAGTTGTCTTTCGATTGCATATCCGAGAATAATCGATACTTGCGCTTTCATATTGCTACAATGGTGTTTTCTGATTGGTGGAACACCTGGACTTTAATGAATAGGTGTAGTTTAATGAGGTCCATTAAAGGGCTGCTACCAGGTGTATAATTACTACATTTCGGCATGGTCGAGCATAATAGTACATTATGCAACGAGCCTATAATGAAGGTAATTAAGAAGCGAGTATGGATATTTATGAAACGAGCGCAAGCGAGTTTCATAATTTTCATACGAACTTCTTAATTACCATTATAGGCGAGTTTCATACGACTTTTTATGCTCGACCATATTTCTAACTTGATATTATTAATTTTGTTTGTATCTGACCTTGACCAATGTCCCGTATGTTGTGAGATGTGCGCAGATGCGAAAGTATTGATTTTTTCCGAGGAACACATGTTCACATTGACCTTGCTAGGCCATAAGAACCTACAGAGATAACATTGAAATTAAATTAGACATTGAAAAACGAGATGACAAATTGAATTTATTTGAATATTATTTACAATTAACGCTAATTATTATAGTAACAGAACATAACCTTCTGCGACAGTATTGGATTTCCAGCCTCCGTGACTTTTCGCTAATTCTCTTTCGATTGCATATCCGAGAATAATCGATACTTGCGGTTTTATAACGTTAGAAAGCTGATCTGTCATTGGCTGAACAGTTGTAACTTGTATCGTCATTGGCTGAAAGACCTGACCTTTAATGAGTAGGTGTACTTTAATGACATGCATTAAAGGTCTGCTACCAAGGTGTATAATTACTACATTTCGGCATGGTCGAGCATAAAATATATTAAGTAGGGCCTACTTGCAGTCTTCGTCGCCACAACTGAAAGATGCAATTGGTAGCATTGACTCTCTTCTACAAAAACAAGTACCAGGACCTGGGTGGGTGAAGCCGACGCATTAAAACTGAAGAAAGTATTGCAGAGGAATCCAGGGTTTGAAAAAATAAAAAATGTGTGCTCCATTCTCCAGGAGTGGAAGCTTCAATAGTCAGTTACCGTGGTTACCTGCTATAGCGGGAGCGAATTTGCACCTATGACGTCATGTGCTGTCAAAAGAACCTTTTTGTCCTTCAAATGTATTTTGAGAAACAATAGAAAAAACTTAAGTTGAGAATCTTGAAAATTATTTGGTCATGTATTGCAACCAGAAACAATACTTACTTACTTACTTACTTACAAATGGCTTTTAAGGAACCCGAAGGTTCATTGCCGCCCTCACATAAGCCCGCCATCGGTCCCTATCCTGTGCAAGATTAAGCCAGTCTCTATCATCATACCCCACCTCCCTCAAATCCATTTTAATATTATCCTCCCATCTACGTCTCGGCCTTCCTAAAGGTCTTTTTCCCTCCGGTCTCCCAACTAACACTCTATATGCATTTCTGGATTCGCCCATACGTGCTACATGCCCTGCCCATCTCAAACGTCTGGATTTCAAGTTCCTAATTATGTCAGGTGAAGAATACAATGCGTGCAGTTCTGTGTTGTGTAACTTTCTCCATTCTCCTGTAACTTCATCCCGCTTAGCCCCAAATATTTTCCTAAGCACCTTATTCTCAAACACCCTTAACCTATGTTCCTCTCTCAGAGTGAGAGTCCAAGTTTCACAGCCATATAGAACAACCGGTAATATAACTGTTTTATAAATTCTAACTTTCAGATTTTTGGACAGCAGACTGGATGACAAGAGCTTCTCAACCGAATAATAACACGCATTTCCCATATTTATTCTGCGTTTAATTTCCTCCCGAGTGTCATTTACATTTGTTACTGTTGCTCCAAGATATTTGAATTTTTCCACCTCTTCGAAGGATAAATCTCCAATATTTATATTTCCATTTCGTACAATATTCCCGTCACGAGACATAATCATATACTTTGTCTTTTCGGGATTTACTTCCAAACCGATCGCTTTACTTGCTTCAAGTAAAATTTCCGTGTTTTCCCTAACCGTTTGTGTATTTTCTCCTAACATATTCACGTCATCTGCATAGACAAGAAGCTGATGTAGCCCGTTCAATTCCAAACCCTGCCTGTTATCCTGAACTTTCCTAATGGCATATTCTAAAGCGAAGTTAAAAAGTAAAGGTGATAGTGCATCTCCCTGCTTTAGCCCGCAGTGAATTGGAAAAGGATCAGATAGAAACTGACCTATACGGACTCTGCTGTATGTTTCACTGAGACACATTTTAATTAATCGAACTAGTTTCTTGGGAATACCAAATTCAATAAGAATATCATATAATACTTCCCTCTTAACCGAGTCATATGCCTTTTTGAAATCTATGAATAACTGATGTACTGTACCCTTATACTCCCATTTTTTCTCCATTATCTGCCGAATACAAAAAATTTGATCAATAGTCGATCTATTACGCCGAAAACCGCACTGATGATCCCCAATAATTTCATCTACGTACGGAGTTAATCTCCTCAAAAGAATATTGGACAAAATTTTGTACGACGTCAACAAAAGTGATATTCCTCGAAAGTTACCACAGTTGGTTTTGTCCCCCTTTTTAAAAATAGGTACAATTATGGACTCCTTCCATTGTTCTGGTACAATTTCCTTTTCCCAAATAGCAAGTACAAGTTTATAAATTTCGCTATATAATGCACTTCCACCCTCTTGTATTAATTCTGCTGGAATTTGATCGATACCTGGAGACTTGTACTTTTTCAGATTTTCTATCGCAATTTCGACTTCTGAAATCGTGGGTTCGGGTATAAATGGCTCAGCAGTTTACCAGTAAATAATATTGTTTGTTTGTTTGTTACTTTTTAAAATAATTGTTGATCGAATTTGAACAAATTTAATCCAAAAGTTGTGTATGTACTGTACCTTTTATCTATTGAAAATTGAAATTTATATAGTTATAGTATATATTGAGGGAAAGAAGACAGAGGACGGACACTGGAAAGTTTTCTTTTCTCAATCTTACTATCAGGGACTGGAATGCTTTACCTGCAGACTTACTAAAGGCTTTACCAATAACCAAAAATGTATTTATAAATACGCTTAAAGACTTTACTAATAGAAGATAGTATATTATACACACTATTTAAAGGGTGTAATTGATATCTTGTTATTTGAAGTGTTCTATCAGTGAGGAAGTGTGTTGTGTCAGTGAAGTCGATTGTATAAGTGAAGTGTGTTGGTGTCAGTGAAGTGGCTGTGCAAAATATTTGAACAGTGAAATGGTTAGAAGTGTTAGTGAAATCAGGATAGAATCAGTGCAGTGAGTGAGTTCACAGCGAAATAAATGTAGTGCCGAAAGGTACTTGTGCAGGTATGAACCTGTCACACTCGTGGGTCTTAGTTCGAACTTAGGGTTAAGATACAAATTAGATTTACTTTAAATGTTATTTTAAGTGACCATGCTTCATTTAATTTAGGATGCTCATTATTATTATTATTATTATTATTATTATTATTATTAATTATTGTTTTTTATCAGTTGTGTTTATTATTAATTGTCATTATTGAGTGTAATTAGTTACCACTGCCACCGGGATATACCCATTTGCAGTGTGAATAAATAAATACATGCATACATACATACATACATACATATCAAGGCAAATTATATTAGATAAAATATTAATTCTTACAATAATTTATTCAAACTACAAATAAAGTTAAAGGGAAAGGATAAAAAATTTAGAATCTTATAAATTTTAATAAATGGTTTGGTTCTTGAAAAGGTCAGTTTCGTGGTCCATGTTACCTTAATAAATATATATTTATTTTTTAAGAATAACTGTAAGGATACATTTTTAACGATCGGGCAGTTTTTGCGAACTTTTTCACAGGTTGGACGTAAAACCTAAAAAAAAACCTATTTCACCTATTCCAAAAACCTAAAATGGTCTGCAAATCAAGCTTTCAGGTATAACTCCCTGTAAAGTTGATTTGAATAATTTCGAGAGAAAAATTGTTCCGGGGCCAGGCATAGAACCCGGGACCTTTGGTTTAACGTACCAACGCTCTACCAATTGGATCGATGTCTGGTAGATTTTCCCGGTAGCTCAGCTGGTAGAGCGTTGGGTTCGATGCCTGGCCCCGGAACAATTTTTCTCTCGAAATTATTCAAATCAACTTTACAGGGAGTTATACCTGAAAGCTTGATTTGCATAATAGACGTCACTGTTCGTTAACAGAAAACCACAATTTAAGTCACACAGGGTAAGTGTGCACTCAATGTTGGTTGCTTGTCGGTTGTCAGCCCGCTTTGAGGTATGTGGATATAGAGGGAAAAATTGGATCGGTGTCTGGTAGAGTTCCCGGGTAGCTCAGTTGGTAGAGCGTTGGTACGTTAAACCAAAGGTCTCGGGTTCGATGCCTGGCCCCGGAACAATTTTTCCCTCGAAATTATTCAAATCAACTTTACAGGGAGTTATACCTGAAAGCTTGATTTGCATAATAGACGTTACTGTTCGTTAACAGAAAACCACAATTTAAGTCACACAGAGTAAGTGTGCACTCAATGTGGTTGCTTGTCGGTTGTCAGCCCACTTTGAGGTCTGTGGATATAGAGGGAAAAATTGGATCGGTGTTTAGTAGAGTTCCCGGGGAGCTCAGTTGGTAGAGCGTTGGTACGTTAAACCAAAGGTCCCGGGTTCGATGCCTGGCCCCGGAACAATTTTTCCCTCGAAATTATTCAAATCAACTTTACAGGGAGTTATACCTGAAAGCTTGATTTGCATAATAGACGTCACTGTTCGTTAACAGAAAACCACAATTTAAGTTACACAGAGTAAGTGTGCACTCAATGTTGGTTGCTTGACGGTTGTCAGCCCGCTTTGAGGTCTGTGGATATGAGGGAAAAATTGGATCGGTGTCTGGTAGAGTTCCCGGGTAGCTCAGTTGGTAGAGCGTTGGTACGTTAAACCAAAGGTCCCGGGTGCGATGCCTGGCCCCGGAACAATTTTTCCCTCGAAATTATTCAAATCAACTTTACAGGGAGTTATACCTGAAAGCTTGATTTGCATAATAGACGTCACTGTTCGTTAACAGAAAACCACAATTTAAGTCACACAGAGTAAGTGTGCACTCAATGTTGGTTGCTTGACGGTTGTCAGCCCGCTTTGAGGTCTGTGGATATAGAGGGAAAAATTGGATCGGTGTCTGGTAGAGTTCCCGGGTAGCTCAGTTGGTAGAGCGTTGGTACGTTAAACCAAAGGTCTCGGGTTCGATGCCTGGCCCCGGAAGAATATTTCTCTCGAAATTATTCTAAAATGGTCTTTTTAAAAACCTAAAAATCCGGTCCCTAATTATTAGCCTTGGAGAATTGAAATACGTTAGTTGTGAAAGAGAGAATGCAAGATTGTGGCAACGTATATAAACATGAGAGTGCAAAATCCTTCTTGGACAAAATTTATGTGAATCTTAAACAGGCTCGGAGTTAGTTTCGGTTTTGCATGATACTTGACCCCTGTTTTTTTAGTGATAATGATTGGAGATGCTGCCCCCACGTTGGCTTGATGCCAGGCAGTGCCCAACAAGGGGCAATGACCTGCAGGAACTGGTAGTGAATACCATTAAAGGTTCAGTATTAAGAATATGATAGCAGCGCAGATGTAGCTCCTTCCCTGCCCCAGGGGGGTTCCTATTCAGTCCCGTTACTTCTGCATTGACAGCTTTATAGGGTAACACTAAATAGAATATCTATCATGCTCTAATGCCTGATGGAATTCTTGTGGTCTGTTACTTTCTTCTGGCATTGCTGCGGTGCAACATCGTCAGTTGTTCCATTACATTTGCTCCGCAGCCATCTAAAAACACGTCTATTGTGAGGTGGGAGTTGCCACCTGCTGGTCGCAATGTTTTTGGTGACCGTGAAAAATAGTTTCAATGCCAGCCTTCAGCCAGGTTCATGATGCAAGGTCTTATGGCTTTGACTCTCTTTCACTGAAGATGGAAGCTCTGATAACCTTGGTTCCTGTGGCCTGGGAGAAGTATGTCATTGTCTCCCGAGTTAACAACCTGAGATACTGAAAGCAGTTAACTTTTATTTTCTTACTTTCTTCAAGACTATGATTATGGTAATTACGTTTGGATGTTTTAAAGAGAAGACAGGAAATATGAGTTCCCTTGTTGACTTCAACGTTTCACCTTTATATTTTGAAATAGAGAAAACTGCCTCTGCTGGGAATTTGTCATGCCATTCAATGGAAGAAGAGGAGAAACGATTAGGACAAGAGATAGAGGAGAACGAAGGAAAGCAGAAAAGAAGGAGAAATAATAACTTGCATATTATTTTTATATTTTATGCTCGACCATGCCGAAATGTAGTAATTATACACCTGGTAGCAGTCCTTTAATGCATGTCATTAAAGTACACCTATTCATTAAAGTTTAGGTTTTCGATTATTCTCGGATATGCAATCGAAAGACAATTAGCGAAAAGTCACGGAGGCTGGAAATCCAATACTGTCGCAGAAGGTTATGTTCTGTTACTATAATAATTAGCGTTAATTGTAAATAATATTCAAATAAATTCAATTTGTCATCTCGTTTTTCAATTCTAAATCAATTTCGAGGTTATATCAAAATTAGTTCATGTTATTCTCTAGATTATATCAAGGTCAATGACATTATTGTTCCTCGGAAAAAATCAATACTTTCGCGTCTGCGCACATCTCACAATTTGCGAGCGATGCACAAGGTCACTTCCACTCTTCAGTTAGATACGAATAAAATGAATACTTCTGAATAATTTCAAGTTAGATATATGGTCGAGCATAAAAAGTCGTATGAAACTTGCTTATAATGGTAATTAAGACGCTCGTATGAAAATTATGAAACGAGCGCAAGCGAGTTTCATAAACAAACATACTCGGTTCTTAATTACTATCTTTATAGGCTCGTTGCATAATGTACTATTATGTTATCAGTTTATTACTAATACGGAACAATACAATACGATTCAAAAGGCATTTGTAAAATGTTAAGCGATGGAAGGTAACGTTGCCTAGAATAATGTAAACAAACAAATCCATTATTTGCCATAGTTACCGAAATAATAGCAATTGAAATGTTTTAACATATATTAATAATTATTAGACCCCGTATGTTTGGCAAAATGCCTTTTTACTAGGTGGAAGTAAATCATTATTTGCATAGATATAAATGTGATTTGGAGTAAATCAAAGTGATAGGGCCAATTTTTATTTTGCCCTTTTAAGGTGTTTCTTACTAACAAAAACCTTTTTTGTCATTGTAAAGCAATATTTCATGTTTATTTGCAATTTTCTAATTGATAGTAATGTAATGTATTTGAAATTTAAATATTTGAAACAATGACTAACTTTACTAACAATAGTAAATAAAAGTAATTTCTGAAGATGGCCGATAGCAGGCCGAAACATATTAACAAGATAACATAAAATTTAACACGTGAAAGATATATAATACGTTTTCTCAAAGTAATTTATTTCGTTGCTTAATCTGCCAATAATCGTGCTTTAATACTATTGGTGTAATATGAATAATGATCGACAATCCACAGTTACAAGTATAATATTGTCAAGTCTTCACGGTACCAACAATCAGCTTTATAATTTTAAATATTCAGCTCCTTTGCTTTCATATTTTCAAATCTTACTGTCACAACTTTCTGTTACACGTGTTTATTATTGTAGGAGAAAGAAATTTGAGTAAGGAACAGTCAGTTATTGTCGGGTGACAGAAGGTATAAGATCGGTTAGCTAGAATGCCTAAATTCAGTAAATCATTGAAAAGTAAACTTCGTGCTTACGTTAGTGAATTTGGTGCCCATGCGTTTTCAACTGGTGGAACAGTTTTGTTATGTAAGGTTTGTGAGAAGACAGTTCATCACGAAAAAAAGTATTTTGTGCGAGATCGTGCGTATTTGCTTGTTTTCCGCACAGAACCAATATGCGGTAAGTGTGAAATACCATATTCAGTATTCCCAACGTAACAAACATAACAATTTCCCTCTTCTTACCGCTTAAGCGCGACATTCATTTTACTGCTTTAGGCTTTTAACATATTATTTTTAGAGACGTTTAACATAGTAATAATTATAAATTGGAAACTTACCACTGCAATTTCACCTAAATTGCAATGTTAATTATTGTTTTTTAAATATTTGCAAAAATTAAGTAAAGTCTACTACTCCACGAAACTTATTTCATTCCTGATACAAGTAACATTAAGGAAGCCGTGAAAAAATCAACAAGATTCCAGGTGCGGATGTTATTACTGCAATATGTTATATAAATAATATTGTTAAAATATTAAAATGAAAAATAAATCATCACATAACCTTACCGTTTGTTTTAAGTTCGCATTTATAGACTGGGGGAAAAAAATACAGACGTATATCACGGCCTGCTGGAGTAGAGTAAACACAGAAAACATTTTATAGCAACAATGTTGAAGAAAGATATTTTGGTTTTCCGAAGTTGCCGTCATTAAACAGAAACCAAGATGGAGATTTCATTGCAACTAATTAGAAATTCGTCTTTCAGGTATGTAATAAACGATCTTCGCATAAAATAATGTACGATACACGAGCGGTATGTTTGTTTTCATGTTCTCGGAAATTAAAAAAGCTCAACTACGTTTCGCTTTTTCAATCTTTTCCTCGACCATGAAAACGTCAACATGCCGCTCTTGTAACGTATATTACTATTATGTCAACATGTGTCACCTACGAAGTAAATATGTGAGTCATGTTAATATAATTTAAATTTATTGCTGAAATATATTATGCCTTTTTAAAATTTATAATGCCTTTTTTAAAGATTCATGTGCCTTTTTTATGTTTTATTACCTTTTTTGCCTGCCTATTTTAACTATTATAAATGCCTAAACATCCGGGCTCTAGTCATAACTCTGGGGAGGGTTCAATTTTGTAAACAATCGCCTCCCTGTGATGGTCGAATTTACAAGAAGACAGTCGCCCTGGGTGGCACAGTCGGTGGAGTGGCCTTCTGTGTCCGAGGTTGCGGTTTCGATTCTGGCTCAGGTCGATGGCTGTGTGCTTAAATGTGACAGGCTCATGTCGCTAGGTTTAGTGGCATGTAAAATACTCCTGCGGGACAAAATTCCGGCACACAGGCGACGCTGATATAACCTCTGCAGTTGCGAGCTTCGTTAAATAAAACTTAATTTATAAAAAAAAAAAATACAAGGAGACAAATTAGATCACTTAGCTTAAAAAATCTAGAGAATTACAATTTCACCCGTTTTATCTCTTAACTGCTCTTTGGTCCCCCAACGGGTCGCTGTCCTCCGGATTGAGGATCACTGTTGTAATCTACAGAGTAATTTATACAGAACTAACACATTTCTTTCTTTCTTTATTTCAAAATGAATGATGCTAGCCATAATTTGTTATACCTCAAATGTAGAGTATCTTCGGGAGATTACTAACCTCTATAGCAAATGTTGAAAATTCTTTATATATTCGGCTGGAAATTCACTTAATGACCACTTTTTAACGTCAAATTAAGCAGGAGTTTTGATTCCCTGTCACGAGATGCGCAGATGTTTATTCTTTATTCCTCATTGTTGGCAGTTGTTTTCGACATTTTGTTTCAGTCGCTGAAAATGCAGTACACATTAAATCAACGGCTCTTCCTTGTGAAGCAATACTGGATTACGAATTCAATTACAGCTACTCAAAGGGTATACCAGAGAAAATTTGGTGTTCTCAATCCCTCCCCACAAAGAAACACAATACTGGGGCTGGTAAACAAATTGGAAACAAATGAATCTCTAAAAGAATAATAATTTTAATGACAATAAATGTACAGCATAAAGAATAAACATCTGCTCATCTCGTGACAGGGAATCAAAACTCCTGCTTAATTTTACGTTAAAAACTGGTCATTAAGTGAATTTCCAGCCGAATAAATAAATAATTTTCAACATTTGCTATAGAGGTTAGTAATCTCCCGAAGATACTCTACATTTGAGGTACAACAAATTGTGGCTAGCATCATTCGTTTTGAAAGAAAGAAAGGTGTTAGTTCTATACTGTATAAATCACTCTGTATATCTTAGGCCAAGATGCCTTACTAAAGCAAAGTGAGGAAAATGGGGACCTCCTCAACAAAAAGGTTGAAAAACTGGCGTATTATAACATTAGCACAGTCTAGTATATACAGTCACGAAGCTCAATATGTAGTAAATATGCATCCATAGTTGCTAACCACTAGGGTCGCTAATATCGCCTCATTACAGACAATGCGAAATAGTACTGACACAGTCTATTGTTCCTAGCACCCTCACAACTCAAGCTTCGTGACTGTTTATACTATACTGTGATATTAGATCACCAATATTCGGCAAGTATGCAAATAGTTGCGCGCAGCAGTCACCAGAGTAAAGGAAACTACGAAACTATTAAGGCTGGTTCACAATAAAACGGAAACGAAAATCGGAACGAAAACGAAAACGAAAACGGTAAAATTGTTAAAATGTGTACATTTAAATGTGATCATTCACAATTATTAACGAAAAGCTTGCCGGAGCCCGGGATCGGGAACGGAGAGTAGGCCAAGTTTCAACTTTAGCGTTCACGTTTCCGATCACAGCCCACTAGATTCATTCTATTGCCATCTAAAAGCTATTTTGTCGTATATTTTGTAGCAAGAAGACCGTGACATAACCTGTGCATTATTTTGTTCTGTGCTGTGCATCATGGAGCAAGTTTTATTTGATGAGATTCTAATATTGAGTGTTGAGGAAAATCCTCACGTTTACGATAAGCGACGCGCCTCGTATAAAGATGAGAAAAGAAGAAGAATACGTGGCTTTCAGTAGCTGCATCTTTGAACACCGATCGTAAGTGAATCATATTTTATTACTGTATTAGTTGTATTACACACTACATATTCATGCTTCAATTCAATAACTACTGTTGTGTTCATTTTTGTTCCATTACAAATGTTTCTTCTCTAATTATTTTACGTTATGGTAGACTTAAAATAGGTTGTGATAATTAAGATGCATGGGCATATTTATAGTACCGTACCTAATGAAATGTTTCAGTTGAAATTTCGAAGTTGGTTAACCTGTGTTTATGTTGGCTGCCTTGTACTCATGCGAGAACACCATTGGCCAATTATACACATCAGAATGCGTAATATCGACTTTACATATCGTTATTGACATGTATATCGATATGCATAGTCGTCTACGTTCTCGGTTTATTGTGAATCAAAAATTTTCATATTCACGTCCTCTGCTTCTCGTTTTCATTCTGGTTCTCGCTCCCGGTTTATTGTGAACCAGCCTTTACCCATCTGCCGTATGATGCAGAGAATGAATAGTGTGTGTTAAACGCAACGGCAGTATAGAAACCTGATGTGTGTCATTTGGAAGAAAACTTCCTTCTTTCCCATTTAATACTTTCACCACTGAGCTACAAACTGTAATTGTAGGTTTACAGAAGCTCCGAGAACTACCAGTTCCAGAATATCTATTTTCCACTCTATTTGCATGGTTGTTTCGCTTTCTTTTCTGCAGAAATCGTCTTAAATCAAAATAATGAATCAGTAAATGACAACATACATTCATTACTACGTTCTTTATTTTTGTGACAGTCTTCTTTTTATCGAGGTCAAGGTTACGTTAGTAGAAATTATGTTGCAATGGATGAGCGCAACAGTCGTCTAGGTGTGTAGACAGTTCCTGAATTAATACAGAGACATCATTTTATTTTTACTAACATTTTTAATATTAACCTGGCTATATCTTTGGATTAAAGGTCTAGAATCGGAAACACCGCTTGCTCCCCCTTCCAAGACTGGAGTTCGATGATAATGGCATAAAATACAAATCACTTTACTAGGTATAGGAGGGAAGAAAATTAGTTCATCCATTTATGTAAACCAGGAAATATCGCAATTTTGAGTTTCATAATTTTCATTAGGTTTTTCTTTAATCAAAATACAGTACTGTATTAACAATAAGTGTTTTTACTCACGAACTGAGCTATCCATTCGCACGTATTAATTATGCAGTGTATATTGTACTGTTACAGCACATTAGCGTACAATATAGAGAATGAAGTTAAATTGAAAAATAATCGTAATATGGATATTTAAACACATTTTTGAAAATGGTGACCGTTCATTTCGATACAGGCTTCAGGTCTTTTGTGCATATTATCGCACTATAGACTATTGTACCTAATTCCAATTACCAGTTTCGTCCTTCGTACGAGTAACTCATGTTGAAATAATTCTGTACCTACTCTATAAAGGACTACGTACCTTATGTACTGTAAATTCAATCTTCACTTCTGCCCGATCCGAAAAGATAAAATTACTCAGAAATGCTATCTACTATCAATTCAAGTGGTTTTGTCGCACGGTCGTAGAAAAGGGGGGGGGGAACAGTTAATTACTTAACGAGGCCCTTTTATATAAGTTATTTTATTTTAAACAGTTGTATAATATTACGTAGACGTCCAATTCCTAACAGAAATTAATGTTTTCAGAAAAGAGCTAAGATAGCCCAGCTACTAGACTTTACAGAGGGGCGAACAGAAGCAGGTGGGGGAAACCGGGATGCAGCGTAGGCAAACGGACGACAGTACCTGTGCGAAAATAGGATTCAATATTGAAAGCTCTTTCGTCACTGGAAAACGCGAACATATTTCTGGAACGTATTGTACTCACTAACTCAGTACTGCATACGCGGCCTTGGTTCTGTGTTGTGAAGTGTTGGAAGTTTACTAGTAGAAGGGGTGGGAGTGAAGTACATTCAAAAACTCATTTACAATAAAAATTGAAGTAAAAATAAAATGATGTCCCTGTACATTTTAATATAAAGTAGCGAAATTGATATTTAATTATATCATAAATACATATCGTCGTTGTTTCTGCAATAACTTCTATGTGCAAAATATAACATTGTTCAGTAGGAATAAAAAACACATTTATTCATTCTATGGCAGTGGTACATAGGAGATTGTAAATTCTTACATTTTCGAAGAAAGAAATATAATTACATATAGAAGATTTTATTATTTCCTGTATCACTATTTAAGTTATTTAATAGAGCAAAAATCTGAAAAATCGGTAAATATGTCACATAGGAGTTATTGCAGGAACAACGACGATATGTTCCTGCACCAGTTAGTGAAATTTAGCTCACAGAGAAAACATACTTTATAAGCAATTTACTAATTGTAGATTTAAAACCAGACATGACTAATCCACATGAAATGGTGTCGGAGATGTTCAAAGTTAACTGTGAACATTGAAATCCATATTAATATCACGATTGCAGCTTTCAGGAATTAAGAAAACGGTCGTTCATGCTTACCACAAGAAAGGTTAAGAAAAGATGTGATTAAGGTCAACTTAATTTTTGTGATTTTGTGGAATAATCATGTCTGCCTGAAACCCTTCAATTGAAAGCCAAATCTAGGACAGTTATTTTTTTGACCACGTGAATACGTTGCTCCAAGGAAGCGAAAAACAACCAAATTGATGTATTTTGTGAGAAATCAAAGATAAACAGCATTTTACGAAAAAGTGTGTGACGCTTTTATACACTTAACCTGAGTTCTGTGTGAACATAACACGTACATTCTGACTGCTTTTTTGTATTCAATAAAATTAGTTCTATCAAAATATAAAATACAAATAATGCCTAAAGAATTAATTTAAAAACACAAACATATCGCTTCCTCCTCAAAGTCACAATCAATAAAATAGCTGATTATGTATGTATTTATTAACACTGCAAATGGGTATATACCCGGTGGCAGTGGTAACTAATTACACTCAATAATGACAATTCATAATAAACACAACTAATAAAAACAATAATCCTAAATTAAATGAAGCATGATCACTCAAAATAATATTTAAAGTAAATCTGATTTGTATCTTAACCCTAAGTTCGAACTAAGACCCACGAGTGTGACAGATTTATACCTGCACAAGTACTTTTCGGCACTACACTTATTTCGCTGTCAACTCACTCACTGCACTGATTCTATCCTGATTTCACTAACACTTCAAAACCATTTCACTGTTCAAATACTTTGCACAGCCACTTCACTGACACAAACACAATTCACTTACGCAATAGACTTCACTGACACTACACACTTCACTGACACAATACACTTCCTCACTGATAGAACACTTCAAATAACAAGATATCAATTACACCCTTTAAATAGTGTGTATAATATACTACTGTCTATTAGTAGTAAAGTCCTTAGGCCTATTTTTAAATACATTTTTGGTTATTGGTAAAGCCTTTAGTAAGTCTGCAGGTAAAGCATTCCAGTCCCTGATAGTACGATTGAGAAAAGAAAACTTTCCAGTGTCCGTCCTCTGTCTTCTTTCCCTCAATTTGTATGAGTGGTCGTTCCTTGAAGAGTAATTTGGCGGCTGCAATATATTTTTTATTTCTCTCCAGGCAGGCTCACCTCTGTATGTGTGGAACATTGCGCATAATCGAATTCGCGTTCTCCGGTCCGTGAGTGTGTCCCATTTTAATAGTGAATTATTACGACAGCACTTGAGAGCCCGGATAGATTCAGAGGAAATACAGGGTGATCCGTTTGGGTATGTATAAAATAAAAACACCGTAAATCATTCACTACTGAACTTTATTTGTTGAAACTTTGTGCATGCAATACTGAGAGATGGGAGATTCCTCAGAACTCAACATGACCCCCATTGCGCACCCTGCACAACTCATGACGGTGATGCAATTAAGCCCATGTCTGTTGTAACATAAGAGGGGTGATTTGTTGAAAAGCTTGAGTAATTTTTACTCTCAGATCTTCAATGTCCCTGGGTTTCTGTGAATAGACAATGTCTTTAACAAAACTCCACACGAAGAAGTCAGGAGGTTTTAGATCTGGGGAGTTTGGGGGCCAACCCAAGAGATAGCTGCTTCTCTTACTGGGTTTTGCCTGCGACGTCCTGCATGTTTTTTTAACACAGAACATGTTTCTACAAATATTTGATACCACAGCATTATGGAATCGCATTTAAGTACATTACGCACACCGTACTCACGTCGAAATTCCCTTTGAACTTTTTTAACACTCAAATTTAGCATACCAAAGAACATATTGTGCCCGCTTTTGATTTGTAGTAGCCATTTTAATCATCTACGATTTTCATTTGACCTTTCAGATTACGCATTGTTGATTGTCATATATGGAAACTCCCATCTTTTAATCGTAATATAACCAGCAAGAATTTTTCCTACTCTCATAATAGCTTTATAATAATATATTAAAATTATCCATACCCAAACCTATCAGACTGTATATGATTTCGTCGAGAAATTAAAATTACTTCCAGGCATCGAAAAATTCAATTGCAGAAGTTCGAGTTAAGGAAGTTCGACTGTAATAATAGTAATAAGGATAAGAAAAGAATAAGAAGAAGGAAACTGTCAACATGCTGAAATATGAAATGATTGCATGACCTTCAATCTTCAGCCTTCTTTTTGTATACCATACCAGCGTACTGAAAACAGAAAGAAGCATCAGAACTTGCTCAGTGAAGCAAAACAGCCTTGGGGATGCCTCAGAAACCTCAAATTCTCCTTTTTACGCCGTGTCAAATTGAAGTTATCGAATTGCAATAAACTTTTGCTATGGATAGACATATATAGAGTTGTCGTGTTATAAATAATCTGCTTAGTGCTCAGGGGATGCATGGTTCATATTCCGAATGGGTCACCAACTATCCAGATAATTCCACGCAAACACTTTTCAACCAGTCACCTCTGATTGAGATTCTGGCTGATATTTACGTCATTATCAGGGAGTTCATCTCACTTGATGATGAGTTAGAGAAAGAACAATTGAAGAGTTTTTGAAATAAAAAAAACATAGATTTTCAGAAGAACAAAAAACTATCTAGCATGGGTGTTGTGACATTTCAAATATGAAATTCATCATGCCGTTTGTTAAGGTGTTGTAGAAACTTTGGAAAACTGAAGTACATTTATAACTTAAATTGTCTCATAGAAATACATGTGTAAATGCAGGTAACTGTGGACAAAGTTTTGTATTGTATTTTATTGTATTGTATTGTATTGTATTTATTAACATTCCATGGTATTCATACATTGCTTTACAGCTAGAATATGGAACAAGTCAAAAAACTTAATACTATTATAAAGTCTTAATTTATAGTCACAGTCTAGATTAAATATACAGTGTCTATCAATCTTATTCGTACAGGTCAAAATATGTAACAACTTTGATGATAAAAGACACATGAAATGAAAGTATCATATTTCTCTTTGAAAGTTCTGTTCAGTAGCATTATGAATACAAATAAATCAAAAAAATAAATTGCATATGTACCGTAAACATGTAAATAAACAAAATTTAACAAAATATTTAATTTCTCTACCTGTCATTTATATTCGTACATTTAGTAACAAAATTAAATAACTATACAGAAATAACATGAACAATTACGTTCTAATACCTGGTTGCATATCCTCTGGCTTCGATCACTGCCTGGCACCTTGTCTGCATAGAAATTACCAATGTTTTACATTGCTGCGGAGTGAACTTTCGCACAACAGTTTTGAGGTGTTCTTTGGAAGAAACTGTATTTTTATGTACATTTTCCTTAAGTCTGGACCACAAATGCTCGATAGGATTCAGATCGGGTGATTGACAAGGAGTATGGAGTTGTTTCGGGACGTTCAATATCAACCAGTGTTTGTTCATTTCGGCCGTATGTTTGCTGTCGTCTTGTTGGAAAATGCAGACAGGCGGCAAACCCATTTCTATTGCACTTTCCTTGACGTTATTTTTCAAGATGTTGTTGTAGACCACTTTGTCCATAATTTCATCAGTGAAGTCGATGTTACCCACGCCTTTCGAGGACATACAGCCCCAAATCATTATGGAGCCACCTCCATGTTTCACAGTGGAAAGAGTGTTATCCACTTCGTCGCCCTCATTCTTCTTTCTCCACACTCTATGGGCACCATCGGATCCGAAAAGATTAATCTTGGTCTCATCCGACCAAATAACACTGTCCCAAAATACTTGTTCCTTATTTACATGAGCTTTAGCAAATTTAATTCTTAAAGTTCGATTTTTCCTACTTACAAAGGGCCTTTTTCTTATCCTTCTACCATGAAATCCATATTTATGTAGGATACGTCGCACCGTTGATTCACTAACAGTCTTCCTTGTGGTTTTTGTCACGAGAGGACGTAGTTTCGGCACACTTTACCGTGGATTCGATTTTATGTGTCTTATTACAAAACGTTCTTCTCTCTCATTTAATATGTTTTCTTTTGGTTTCCTCTTCTGATTTGCAGTAGATCCACGGTATTTGAATTTATTAATCACGTATTGTACCGTGGAATGGATTTTATTTACTATATTGCCTATTTTCCGTAAAGAATAACCTTTAAGAGCCAGTCTAACTATCGTCTCCTTCAGCTCGACACAGAGTCCCTTCAACTTGCCCATTTTGAACAGAACTGACTGCTGAAGCAAAACAAACCCTAGAGTACGCGGTAATGCACACTCGCTGTTACAATTAAGGCTCGGCACCCCCGAATAAATCAACATTACTCAAGTGTACGAATAGATAAAGCATGGTACACTACTATTAGTACATGAGTATAATTATTTTGTACATAAGGTTGTATTATTAGTTTAAATTAGATATGTACGAATAAGAATGATACACTGTATACAGACGAGATTTACAATATAGTCTACTAGTACAACACAAAGTTTTAGTATCAATTTCATGAAGCGTTATTGAATGTCATGAATTCACCTACAGAATAGAAGACGTGAGAAATTAGGTACTTCTTTAATTTGGCCCTAAATAAGCTTATGTTTTAAGTTTAATTTTTTATATCGATAGGGAGGCTATTAAAAATTTTTACTGCCATATAACGCACTCCTTTTTGATAGCACGATAGACTTGCCGATGGAGTATGAAAGTCATTTTTTGACGTGTATTTATGCTATGAACTGTTGAATTAGTTACAAAGTTTTCACGATTGCATACGAGGAAAATTATTAATGAAAAGATATACTGATAAGCCATGGGCATTATTTGTAGTTTTTCGAAAATAGTCCTACACGATTCCCTAGATTTGGCACGTACCAGATTATTCTAATTACTCTAAGAAAATATTCTCAGTTGTGGCTGAAGTGTTCCTCTCCTTTAAGCTTCTTTTTCTTTATTATATCCTGTTGCATCTCCTTCCGTTGCTTACGTTTCTTGCTTGAGGTTATTTCTGCACCTAAAGACGACTCCATACTCCATAACTCATACAATTCACTCGTCAAATAATTTTCTCTGAGATGGCTATTGTATGAATGTAAGAAACAGTACTGCCAATCTACTATAGTTTAAAATTGTGTGGCTAAATGTTTCAAGATGATATGAATGGGATATTTGTAAATGCTACCATCGTCAATGATTGGACAATGATTGTTTTGACAAATAAGTCTTTGGACTATGGTTGTTTTATGAAAATTTTCATTCCTATAATATAGGCCTATGGTGTTTTTTCCCCTGACAACTAATTCAGTAGATGGTCTCAACAATATGCTCACCATATGCTTAATATATCAAATTTGCATTTTTTGGACTATGGTTCTTTTTTTTTTAATAACCTTGCATCTTAAGTCTGATTACTGAAATATATTACTAATAGGGGATAAGAGCAATGTACGGGGCAAGGAACTGGCCATCCTACCCCTTTATCTCCTGGCTTAGTTGTGTAGTGAGTGATGCCTTATTGGTGTCACAGTCTGTCTCCTAACAGTTGACTAAATAACAACAATAATATGCTTATTAATGATAAATTGAACAGTGACAATTGAAGTACATTGATAGTTTTATTCTCCTATATATAATTTTCAAAATGAAGCCATAGTAACTTAACGCATTTCACAATAAAATATTAAAATAATACAGCGATTTTCTTAATCTTACATGTTCAGTTTTTTTTGTTTTTTTTTTTTTGTTGTTTTTGTTTTTTTGCAAGGAAGCAAAGTTTCGAGTGTTCATCAACAAATGTATCATATTTCAGAATGTATAACCTCTGCTTTCACAGAAAAATACTGGATTGCACTCATGCAGTAGGCCTAAGATAAATTACACACTTGGGAATTATGTAGCCGAATACCACCGTATTGATAATTTTCTGTGACTGTTACACTTTTACTACGTCATACTACTTTTGACCAATAAAACGGTACAGAACAACGTGTTTCAACCAATCATGACTGCTTATACTACAATTTTTATCACCTCCCTAGCATTTGTTTTTATAATCTCCCTAGCATTTCTCTCTTTGTTTGCCAAAATTTTACTTTCAATAATTGTACCGTTTAAGATTATTCATGTTTATTTCATCATCCTTAATTAAAACATTTTTATCATTTATCTTGTTTATATTATTTAGGTTATGTTATAGCTTCTGTTGTACTGTACTCCAACCACGAGAAAGTCTCAGGGGAATGAAACGAAGCGGGGTGATGCTGTGAATGAATGTTGATGTCATAACGTCACACACGTGGGTACTCGTATCTCTATTGGCTATCTCTCAAAGCACAAACCATAACACTGATATACACATTTTTATACTACCCTCGTTACAAAATTAGATCACTGTTAATCTCCTGGTCTTTTAATCCTTCCATGCAGGAAATAACATATGCAGGAGAGAGCATGATTTTTAAACTGATGTTATAACTCTAACATTATCTATCTACTTCTCTCCAATAGATGACGCAATAGTAAGCACATTCCTTTCACGGTTTATCTCCTGGTTGGAGAACAGTACATATCAGAGATGGTTTGTTAATTGAAGTGGAATGCAGCTGTTTTAATGAAAATGAAACTTAATCAACTTCTTGACTAGTAATCATACATAGAGTTCAATGAAGATTGTAT
The DNA here is from genome assembly GCF_040183065.1 of Periplaneta americana. Classification (NCBI taxonomy): domain Eukaryota; kingdom Metazoa; phylum Arthropoda; class Insecta; order Blattodea; family Blattidae; genus Periplaneta; species Periplaneta americana. The sequence continues at coordinate 11,603,698 of NC_091129.1, forward strand.
AGTTGGCACAACTGGCAACAAGAAAAGAGCTAATCATAACACACTACTACCATCTAGCGAAATATTTGTAATGGTGAGATGGTACAATAATACATTTTCAAGACAGTTTAGTATTTTAGTAAGTCAGTCAATATTTTATTAGAGTACTTTATTTCTTCTGATCTTTATATACTTTCTTCAAATCGTGTAATAGTCAATTAAATCCCACTGGAGTTTTGATTGTCTCTAGATAAATCAAAACCTATAGTGAGATTACAATAGATAATTTCATTTCGACCTTCAGTATCGAAATAATTATCACGATAAACATTCGTTAAGTTCCATGGAATTATCAGATCAGCGTTTGCGGTGTTACTGTTGATACCTCTTCATGGTCTGGAGAATTTAAAACGCTTTTAGAAATTTCATTTCGCGTTCTTTTTCGCACTCTAGATATTGAATTCAGTTCCAAGATTCAGAGACCTTTCTGGAATAGTGAAATATAGGTAACTAATGTATCTCATTTATAGCCTTCCAAAAGCTTTGGCTTATGAACGTATCCGTTATTTTTTTCTGACATGCAGTAGACGTTAAAATATCGGAATTAAACATACATACTAATATATCAAATTGGGTTACATTTATACTGAATTCAGATGTGGGGTAAACATTGGTAATTTCGTGGCAGTGGTTATTTCGTGATACTTTTTCTTTGCTCTTTTGTGAACTAACCAATGGTGTTACGAGATCCAAATTTCCGCCAAGGGATTACATTTGTTGTCCAGTTTCCAGAAACATACAGCTAAGCTTTGTGTGACTATTGTAGTTGCTTCAGTGAGCTTTTATGTTTGGAGAGAGCAAGTTTGCGTCGACTTCTCAGGCGTACAAATTTTGTGGATGTTTGTAATTACATTACAGGCTTATTACTAAAGGTAAGCATATGATATTTGGTACAAAGATTTATTGTATCTTCATTAAATTTTAGGAAATGTTTTTGGAATTTTAGATACATCTGTAGTCGCCATATAGGCTTAGCTTTACTGATAGAAATCTTAGCTGTTTGAGGCGAAATTTTGTTGAGCATTAAGTGTTACATTTTATACTATTTTAAAAATTGTATTACAATAAGAATTTTAGAAATCTGAAGATAAGATGTGATAACAAAAAAGAAAACGGAGACGCAATGGGTTCAGTGTAGCTTCTGTTTGATTTGTTATCATGCTAAGTGTCAATGATAAGTGCTAGATGACTTACTTGCAAGAATTATTGTGACAGAAGATGGAACATGGCTCCACCATTTTGGACCGGAGACAGAGGCAGACAATGAAGTGGCATCATGCAAATTCACCAAAGAAATAGAAATTCAAAGGTACACCTTCGGTAGGAAACGTTATGGCTACTGTGTTTTTCGATTCAGAAGAACTCTTGCACGTGGACATCATGCCACACGGAACCACCATTAATTCTGACGGGTATGTTGCAACTCTCAAGAAACTTCAAGTTAGACTGAATCGTGTTCGACGACATCGGGAGAAACAGGATGTTCTGCTATTGCACGACAACGCACAGCCATATGTCAGTCACAAGGCCACAGACCAGATCAGAAAATTCGGATAGACAACACTGAAACACCCGCCTTACAGTCCTGAACTGGCACCGTGCGATTACCATCTCTTTGGTAAACTGAAGGATCCCTTCGCGGAACGAGGTTAGAAGATGACTCCCTTGTGCACGCTGCTAAAGAGTGGCTCAGACGTGTTGGTCCAGACTTTTACCGTGCTGGTCTTCAGGCCCTCGTTCCTAGGTTACGTAAGGCAGTTGAAAGGGACGGGGATTATGTGGAAAAGTGACATTTTGTTCCTTAAGGATGCATCTACATTCTGTGAAAATAGCAAAGCTGTAGGATAAAAATATAATTTTTAAACAAACATTATGCATTACTTTTGGAGTTACCCTAGTAATATAGGCTGTAGTAAAGTCCGTAATAAAAGTGTTCACCCTTTCAGGGCAAAGAAGATCCCTTTTCAATTTCAAATTTTACTTTCAGTTCATTCTTATTATGTGTTGTATTTCTTTGTTTTCTTGCTATTAATATTAGACGGAATTACTATGTTTGAAGCCTTGTAACAATAAATGAGAATTTCATTTGACTTTAATGAATTTTTCCACAATTCTTCTACCTCTCACGAAATATCACGAAATTACCAAGGTTATCACGAAATAACCAACCTTTCAGCTTAAGTTGTAAAAGTGGTTTTTGGCACATATTCAAGAACGTATCCAATCTTTTATGTCTCCAGATTTGTACAGCAAGTTATCGTCTTTTAGATGAAAAAATCGGAATAAGGATATATTTACACATTTTCATTTTAAATTAGTTTTCATGAAATTATCACGAAATTACCAATGTTTACCCCATAGTTTAAAAAAGGATGGTAGTTTTTCACTTCTTAATATGCGGTGGATATTTGACTTCTTTGGTATTTTAAAAGCAATTATTTTTAATATACTAAATTTACTCAATACGTTTTGTACTGTACTGTATCTTAAGGCTGGTTCACAATAAACCGGAAACGAGAATCGGAACGAAAACGAAAACGGTAAAATTGTTAAAATGTGTACATTTAAATGTGTGGATTCACAATTAACGAAAAGCTTGCCGGAGCCCGGGATCGGGAACGGAGAGTTGGCCAAGTTTCAAATTTGGCGTTCACGTTTCCGATCACAGCCCACTAGATTCATTCTATTGCCATCTGAAAGCTATTTTGTCGTCGTATATTTTGTAGCAAGAAGACCGTGACATAACCTATGCATTATTTTGTTCTGTGCTGTGCATCATGGAGCAAGTTTTATTTGATGAGATTCTAATATTGAGTGTTGAGGAAAATCCTCACGTTTACGATAAGCGGCGCGCCTCGTATAAAGATGAGAAAAGAAGAAGAATACATGGCTTTCAATAGCTGCATCTTTGAACACCGATCGTAAGTGTATCATATTTTATTACTGTATTGGTTGTATTACACTCTACATATTCATGCTTCAATTCTATAACTACTGTTGTGTTCATTTTTGTTCTATAACAAATGTTTCTTCTCTAATTAGTTTACGTTATGGTAGACTAAAAAAATAGGTTGTGATAATAAAGATGCATGGGCATATTTATAGTACCGTACCTAATGAAATGTTTCAGTTGGAATTTCGAAGTTGGTTAACTTGTGTTTATGTTGGCTGCCTTGTACTCTTGAGAGAACGGCATTGGTCAATTATATACAAATAACATCAGAATGCGTAATATCGACTTTACATATCGTTATTGACATGTATATCGATATGCATAGTCTTCTACGTTCTCGGTTTATTGTGAATCAAAAATTTTCATATTCACGTCCTCTGATTCTCGTTTTCATTCTGGTTCTTCCATGGTTTATTGTGAACCAGCCTTTAGTCCATGTAGTAAAACTCAAACTACGAGTCTTCACCATGAAGACCTATGTGGGGTAGAAGGTGAGAGTTCACACATTCTGTTCTAACTTCAGAACGGGATGGAGGTGGGTAGTTAGCGCGCTAATTGTAGTAGAACCATCTCACATTCTTTCCCAGGATTGAGCCCATTATATTTGTTCATCCGCTTCTGTATGAAATTCGCAAATGTTTAAACTGATCTTCTACTGAATCACATTTCGCCTCTATCCCAGTTCAGTTCTGAAGTAAAAGCACAGTTCTGTGAGCTTTGTTTTGTGTATATATATTTATATGCTAACTGCTTTGTAGTCGCACATATTATGATATAGCTTTTAGCAGCAATATGTGGGTTGTCAGTTGTATGCCAGCAGGATTAACATAATAATCAAGTCCAATCGTAGGCTGGGATTGTGGGTGGTGAACGTAAAATGGACCAACAAGAAACTTCCTGCACTCAACTCTTTCTAGAGCAGTTTCACATGATTCAGTCATTGTTAAATTTAAATTTGTTTTTTTTTTATTGCGTAGTATATCAGAACGTTGAGTATAAAATCTGTGACATTAATAGCTTCAACATTTTTATATTATTTAGTTCCGCTCTTCAATACGAGTTCATACCCTTCTAAATATAGTTTGCCGCTGATAAATCAGTAAAAGCTATTACTCACAACATTCTTCTAATATTAAAGGACACGAATTCATATTCACCTTATGCATAACTAAACATGTCGAAATTTGATTTTTGTCCACCTAGATCGGAAAAATTGTACACTTTGCATCGGTACAATTATGTTTTTGACATCAAATCTAGGTAGGCCTAGTAACCAACTAGAAACCTGGACTGACCAGTTCATTCAGTGTAAGATTTGGGATGGGCTGGTCACTCATCAGAGACTCTCATACGAGCATCTAAATTTTAAAAAGTAGGACTCGAACCTTTCATGTCAAGGAAGAGCGTTAAGTGACTGCCAAAGTATAAAATGTGGACAGGGAAACTAGAGTTGACGACAAAAACGGCTACACATATAAATTACAGACACGCTTAGCTATCTGGATGATCGTGCAAAAACTTGATCAATGTACTCAGTGTGTTAGACATTAACTCAAGACTAAAGCCGTAAGAGGAGCAAGTCTGTTATTATAGGTATTACGGGCTAATCAATGGTTATGAACAAAATAAAGAAAAGGCGATATCAGGAAGGTGATGTGATGTACAACAACATTAATTTGATTAAATTTGTTACGCACTGATTACGTCCCAGACATGAATCAAAGTACATCTGCCTCAAAATAATCGATCTAAAACATAATTCAGTAGCAACAGCAGTGCTGCAAGTTATTCCAAATCAACTGTACTCAATATCTAAAAAGGATACGGATGCACTGTGTAGTTTTCGTACTTCAAAAAAACTTACATTGCTGCTTTTTATGTTATTTACAATATCGAATCTACAATGAAGTAAGTTTCTGAAATGACACAAAAAATGGCCAAACGCTGAACTAAAATGTACGTATGAGTGTCGGAGAGCAGAGTGCTGCATTGGAGTTAAATCGCTCGCTTGAACTCGGTCGAATGTCGCACGCTCGAGTGAGATAAGATCGGTGATACGCTCGTAATAAATAAAAGCACAGTGTATTTTTATTTTCACTTTTTCTATACAAATCATAATTCTAGTTTATATACAAATGTGAATGAAAATAACATAAGATTAGCTGGAGATATCACAGCTATACCAAAGGAAAGAGAACTGTTTTTATATAGGGTTGCGCTTTCAGATGAAAAAGGCCATTTTTGGAGTTATCATGTTCTGGCCACACCACAGAACTGTTCTTCCTCTGACAAATATGTCAAGTGAGAGATGTACTGTCTGATAATAGATGTACATATCAGCCAGAACCTCAATCAGAGGTATTATGTTCCATTTAGTACAAGATAGTTAAAGGAACCGCCCCCGAATACGAAACCGGCATATTGAATTCTATAATGGGGGTTTATACAGGGTGTAACAGCTTCGTGACTGTATATACTACTCCCCATTTCAGTTTGGTTGAGAGGCTTTCCCCTCTACTCACACTCTCTACCGTCAGTGAAGGGGAAGATGCTACAGTCCGTCGTAAAAACGTTCGACTAATTGACTTACAACACAAAGTGTCAAAATCTATATTTCGAAAGTCTATACCAAGAAATCAATTCTATTTTTATTACTGTCTATATCAATAATTTGCATATTAAAAATATTTAATGAGTTCAATATACGACAGTTACTTGTAACGTAAGGAGAAATAAATACTAAAATAGGCGTACAACTGACATATTAAATTTAAGTATTTCGATCTTAATAAGCTTAGGTCTACTGAACCAGTAGTAATGCGTTTCTACGTTCAGCTACACAAATTATAGTACTATGCAGTGAATTTAAGTCAGTTTCCCCGTCATCTCAGCCACCTTTTCTAAACTGTAAGTTGGATTTTCAGCACATAACGTTTGAAATAAATTCAACACACATCTCTTCTGACCACTTCGCATTGGTTTACCTTTTTTATGTTTTATAACACTGCTGGAAGCCATAATGTTCGTTAAATAATTTACAAACTACGATAAAATACGGTCCTAAGCCTAAATAAAAAAAAACTACGTACTTATATAAGAAATTAACACTACACTATGTACACTATTTCCTATACCGATATTCACAAAACACCACGAAGTAAACTGTAAGGACGAAACAAATCTCAAACCACTCAGGGCAAAAGATAAATGTTTTCTCCACCGCTAGTAGCTACACTGCGACATACACATTGGGACAATCTGCACTGTGTCGCTCCCCAACATTCAAACCGACATTCGTTAATTTTATTAGTAGCCAGTTGAAAATATTATAACAATGACACTAAAATATACTGAAACAAGTCATTGTCAAACATCTGTATGGCTGTATTTTATATCCCCTAGTGTACTTTATTAAATATTTTATTTTGTTCTGTGTACAGCGCAGGGGGTGCAGGTATAAGAAGTAACAGCTACTGCTCGGTTGCTAACGGTATCTGTGGAATAGGGAGGGGGAAAAGAATGTCTTCGCGCCCTCTCAACTTGCAAGAAATGCCGTTTAGACTCTGCTTACACCAACAAATTATCGATTAGTAGGGATCAAGTATCTTCGAACGCCAGTATTCAAACAGTAAATCGTTTATTAATAACTCTCAGAAGTCGTAATATTATCTTCGTTAATTTCTAATTCATTAAATTAACTCTGGTGCATAATGGATCCTCAGAAAGTAGAAAGAAGTATAAACCACTCAGAAGAAGAAGCGAATTAGGGGAAAACTGTGGGTGATTTTCGAGGAACTGAAAATAATCAATTATTCGTTACTATATCGCATTGTGTCACGGGAATTTTACTTGAAGCAAGTAAAGAGATAGGTTTGGAAGTAAATCCCGAGAAAACAAAGTATATGATTATGTCTCCTGACGAGAATATTGTACGAAATGGAAATATAAAAATTGGAAATTTATCTTTTCAAGAAGTGGAAAAATTCAAATATCTGGGAGCAACAGTAACAGATATAAATGATACTCGGGAGGAAATTAAACACAGAATAAATATGGGAAATGCCTGTTATTATTCGGTTGAGAAGCTTTTATCATCCAGTGTGGTGTCAAAAAATCTGAAAGTTAGAATTTATAAAACAGTTATATTACCGGTTGTTCTGTATGGTTGTGAAACTTGGACTCTCACTTTGAGAGAGGAACATTGTTTAAGGGTGTTTGAGAATAAGGTGCTTAGGAAAATATTTGGGGCTAAGAGGGATGAAGGTACAGGAGAATGAAGAAAGTTACACAACACAGAACTGCACGCATTATATTCTTCACCTGACATAATTAGGAACGTTAAATCCAGACGTTTGAGATGAGCAAGGCATGTAGCACGTATGCACGAATCCAGAAATGCATATAGAGTGTTAGTTGGGAGGCCGGAGGGAAAAAGACCTTTAGGGAGGCCGAGACGTAGATGGGAAGATAATATTAAAATGGATTTGAGGGAGGTAGGATATGATGGTAGAGACTGGATTAATCTTGCTCAGGATAGGGACCAATGGCGGGCTTATGTGAGAGCGGCAATGAACCTTCGGGTTCCTTAAAAGCCAGTAAGTAAGTATCAAGAGAGAGTAACAATAAACATATTAAATAATATTCAACTGTCTTCTCAGGACATAAAAAATCGTATACAAAACACTATACTATTTAAGGTCAAACTAGAAAATAACTTAATTTCCCACTCGTGTTTTGTAGATTAATTCTTGACATTTCACAGTATTGTATAAAAATTATGGTTTATTTAACGACGCTCGCAACTGCCGAGGTTTCACAGTATTGTATATAGTCTATTTCATACATTATTAAAATATGGTAACCATCGTACTGCATTATACAGGGACATCATTTTATTTTTACTTCAATTTTTATTGTACCTGAGTTTTTGAATGTACTTCACTCCCACCCCTTCTACTAATGAAGTTCAACCGTTCTCAACACAAGACCACATATACAGTCATACTAGCCTTACGGTCATAGTAAACAGTACGTTCCAAAAATATGTTTGCGTTTTCCAGTGACGAAAGAGCTTTCAATATTGAATCATTTTCGCACAGGTACTGTCGTCCATTTGCCTACGTCGCATCCCGGTTTCCCCCACCAGCTTTCATTCGCCAGCTAGTGGCTGGGCTGTCTTAGCTCTTTTCTGAGAACATTAATTTCTGTTAGGAATTGGACGTCTACGTAATATTATACAACTGTTTAAAATAACTTAAATAAAAGGGCCTCGTTAAGTAATTAACTTCCACGTGATTTCCTCCCATTCTACGAACCTACGACATAACCACTTGGACGGACAGTAGATAGCATGTCTGAGTAATTTTATCTTTACAGATCGGGGAGAAGTGAAGATTGAATTTACAGTACGTAAGGTACTCTTTTATAGAGTAGGTACAGAAATATTTCAACATGAGTTACTAGTACGAAGAACGAAACTGGTAATTGGGATTAGGTGCAGTAGTCTATAGTATGATAATATGCACATTAGAACTGAAGCCTGTATCGAAATTAACGGCCACTATTTTAAAAAATGTGTTTAAATATCCATATTTTTTTATTTTTTTTTTTCAATTTAACTTCAATCTCTATATTGTACGCTAATGTGCTGTAGACAGTATAATATACACTGCATAATGAATACGTCCACATGGACAGCTCAGTTCGTGAGTAAAAACACTCATTGTTAATACGGTACTGTATTTTGATTAAACAAAAACCTAATGAAAATGATCAAACTAAAAATCGCGATATTTGCTAGTTTATGTAAATGGATGAACTACTTTTCTTCCCTCCTATACCTAGTAAAGTATTTGTTTGTATATTACGCCAGTATCATCGAACTCCAGTCGTGGAAGGGGGTAGCAAATGACGTTGATCCAGAGGTATAGGCGAGTTAATATTTAAAATGCTACTAAAAGTAAAATGATGTCCCTGTATATGTTAAACATAAATATTAACGTAATTTCCCCTTTATATTTATTACATTATTGTATCGTAACTAACCATATTTGCATTTTTATATGTTAAACATAAGAATTGGACATGTTCCTTATTCTAGCTGTAAAGCAATTATATGATTACTATGTAACGAATAAATCTGTCTCTCTAAGGATATGTGATGTGGGAGGTGAAGGGATGAATAAATTAAAAGCGTGAAACGTTATAGGCCTACTATCGTGTTAAGTTACAGTTATGTTAGAAATTGAACGCTACTACAGTTCTTGTTATGGAGTAAGGAAGATCGGTGAACCACTAACATACATTCCCTGAATACCAAAGTATACTCCCAACACAATACGTAATGACCACACCATGAAAATGAGGTTTTGGACTTTGGCAGACTAAATAAGGGTCTCCCCTCCTTTACCGCTGACTATTCATTCCACATAGCTAGTGGACAGTACAGTTTGAATTTACAACTACAAACGATCGTGTGTGAGTGCATTTGATAACCTCGCCCGGGCTTGTTGTTATTGTTTTGTAGTAGGTCTGGGGTAATTGGCCTAATGATAGCTTTTAAGGAATTATAGTGAGGATGCTTAAATTTAAAATATGTGTATATAGATTACTCGTTTATGGTGTTAATAAGGCGCTAATATTATAATTAACAATTAATATTACATATGTACGTGTTACATTTCATTCACACTACTTCTTCCCATAGGCATTTTAGAACTACCAGACCTCTGGAAAGTGGAATGATTTTGTATATTTTAACTCAGACCCCAATTAAGGTGTAGATTAATATTCTTCCGAGTTGTGACATAATTGAATTACATGATCGTTCTCTTAAATATATAATAATAATAATAATAATAATAATAATAATAATACCATATTCCTTTGCTGTGGTCGTGCAAGAGAATCAGTCTTATTACGAGGCTTATTGTAGGGATTCGTAACAAGCTGTTTTTTACGGTGATGGGTTGTTAGCCCTTCGCCCAACCCCCAAGCTGGAGGACCACCCCTTATCGGCTGTCCACGACTGCTTATTCAATATATTCGCAGCTACCCTCCATATCTGGAGGCCGTCTCTTCTATCCGCAACCTGAGGACGCGCCATGCCGTGGTGATAGGCACCCACAATACATGTACTTGCTATTGTGAAAAAAGGAAATTGTACCAGAACAATGGAAGGAGTCCATAATTGTACCTATTTTTAAGAAGGGGGACAAAACCAACTGTGGTAACTTTCGAGGAATATCACTTTTGTTGACGTCGTACAAAATTTTGTCCAATATTCTTTTGAGAAGATTAACTCCGTACGTAGATGAAATTATTGGGGATCATCAGTGCCGTTTTCGGCGTAATAGATCGACTATTGATCAGATTTTTTGTATTCGACAGATAATGGAGAAAAAATGGCAGTATAAGGGTACAGTACATCAGTTATTCATAGATTTCAAAAAGGCATAGGACTCGGTTAAGAGGGAAGTATTATATGATATTCTTATTGAATTTGGTATTCCCAAGAAACTAGTTCGATTAGTTAAAATGTGTCTCAGTGAAATATACAGCAGAGTCCGTATAGGTCAGTTTCTATCTTATGCTTTTCCAATTCACTGCGGGCTAAAGCAGGGAGATGCACTATCACCTTTACTTTTTATCTTCGCTTTAGAATATGCCATTAGGAAAGTCCAGGATAACAGGCAGGGTTTGGAATTGAACGGGTTACATCAGCTTCTTGTCTATACGGATGACGTGATTATGTTAGGAGAAAATGCACAAACGATTAGGGAAAACACGGAAATTTTACTTGAAGCAAGTAAAGCGATCGGTTTGGAAGTAAATTCCGAAAAGGCAAAGTATATGATTATGTCTCGTGAGCAGAATATTGTACGAAATGGAAATATAAAAATTGGAGATTTATCCTTCGAAGAGGTGGAAAAATTCAAATATCTTGGAGCAACAGTAACAAATCTAAATGACACTCAGGAGGAAATTAAATGCAGAATAAATATGGGAAATGCCTGTTATTATTCGGTTGAGAAGCTTTTATCATCTAGTCTGCTGTCCAAAAATCTGAAAGTTAGAATTTATAAAACAGTTATATTACCGGTTGTTCTGTATGGTTGTGAAACTTGGACTCTCACTCTGAGAGAGGAACATAGGTTAAGGGTGTTTGAGAATAATGTGCTTAGGAAAATATTTGGGGCTAAGCGGGATGAAGTTACAGGAGAATGGAGAAAGTTACACAACGCAGAACTGCACGCATTATATTCTTCACCTGACATAATTAGGAACATTAAATCCAGACGTTTGATATGGGCAGGGCATGTAGCACGTATGGGCGAATCCAGAAATGCATGTAGAGTGTTAGTTGGGAGACCGGAAGGAAAAAGACCTTTGGGGAGGCCGAGACGTAGATGGGAGGATAATATTAAATAATAATAATAATAATAATAATAATAATAATAATAATTTATTTATTCTGGCGAAATTAAGGCCATCACGCCTTCTCTTTCACTTTAGCCGGAAACAAAAGAAGCTGATACAATTTTACTAATATTTAAAGAACACTAATAAAAAATGTATACAGTCATACAAGCACAAGTTGAGTAAATTAATGCAAACATACTAAATAATAATTACAAAATAATATAAGGCTAGAAGTTACACTCAATGATTATGCAAGCGGTAAGTGAACCAATATTACAAATTACAAGAATAACAAATTCAAAGTAAATTACAACTATACAACACTGAGGAAAATTACACATATATATATATATATATATATATATATATATATATATATATATACACACACACACACACACACACACACACACACAAAGGAGAATTGAGGACCGTTTTTGCAAAACTTGCTAACTGCAAAATTTGCAAAATTGAGATTCTGATGGATTCGTTAACATAAGGCAGGCCTCTACATGATGTTCAAGGCGTCTTAGTAAAATTGGGTTATTTCTCTTCATTGTAGTGTGTCAAAGTGTGATCGTTTTTTCAAAACTTGCTTTCTCCTATAAGTAAGAGATACAGAAAAACTTGCTTACTATAGTGTTTTGTCTCTCCTGTAAAATTTAGTTTTTTCAGTTAGCAAGTTTTGCAAAAACTGTCCTCAATTAAACATGAATACTGGTCACGTGTTTGAACAATTTACTTTTAAATTGCAATATCGTTCGACAGTTCCTGAGGGAGCTGGGTAGGGAGTTCCAGAAACGAATTGCTGATACTGTGAAAGAGGAAGAATATTAAGCTGTTTTATGGCAAGGCATAGATAATAAAGGGTCATTTTTAGAACGAGTACCCAGGCTGTGATAAGAGGACAAGAAATTAAAACGCACCGAGAGATAGTTATGCGAAGAAGTAATGATGATGGGATATAGGAAAATTAGTGAATGGATATATCTTCGGTCCTATAATCGTACCCATTGGAGCGTTTCAAGGGAAGATGTAATGTGGTCGTATTTGCGGATGTTGCAAATGAAACGTCATCAGGCATCATGAACGCGCTGCAATCTTTGGGCTAAGTTAGACTTTAAATCTGTTAGTAGAATGTGGCGGCACCAATGTTTGTATGAGAATTATTTTTAATTGGAAGGGTAGAAAATTTTTCAGTCGATTTAATGAATGAAGGATGGAGAAGACGGTCTTGCATGTGTGTGTGACTTGGACATTCCACTTGAGGGTCTCGTCCATATACACCCTAGATATTTAACAGTAGGACTGTGAATATATGACAGTTCTAAAAATAAATTGTATATTTATGAATAGTTAACCCAGCGAATAGGGATTATAAAGAATGGACACTTCGCGTCGGTCCTTTGATGTAGCCGGACTGATTTCAATGACCTTCAAGCCAGCTAAAGCGTCAGATTCTGCTTTCTCCCTAGAGTTGGCGCTGACATCACACCAGCTAGCAATCGACACAGCGGAAATATAACACATACAATTAATACATTTAGGTACATTATGTACTCAAATAAAATAAATTCGATCCATAAAATAATAAATCCTTCATTAACTGCAATGTCTAGACTCTAGAGTTCCTTTATAATGACAGTTGAGACGTTGACCCCAACAACAATTAAAATATGTAATGATTTGATAACACTGAAAATGGAAAAAACAAAACTCTTACGAGAAGTAAAACCATATACCTATATTATATTATTATACAAATATTAAACGAATTCGATACTTAATTTTATAATGTATTATATTATTTTATAATATAATGTATTATATCTGGAATATAAAAAATAATATATTATTACAACTAGTTTGTCACTGAGAAATAAGGAAAAGCTGTTAACTTGAATTTATTTGAAGCAAAGCGTTACTGGATTATGCAATAAGGTAGGTGATGTTTGGATCCTGTGCCTTAACTCTGTTCTCAATTATTATCTTAGCGTATGCTCGATTACACTACCTCTAGCGCTTGAAAGTGGAACTAGCCGCTGGAGCACAGAGAAGCAAAACACAGGAAAATTCGCTCAATGTCCATTCTTTATAATCCCTATTCGCTGGTTAACCTATTCAGATATTGTGAAGTTAAAATAGATGAATATCGATTACTGCAATAAAGAAATTGGACGTTATTTAGTAATGCCAATTGAGAAAAGCGAAATACAGGTTTAACAATGTTAATTAGGTACATGTAATGCGCTTTTCTCTTGTTATTGTAACAGAAATACATTTTCATTATCTGCTGAAATCATAATTTAATTTAAACATTTTGTAATATAATTGCAAAATAATAACCTGATTAATACATTAAAGGAATTGTTATGAAGAATGTCATTTTCTTTAGATACAATGGACATGGAATTAGGATATGAAGATGTAGATGTGGAAGAAGGATTTCGCAATTTTATTATTTTAATACAATGGTTTCGTGCTCATCGATTTACGTGGAAACAGTTGGCGACACTGACTAAACAAAAGAACGACCATGCGATAAATTGATAAAGTGATAAATCGAGCTGCAAAAGTCATCGCCATGTATGACTGTGATTGGTGGGAATTCAAAATTTCGTTACACTTCATTGGTCGAAAGTGGGATGACGTCATATAAACGAAATGGTCTTCGTAATTATCTCTATTTTGTAGCAATTGTATTGGTTTTGTAATTTTATGGAATCTATGTTCTTTAGTACAAAATACAGTAGTTATTTATAAGAACCGCCCCCGAACATGAGCTTGCCCAAACGGGTGTGTGCTAACTTATTTATTTTGTATTTTATGTAGCAGTAAATACTAAATCTATACTAATAATAAATCTGTAGCCAATATTTTTCGGGTAATTTTCGATTTTCAAAAAATAATTTGTGTTAACATGTATAATTAACCATCCTGAAACCGAAAATCGCTTTTTTGAAATTTTTGTTTGTATGTCTGTCTGTCTGTCTGTCTGGATGTTTGTTACATTTTCACGCGATAATGGCTCAACCGTTTTATATGAAAATTGCAATATAAATTAAGTTCGTTGTAACTTAGATTTTAGGCTGTATGACATTCAAATACTTCATTTAAAAAGGTGGTTATAAGGGGGCCTGAATTAAATAAATCGAAATATCTCGCTTATTATTGATTTGTATGAAAAATATTACATAACAAAAGTTCCTTTAAAAATAATTTCCGATAAATTTTATTCTATACAAAATTTTGATAGGACTGATATTTAATGAGATAAATGAGTTTCAAAATTACAATTACAACGCCATCTGAGGCGCTGTACTGAAATAAAAACAAATGACTTCGTCTATAAGGGGCCTTGGACAACAACAATCGAAAGCTATTAAACATAGCCTAACAGAATGTTTCTGTGTTTGTATGAAGTAATATCGGAAGCTAATTAATTGTTTAATTATTATTTCACCATTGAAAAGTGTAGTTTCTCTACATGGACATAATTCTACAGTGTTATTACAGTAACTTCTGAAACATATAGCAAGTAATATAAAGTATACACATTAAAACTAAATGATATGTCAATCTTCATTAAAGTATGGTTGCATGTAATAACAACTAAGAAACATGTTAAATGTATTGTCATTGCAACAAATGATTGCTCTCTGGACCAAAATGACCGCATTTTAATTATTTAAATGCAGTTTAAATTAAGTAACATATTAAACGATTTATCCTTCTATCAAACACGAATGTTCCCTGGATCAAACGTCCTATTTTAATTATGTAATTACTTTATATTTATTTCTAACAGGTGCAGCGGAGCGCACGGGTACGGCTAGTACTAAATAAACCGTTTTGCGCATCCTTGCGTACATTCTATATACGGTACTGTCAGAGGTTAATCGGGATTTTTAATTTGATTTGGTGTTGTTGTGTTGTCCAACGCAGCATAGATATTCGTGAAAGCCGTAGCCTTGAGCACGAGCTTGCCAGCTCACACTGCTTTCCCAGGAAAAGAAAAGTAACGAGACTCCTTTGATAGGTGATACATGTAAATGAAGTAGATGAAAGTAGCACAGCCAGCTGTGGGCACCCCTGCTTGCCATGTCCAGTCCAGCCCAGCGAGGAGGAGTTGTTCTCCCCGAGGGCAGGACATTGCAGTGGAGGAAGGAGTCAGTTCACTGTCAGCTCTTCAACCTGCCGCATGCATGTTGCCAGTTACCGGTCCGGGCCGGTCCCTCACCTTCAGATTCATACGCTGCTGCAACATCGAGTGGCATTGTCAAGGCCCAATGTGTGTGTGAAATCATTGAAAATCAACAACTACTGCAATAGCCGCTGTTATAAGTGAGACTGTGTTTTTGTTTAATCAAAGAGTATTCTAAAACGTGTGAACATTGAAGATCTGAAATATTGTACTCGTAGTGGTGATATAAAAGCATACACTGATAGTCTTCACTTAAATCGTACACTGAAGATACCGTGTGCCAGTTATATTAAAACTCTCTAGAAAAGAATTGCGAGATTTATTGAAATTATTAAATTTGTGATCATTTTATCGCCTCGAAGTGCGAGAAATAAGATGTGCAACGTATCGCCATGAATTTTTGCGTAATTTTGAAAGTGCGTTTTCTCTTCTGAAAAATGAACTAGATTACATACACGTAACTATTATTAATTGAACGTACAAATTTCAAAGCCGTAGCAGAAGCTATCAAGACGGATCAGATTTGTCGTGGTTTAGCACGTTATGCACCAGTAATGCTGCAAGTTAATTGACATATAATAGTAATATGCATTACAAGAGCGGTATGTTGAAGTTTTCATGTTCGAGGAAAAGTTTGAAAAAGCGAAACATAGTTGAGCTTTTTTAATTTCCGAGAATTGAAAGAAAACATACCGCTCGTATATCGTACATTATTTTGTGCGAAGATCGTTTATTACATACCTGAAAGAGGAATTTCTAATTAGTTGCAATGAAATCTTCATCTTGGTTTCTGTTCAATGACGGCGAATTTGCAAAACAAAAATATCTATCTTCAACATTGTTGCTTTAAAATGTTTTCTGTGTTTACTATACTCCAGCAGGCCGTGATATACGTTTGTCCTTTTTTTTTCCCTCAGTATATGATGAGTCTGGAATCTTGTTGATTTTTTCACGGCTTCCTTAATGTTACTTGCATCACGAATGCAGTAACTTTAGTGGAGTTGTAGAGTTTACTTAATTTTTGCAAATATTTAAAAACAATAATTAACAGTGCAATATAGGTGAAATTGCAGTGGTAAGTTTCCAATTTATAATTATTACTATATTGAACGTCTCTAAAAATAATATGTTAAAAGCCTAAAGCAGTAAAATCAATATGTCACTCAAGCGGTAAGAAGAAGGAAATTGTTATGTGTGTTAGGTTGGGAATACTGAATGTGGAATTTTAGACTTTCCGCGGATTGGTTTTGTGCGGAAACCAAGCAAATTCGCACGATCTCGCACAAAATATATTTCCAGCTTAGTTACATGTTGAGTTCGTGGATTTTTTGTGTGTAATGGATTACAAATTTAATGAATATTTGCATACGGATTTAATATGATGTCTTGATTTCTAAATAAATTATAGGCCTATATTTATCCTGCACATACGTGAAGAGTATGGTTATTGGTGTTTCAATGACTATTTGTTTTCGCATTGCTGGTTGCTATGCGATTCACAGCTCTTTTAAGATGACTAGTGGTGTGTTACAGTTGATACTTTTAAAATTATTATAAAGAAAAGTCTACGAACGGATAATTATACGCAATTATGCGAATGTTACGTGTGTGCGTATTATTTCCAAAATTTGCAAATGGGAACAGTGAAATCGATGTTCCTCCCACAATAATGATTCGTCATAATTTTGTGGACTGCCAGCAGAAGACTGATTGGCCGTGACTACATGCTTATATTTCAGCAGTTGTTACTAACACAATCTTTAATCTGGATTCCATTACTAACAATCATATTCCTAGTGCTGGTACTAGGTTTGCTTTTACTTCTCTTCACTACTGGGAATTCATCTCGAGCCACCATGCCTTCTCCCGACTGGTCAAAACAAACTAGCGTGAGCAGTGTGCATAAACTTTACACAAATCACAACCGATCAATGTCGAAGTTATCACCAGCCAAAAATAAGACGACTAATGGTGGACCTCTGACAACAAACGACGCAGGAAAAGGTAAAAATAGCAATGGTAGTTGTAATAGAAAAAGTTCAACTAGCGGCAACAGTAGCAGTGACGATTCCTGTGACAGGAGTGAACATGCTCCTCGGGTTGTGGCTGTGGCAATGAAGGACAATAAAATAAAAGTATCCTGTCACCCACCGGCAAGAAATCTGTCTCCAGGAAAACGCAGTAAAGATCAGGTTTCCAGCAGGAACGGCTCGCCTCAGAAGAACGACACCAATGGCCTGAAGAGAGGCGCTCCTGCACATGTGTCTCTTGGGCAGATATTGAAAAACGGATCTTATAAACGGGAACAATGCATTGCAGAAAAGTTACCGACAATTTCAAGATCAAACTCTCTGTCGGCAATGACTCATACGAACGAAAAAAACCAAGTGGACAAACAACTTTTTCTTCCCCGTGTATCGACCTCGAGTGGTGGAAGTGTAAACGGTTCCAGCAGCAATTTATCAACTATAATTGCAGTCAATACCGCCGGAAGCCACGAAGAAATTCAGATCGCCGCTACTACAGAATTTCCAAAAGAGAAACCTGTTACCGACGACGAATCTCTGTCCTCCACTGTCATTGCCATTAATTGCGGTAGTGTTTCTGGTAATGGAAGTTTAAAACCTCCATTGTCACCAACAAAAATGAAAGACATTAATGGTAAATGTCTTGTTTGGCAAGAGATTAAAGACAAATCTTCTCGAAACAAACAACCATCAGGAACCAAGGTTACAGTGAATATCACTTCGAAGATTGAGAAGAGCTGTGACATCCCACCGCCGGTTCCTCCTTTGCCAGCAGCTCTCAGAACGAAGTTATTGTGTAAAGAGGGAAAACTTACCAGTGCTAAAGAATCGCAATTGAATGCTGGGCCTGTCAAATCCAGTGTTAATGGTAAATCAAACGGGAAATTCCCCTTGCCATTGAATCGGTTATGTCTGCATCCAAAGATTAAGTTAAAAAGTCTTCAGTCGTCACCGCCAGCGTTGACGAACACTAAACCGAGCAGAATACCTAAACTCCGTCCAGCTCCGACCGGTCTACGCAGTGTAGACTGCCTCGTGAGTTTGTACGAGGATGGAATTGCAGCAGAGAAACGAAGAAAAGAGATTCAGCGAGAAGCAGAGCAAAAGAAAAGAATTACCAGAAATCTTAAACAGAGTTGGGACGAACTGTTCAAGAAGTATGAAGCTCTGGAAAAAGAATGCGACAGCATAAGTTCTGTCACCAGCAACAGTGACTCAAGTTCTCGTAGCTTCAGCAGTAAAAGCATTAACAATCTGCTCGATATAAATAAAATTGAAGAGAAAGGCGTACGTCGCAGCAGGCAACCCAAACCAGGCAAACTGAATACCTATGAAGTCTTCAAGAAGTCTGAAGTTGTAAGACTGAAGTCGGCACCATGCAGTCTACTGAATTTAGAAGACGCTGTAGATAGGGATCAACCAGTTGTTTCGGGCTCTGCAGTTTCTAGAACCAATAGTGAAATCATTTTGTGCAGAAGATCAGTCAAGGAAGAGGAATGGTTTAAAGTTGTGAATTGTAACAAACCGTCTGGGAAAACAACAAAGACTGAAAAGGAAATCAATAACAATCAAGTAGTGTTGAAGCAAAATGGGGGTGAGAGTGCGGGAGTGCAGTACACTGACATTGGTGTGGCGACAGAACAAGTGTCGGTGTTAGGAGCCTCAGAAATTGGAGGAATAGGAGTTGTGCGTGCCAACACTGGTCGACAGGTCTCCAGTTGCCGCTACAGGACTGAATTAGAGGTATGATTACTACGAGATTTATTTCTTTTAATTAATTAGATGTCTATGTTTTTCATCATCATCGTCATCATCATCATTTCGTGGAGTATCTCCTGCTCCAGGCTATAATATAGCTGAAGACTCTTTCCATCTTTTCTTCGGTCGTCCAAGGTTTCGTCTTCCTGTTACTTTATACAGGATGTTTCAGAATAGTAATATACGTTACAGGAGCGGTATGTTGACGTTTTCATGTTCGAGGAAAAGATTGAAAAAGCGAAACGTAGTTGAGCTTTTTTAATTTCAGAGAACATGAAAACAAACATACCGCTCTGTATCGTACATTATTTTGTGCGAAGATCGTTTATTACATGCCTGAAAGACGAATTTCTAATTAGTTGCAATGAAATCTCCATCTTGGTTTCTGTTTAATGACGCCAACTTCGGAACACCAAAATATCTTTCTTCAACATTGTTGCTGTAAAATGTTTTCTGTGTTTACTGTACTCCAGCAGGCCGTGATATACGTCTGTCTTCCCCCCCCCCCCAGTCTATAAATGCGAACTTAAAACAAACGGTAAGGTTATGTAATGATTTATTTTTCATTTTAATATTTTAACAATATTATTTATATAACATATTGCAGTAATAACATCGGCATCTGGAATCTCGTTGATTTTTTTACGGTTTTACTTGTATCAGGAATGCAGTAAGTTTCGTGGAGTAGTAGACTTTACTTAATTTTTGCAAATATTTAAAAACAATAATTAACATTGCAATTTAGGTGAAATTGCAGTGGTAAGTTTCCAATTTATAATCATTACTATGTTAAACGTCTCTAAAAATAATATGTTAAAAGCCTAAAGCAGTAAAATGAATGTCGCGCTTAAGCGGTAAGAAGAGGGAAATTGTTATGTGTGTTACGTTGGGAATACTGAATGTGGTATTTCACACTTACCGCGTATTGGTTCTGTGCGGAAAACAAGCAAATACGCACGATCTCGCACAAATACTTTGACAAACCTTGGGGGCATGTTCCTCACACCAAAACAAGAAAAAAAGTTCATATAAACATGTGTCCGAAAATCCTTAGTTTTTTAGTTATTAATGAAAGAACATAATGAAACGTCTGTTATATGTTGTCAGCTTGGTAGTAAGTGTTGCAACTTTAATTAATTCTGACGAGTGTATGTGTGTGTGGAAGCAAGAGGAGAACATTTTGAACATTTGTTATGAGTTTCTGAATTGATTAACGTTGTGTTTCGTGTAGAATGAGAAGGAAAACTTTTTTGTTGTTCTGTCGGACAAAATGTAATATGCTTACTTTGTTCAACGCTTCAATTAGGAGTATACAGAAATATTAATTGCCACGCTGAATAATACTGATTCAATATTATGTGCCAACGAACTGTTAAACGCCAGGAATTGACATGTCTTGAATCATAGCCAGGAAGAGAAAGACGAGATAAATAAATGTAAGGAAGTCAGCTACCTAATGAGGTTTGAAATATCTCGTACTCTAAAGCCTTTTAATAGAACAGAATTTCTCAAAAGAATAATGATTAAAATAGCTTAAATAACTTGTCCATAAGAAGTTTTTAATTTTGAAAAACTACGAATTTCTCGACCAAGTGTCGAGAAAAGAATTTTGAAAATTTCTGATTAATATATGCAAGAGGAAGTTTAAAAAAAAAAAAAAAAAGCAAAAAAACTCGTATATTATTCACTGGCTCTTGATGACAGCAGTGACATTACTGATACAGCAAAGCTTGAGATTTTTTATCCGCGGG
This sequence comes from Periplaneta americana, assembly GCF_040183065.1. Classification (NCBI taxonomy): domain Eukaryota; kingdom Metazoa; phylum Arthropoda; class Insecta; order Blattodea; family Blattidae; genus Periplaneta; species Periplaneta americana. The sequence goes on from NC_091129.1 coordinate 11,624,851, forward strand.
ATGGATCAAGGTGTTAGTACAGGAACCACCACTGGTTGTAGCTTTCATGCCAACTACCTTTCCTCCGTCTTCTTTCTTAATAGGCTGTCTGTCGCATGTAATCATTGCAGCTCGAGTTTTGGTCACCGCTGATCTATATAGCCCTACTACAAATTTATTGATCGGCTAGAACTCATGTTTATGAACGAGTTAAAATTTCAAAAACGCATTTTGATCACATAATGTGTTCTTATTGAACTGTCTGCACAACGATGTTGTGATCGCATAATGTGTTCTTACGAACATTTTACACAACAATGTTACGTTTTACACAACAATGTTACGTTTTACACAACAATGTTTCAAAATTAATTGTGATCGCATAATGTGTTCTTACGAACATTTTACACAACAATGTTACGTTTTACACAACAATGTTACGTTTTACACAACAATGTTTCAAAATGAATTGTGATCGTATATTGTGTTCTTAGGAACGTCTTACACAACAATGTTCTTAAGTTTGTTATACTTTGTGAATAGTACTGAAAGAATGGTGTTGCTCCAAATATTATCAGTGTTTTAGGCCGAGAAGAAGATGATGGTGACCTTCTTATGTACTCAGTGTTATTATACATTGTTCAGTAGGCCTAAAGTTTTACTTTTATATTATATAGAATCGAGACCAAAACATAGACTAGTGTAGAAGTTCTGGAACTCTAAATGTTCTTTGTAGATACAAATTAAATTCAAAACCGGCCTGTCAATTGAGATACTTTTTTTTACCGGTCAGGCTAGCTTTGTATTACTAATTAATTTTATTTGAAGTGAGTGTTGGTCTATTTGTTAGCAATATTTTTTACAAGACATATAATGTTATATAAATATTGTAGGTAGACGGAACACTAGTCATTTGAAATGAAAGTGGAAAGTTGCACTAGTTCCTCGACCTGTTGAAAAGTTACCACAATTTACTTCACATTATTTACCCCTTATAATAATATTGCATATTTTGAAAGAATAAACATTTTTTACACCAATTTTCCCTCGACTTATCTCATAAATTATATGTTTTTAAATTGTTTATAAAGCTTGTGCCTTCGTCTCTAATACATAAAAATAATTTAATAATTGAAAATAATAACGTATTCTGTAAAAAAAAATGACATCCCTTTGCCATGCTAACATTTTGTGTATCCCTTAAGAAGTAACGGTAAAGTAGGAAGAAATACCAATGCGAAGGGTGGGTCATTGTACTGCTACTCCAGTTAAGAGAAGAGTAAAAATTACCCTTTGGCACAAACATCCCAAATCAGTTGCTCTGAAAGAAAATAGTACTACTTTGAGTTTTCGTGAGAAGCTTATTCTGACATCAGGTGATATAGCTTGTCTACTGCTATGGCGCCAGTCACATCCAAGTTAAAAGATTGGATTTCAATTGACGATGCCTTTACTAGTGACGGCAAAATCGTACTGTGTAAAGTGTGTGACAAACGCATTTAAAAACTAAACTTCATGTCACAAATAAAAAACGTGTTCCGTCGAAAAAACAAGTTCTTCCTACACAAGTGGTGCTGAAACATTCTTAGTCTACTACCAGTGAATTTAATAAAGATTTGTGTATGCAGTGGTTGCTGCAAACATACCGTGGTATAAACTTGGAGTGTCAAAGTTTCAAGCATTCCTACGCAAATACTGCAACTTCAGTATTCGGGATGAATCAGCTTTCCGGAAAAATCATTTGAACTCCAGCTATACTGACACAATGGAAACGATTAGAGTTTAACTTGGCGATTCCTACGTATGATTTGCCGCTGACGAGACAATCAGTGACCGCAGAAAATATGGAAAAATATTTAATTATTAACTGTGCCTCCAAACAATAATTGAATGAGGTTGAATCACATGTGCTTCTGTAATTTTTATCATTGTGCAAAAATACATCTAATAAAGCTTAGATTTTTAGCTACATATTTCTTATTTTCATATTACATAAAATCAGGGCTGTAGTTAAAAATTAAGGGTAGAGTGGGATTTGAACCCGGATCTCCTGGTTTATAAGCCCAGCTCTCTAGCAATGAACCACCATGGCGGAATTAGTCGAGTGTGAAGCTATGTTCAAGTGGTTTAATGTTCTGTCAGTAAGATCAGATGATAAACTGATAGAATGGTGATAATGTTGGATGATGAAACTGGATAATCGGTGACATGAATCGGAGATAATGGACACACATTAATACTACAGATTGTATTCATAAGGGCTGAGAAAGCTGAGCCGATTGGATAGAAAACCTGTGTACTGTCTATAAGCAATTTATAGCGAGAAACGTGTTTATATTTATCTCGCTTACTTACTTACTTACGTACTTACTTACTTACTTACTTACTTACTTACTTACTTACTTACTTACTTACAGGCTTTTAAGGTACCCGGAGGTTCATTGCTGCCCTCACATAAGCCCGCCATTGGTCCCTATCCTGAACAAGATTAATCCAGTCTCTATAATCATGTCCCACCTCCCTCAAATCCATTTTAATATTATCTTCCCATCTAGGTCTCGGCCTTCCCAAAGGTCTTTTTCCCTCCGCCCTCCCAACTAATACTCTATATGCATTTCTGCTATTTATTTATTTATTTATTTATTTATTTATTTATTTATCTGTCTGTCTGTCTATTTATTTATTTATGTATTTATTTATTTATTTATTTATGTATTTATTTATTTATGTATTATGTATTTATTTATGTGTTTATGTATTTATTTATGTATTTATTTATTTATGTATTTATTTATTTATGTATTTATTTATGTATTTATTTATTTAATTATTTATTTAATTATTTATTTATTTATTTAATTATTTATTTATTTAATTATTTATTTATTTATTTACTTATTTACTTACTTATTTACTTTCTTATTTACTTACTTACTTATTTACTTACTTATTTACTTACTTACTTATTTACTTACTTACTTATTTACTTACTTACTTATTTACTTACTTACTTATTTACTTACTTATTTATTTATTTATTTATTTATTTATCTTGCTAAACATAAAATATAATATATACAAAAAAACTTTAGCTCGCCCCTGAAAGAGTAGAACTCGTGCTCAGGGGCGGATTCCTGAATTGAAATTAATAATTATACAATACAATTTGTCTTATGTCTACTATGCAATTATAGTATACAAAAATTTAAATTTACAAGTTTTCAGTTTTTATAAAATCCATACATAACTTTTTAAATTTAATACTAGAACTATTCGAATTGACAAGATTAGGATATTTAAATATAAATTTGTTATATATTCTTGGTCCTAAATTACTACTATGATTAAATACTGTAACAGTGTTGCATTTTGGTTCAAACAATCTTAAAGAATCCATACTTTTTGTTTCATAACTATGAGAATACAATTCAAAATTATTTCGATTTTTATGTATGAATTTCATTAATACAATATAATAAATTTGTCTTACGTTAAGTAGGCCTACATTAAAGTCTAAAATCAAATTTTGAGATGGAAAATCAATAGGTTTATGAAGACATTGGATTAAAATTGGATTTAAATGAGCTACCCCATACTATAATTCCATACATAATTACCGATTGAAATAAAGTTAAATATATTGTGCCTAATAAACTTATTCACAAGTAATTCCTCAATAAAACAAAATAATATACTATTTTACGTAATTTATTACAAAGGTAATTAATATGTTGGTTCCATTTTAAATTATTTTCTAAAATTATGCCTAAATACTTAACTTCAGAGGACTCTTTAATAATCAGACATTTACACTGTATAAGACAACAATCATAATTATGTAATTTAATTCTTAATATAGATGTAGGCGGTTTGTTACATCTTTCAGATAATGAGAATGGAATAATTATGGTTTTATTTTCGTTGATAGAAAGGTAATTTATGTCAAACCATTTTTTTTTATTAATTTAAGTCCATTATTTGAATTATTATTTGCATCATACTAAGTTTTTCAACCAAAAAGTAAAACTGTGTCATCTGCATAAGAATAGTGAACACCATTGTATTGTTGTAAGTCAATTTTTAATAAGTCATTAAAGCCACCGGCGTGGCTCAGTCGGTTAAGGCGCTTGCCTGCCGGTCTGAAGTTGCGTTCGGGCGCGGGTTCGATCCCCGCATGGGCTGATTACCTGGTTGGGCTTTTTCCGAGGTTTTCCCCAACCGTAATGTGAATGCAAGTTAATCTATGGCGAATCCTCGGCCTCATCTCGCCAAATATCATCTCGCTATCACCAATCTCATTGACGCTAAATAACCTAGTAGTTGATACAGCGTCGTTAAATAACCAACCAAAATTAAAAAAATTAATAAGTCATTAATATATATTAAAAATAGAATAGGGCCTAGAACTGTACCTTGGGGAACACCTATATTAATAATTGAAGGTTCACTTGTTTTCATATTACATAAAATCAGGGCTCTAGTTAAAAATTAAGGGTAGAGTGGAATTTGAACCCGGATCTCCTGCTTTATAAGCCCAGCTCTCTAGCAATGAACCACCATTCTGGAATTGTTCAAGTACGAAGCTGCGTTCAAGAGGTATAATGTTCTGTCAGCAAGATCAGATGATAAAGTGATAGAATGGTGATAATATTGGATGATGAAGCTGGATAATTGGTGAGATGAATCAGAGATAATGGGCACACATTAATACTACAGATTGTATTCATAGGGACTGAGAAAGCTGAGCTGATTGAATTGAAAACTTGTGTACTGTCTATAAGCAATTTATAGCGAGAGACGTGTTTATATTTATATCGCTTACTTACTTACTTACAGGCTTTTAAGGAACCCGGAGGTTCATTGCCGCCCTCACATAAGCCCGCCATTGGTCCCTATCCTGAGCAAGATTAATCCAGTCTCTATCATCGTATCCCACCTCCCTCAAATCCATTTTAATATTATCTTCCCATCTAGGTCTCGGCCGCCCCCAAAGGTCTTTTTCCCTCCGGCCTCCCAACTAACACTCTATATGCATTTCTGCTATTTATTTATTTATTTATTTATTTATTTATTTATTTATTTATTTATTTATTTATTCATTTATTTATTATTTTGCTAAACATAAAATATAATATATACAGAAAAACTTTAGCTCGCCCCTGAAAGAGTAGAACTCGTGCTCAGGGGCGGATTCCTGAATTGAAATTAATAATTATACAATACAATTTGTGTTATGCCTACTATGCAATTATAGTATATAAATTTAAATTTACAATTTTTCAATTTTTATAAACTCCATACATAACTTTTTAAATTCAATACTAGAACTATTAGAATTGACAAGATTAGGATATTTAAATATAAATTTGTTATATATTCTTGGGCCTAAATTACTACTATGATTAAATACTGTAACAGTGTTGCATTTTGGTTCAAACAATCTTAAAGAATTCATACCTTTTGTTTCATAACTATGAGAATACAATTCAAAATTATTTCGATTTTTATGTATGAATTTTATTAATACAGTGTAATAAATTTGTCTTACGTTAAGTTACATTAAAGTCTAAAAACAAATTTTGAGATGGAAAATCAATAGGTTTATGAAGACATTTTTTAATTAATTTAATTTAATTTATCTCGCAATGTAATAAAAGAATACAAGATTTGATGTTTTGTTGCAGATCTTCTTCCGATCCGGAGTGCTAGCTCAGTTGGAAGCGCAGAGAGATGAGAGACTCACAGATAATGTGGTCCGGCTTCAAGCCCGGTGTCGTGGTTACCTCGCTCGACGGAAACTCAATAAACTTAAGGTAAATGTTGGTATAGTATCATAAGAACAGGTTTTCAGAACATATTAATATCAATTCTTTCGATTACTATTTGCGTGCTATATTTAAAAAAAAATGTTCCCCATACTGAGAAAGTGTCTTCTGTTTCTGTACAATTTTCGCGAAACGGTCGTTTTTAATTTGTTTTATTTCTCACTCTTTTTTGTAGTCAAAAAATTATATTAGTCTGCACTGGCTCATAATTTTCCTATACACTACAGCAGTTATATAATATATAATTTGAACTGGTAATGGAAATTACGGGAAAACGGCTGAACGGATTTTAATCAGTGACCCGTCATTTTGAAGCTTCGCATCCAAAGATTTTCAGAAAAATAGTAGTTTTCAGTGAAATGTCAATTTTCCTACATCATTTTCCTATTTTCCAAAATTTCTGTCGTCATTGTTGAGAAATAATGGCTTTTCAGAATAAAACAAAATACACACTACAATAAACAATAGGCTATTACACGAAGGCCATGACCTGTAGGATTGCCGACATATTTAGAGTTCAAATTGAATTTGTTATTAAAAACTTCAAGACTCACTAAAAATAATTTACAGATCTGATTCTGCCATGTGTAATTTTCTGAGTACAGTTGTGTATTGGATATTAAATTCTACAAAACTTGAGGTGGTCTCATGACATTATTATCATTAGAAATGAAATATTATAGTTAATGCCATGATGTTAATATATAAAACTACTAAACTTGCGTAAGATAATAATATTGTTATTAAAATTCAAATATTTTTATAGTTATTAATCAAGTGGGATTGGGTCTTTTTCATATACTTAATGGCGGTGTGGTGTAGATATTTATATGCGTCATTCTCTTCAGTATTGGCTCGAGAGAGCGCAAAAATTACAGTTCCTAAGGAAAGAAGGTATTACTTACTGATAAGAGGCCCACAAAATGTTGTAGTTTCTCGATCACTTCAGCAAGATTTCTTAGCAGGATAAAATGATTTTACCTTCTACATTTCAAGCTGTACATGCAACAGCTATATCAAAATGCTATGTCTATTGTTCGAAAGCGTAGCAAACCTGACGTTTTTTAACTTTCGTCTACAATTCACAATGACCTGAAATAGCTATTGCTTTACTCCCACATGAAAAACCCACTGATCGTCCTGACATTGTTACTTGCGTTTTCGCGTTGAAACTCAAAAACTGAAGGCGGATAGGTTCACGAAAAAGTATTTGGCATAAAAACTATTCAGAGAGAATATGTTTCATTATTATGGAAGCAAATAATTTTCAAAATATCTGGTATTTTTCATTGAAAATAAATCTGAAAATTTTTATTTCACATCTAATGCTGCACAAGCCACTAGTTGAAATTATATTCATAATTCATGTATTTCACAATTTAAAATTATAATTTCCTTAATACAGAGACAATATTATGACGTGAGGCGAGAAAACGGCGGGTAACTCGTGGCCCACTGGGGCGAGCGCGTAACCGTTTCTCCAGCACTTCTACAGAGTGATTTATATAGAACTAACACATTTATTTCTTTCTTTATTTCAAAACCAATGATGCCAGCCACAATTTTGTTACACCTGAAATGTGGAGTATCTTTAGGAGATAACCTCTTTAGCAAATGTTGAAAATTCTGTATTTATTCGGCTGGAAATTCACTTAATGACCAGTTTTTAACGTCAAATTAAGCAGGAGTTTTGATTCCCTGTCACGAGATGCGCAGATGTTTATTCTTTATTCCTCATTGTTGGCAGTTGTTTTCGACATTTTGTTTCAGTCGCTGAAAATGCAGTACACATTAAATCAACGGCTCTTCCTTGTGAAGCAATACTGGATTACGAATTCAATTACAGCTACTCAAAGGGCATACCAGAGAGAATTTGGTGTTCGTAATACTCCCAAAGAAACACAATACTGGGACTGGTAAACAAATTGGAAACAACTGGATCTCTAAAAGAATAATATTTTTGAAGAGAATAAATATACAGAATAAAGAATAAACATCTGCGCATCTCGTGACAGGGAATCAAAAGTCCTACTTAATTTGACGTTAAAAACTGATCATTAAGTGAATTTCCAGCGGAATAAACAAAGAATTTTCAACATTTGCTATAGAGGTTAGTAATCTCCCAAAGATACTCTTCATTTGACGTATAACAAATTGTGGCTAGCATCATTCGTTTTGAAATAAAAGAAGGAAAGAAACATGTTAATTCTATTATAAATCACTTTGTACAATACCTAATAGTACTAACAATAAATGTTCAATAATTTGGACCTACCATGCTCACAGTCGTTGCTGAAAATGGCCCCCATTTGTCGCCACACACATCTTAGTTGTTCAGTTTCTTGTAGTTTCTTCTACCTTCTTCTGTGTTGGTGTTTTTCCATTTTCTCCTATCCTCCATCTTTTTCCTGTGACCCAAGGTTTCTTAATTGTCACATCTTCTGTCTATCCTGTTGTTTCTTCTGCTGTTATCTGTTTATATTCTTCATCTTATACAGTTTCAGTTGCTAGAAATTGGAACTCACTTCCGAGTGATGTAAGGGGTTGTTGGACAATAACTTCATTTAGGTCAAAATTACATAAATTCTTACTTAACAGATTAATTGCTGATTAATATTTGTTACCTATAATGAAACTAACATCTGTCCATTCTTATTATTATCATTAATTTCTCTAAATAGATTTACAAAACCTCTAATGGCAATTACATTAATATTCTCATTATGGAAATATATTTTAGATTTATATATATATATATATATATATATATATATATATTTATTTATTTATTTATTTATTTATCCCTGTAACATAGTACTAGTAAGCTTATATTAAATTAATTTTCATCATTTTACTAGCTAACTCAAATCTTAAATTAATTATAATTGATTGAATTAAATTAGCTCATAAATTAGTTACTACTTTACCTTATAGGTTTATCTAAATTTAAATAAATATGTAGTCTACTAGTCTTTAAAACTTTAAAACTTAACTGAAGAATATAGCTGGAGAACCTTTTAAGTGTAGTGTAAATATTTGTAATTTAAATATGTATTGTATTGATTAAGGTGGTTGAGTGGAAGAGAAGGCCTTATGGCCTTGACTCTGCCAGCGAAAGTAAAACATTATTATTATTATTATTATTATTATTATTATTATTATTATTATTATATAATTATTCTCAGGTGTGGAATATAATGCATCAGCTTTCTTTTGAAAATTTGCTTCAAGTTTTCTTCGTTCTTCAGTTTTTCTATGTTCAATTTCTTCGTCACCTGTCTTCCTCTTATCTTCTTCAGATGATTATCACATTTGAAAATAAATTAACAAGGAGGATTTGAGTTTTTTAATTGGTTAACTTGTAAATGTTTATATAACATAATGGAGTTGAAGAAAAAATTCTCTTTTATCTTAGAATAAAATAAAGACTGGATGAAAGAGTGTTTGCAGTTCTAAAAGTTTGCCAGTGTTTCTGTTTATAGATCTGGATATATGTGTTACGATATTACCTGTTTAATTATACATAAATAGTTTACGAGCATCCTGCACCATATACATGTTTACAATTGTTATATTTTTGAGAGTAAAACATTAATATTTACACCAGTTTGTGGTCGTTTCATGTTCACAGATCCAAGACCTAGCTGTCCGCTGCATCCAAAGGAACGTACGCAAATTCATGTCAGTGCGTGATTGGCCATGGTGGAGACTTCTCGTGAGGGTGACACCCCTTCTTAACGTGCATCGAACAGAAGAGGAGTTGAAGATTAAAACAGTGAGTCACTTTGATTTCGCCATTCTTGAATAGAGAAAGGTTTTGAAAAGATTTATATTTTGAGAAATATTAATCAAAGAGTGGTATTGATAACACAGGTAATATTCATTGAAATGTTGAGTCTTGTATTAAGGGGAGAGGATAGTATTTTTTAAAACTTTTTTCCTATTTGGTGTAAAATATTAATCTTTTGTATGTAGAGAACTCATAGCTGTGGCAACTCAACCAAATAAAAGTATTTAAAAAAATTATTTGGGGGCCCAATTTTGAAAAAAAAATATACCCAATGCAGGATTGTACTAAAACCGATATATCTAAAGCGTTTTTAAAGATAGATTCAAACAGTTTTTGCAATGTATTTGCAAAAGCATGTTCTACAAACTGTCTGTAACAGAATTTTGATATTAGTCCCTACGTTTGTAAAATAAACAATTACAATTTAATAACAATTGTTTTATTTCCTTTCTTGCAAACAAACGGACGTATTTTTAAAATGAAATCAATTAACAAAATTCTGTCACAGAGAAAAGTTTCCTAATAGTCTAAAGAATGTGTGTTCTAAATTTCATGCATGTATCTTTAATAGTTCAGAAATGATGTCCATTTTTGTCTGGCAGTGTAGCAAAAAATAAAAATGAAGTTATTGGATAAAAGCGGGCGTGTGATTTAAAAATCCATAGCGTAGGAAGTTTAAAAATGACGTCTCAACATCCGATAAGGGCACAAATACCCACAAAATGTTATGCTATGCATTCCACACATATCAAAGGGTATTTTAAAGATTTTTTTTTTTTTTTTTTTTTAATTTACCACAAACAACAATAAAAGTGGGCGAGTGATTTAAAAATCCATAGCGTAGGAAGTTTAAAAATGACGTCTCAACATCCGATAAGGGCACAAATACCCACAAAATGTTATGCAATGCATTCCACACATATCAAAGGGTATTTTAAAGAAAAAATTTTTTTTTTTTTTTTTTTTAATTTAATTTACCACAAACAACAATAAAAGTGGGCGAGTGATTTAAAAATCCATAACGCAGGAAGTTTAAAATGGCGACTCAACATCCGATAAGGGCACAAATACCCACAAAATGTTATGCAATGCATTCCACGCATATCAAAGTGTATTTTAAAGAATTTTTTTTTTTTTATTTAATTTACCAGAAACAACAATAAAAGTGGGCGAGTGATTTAAAAATCCATAGCGTAGGAAGTTCAAAAATTACGTCTCAACATCCGATAAGGGCACAAATACCCACAAACTGTTATGCAATGCATTCCACACATATCAAAGGATATTTTAAAGAAAAAAAAATTTTTTTTTTTTTTTCAAAATTTAATTTACCAGAAACAACAATAAAAGTGGGCGAGTGATTTAAAAATGCATAACGCAGGAAGTTTAAAATGGCGACTCAACATCCGATAAGGGCACAAATACCCACAAAATGTTATGCAATGCATTCCACACATATCAAAGGGTATTTTAAAGAAAAAAAATTTTTTTTTTTTTTTTCAAAATTTAATTTACCAGAAACAACAATAAAAGTGGGCGAGTGATTCAAAAATGCATAACGCAGGAAGTTTAAAATGGCGACTCAACATCCGATAAGGGCACAAATACCCACAAAATGTTATGCAATGCATTCCACACATATCAAAGGGTATTTTAAAGATTTTTTTTTTTTAATTTAATTTACCGGAAACAACAATAAAAGTGGGCGAGTGATTTAAAAATCCATAACGCAGGAAGTTTAAAATGGCGACTCAACATCCGATAAGGGCACAAATACCCACAAAATGTTATGCAATGCATTCCACACATATCAAAGAGTATTTTAAACAATTTTTGTGCGAGATCGTGCGTATTTGCTTGTTTTCCGCACAGAACCAATACGCGGTAAGTGTGAAATAGCACATTCAGTATTCCCAACGTAACACACATAACAATTTCCCTCTTCTTACCGCTTAAGTGACATATTCATTTTACTGCTTTAGGCTTTTAACATATTATTTTTAGATACGTTTAACATAGTAATAATTATAAATTGGAAACTTACCACTGCAATTTCACCTAAATTGCACTGTTAATTATTGTTTTTAAATATTTTCAAAAAGTAAACTCTACTACTCCACTAAAGTTATTGCATTCGTGATGCAAGTAACATTAAGGAAGCCGTGAAAAAATCAACAAGATTCCAGATGCCGATGTTATTACTGCAATATGTTATATAAATAATACTGTTAAAATATTAAAATGAAAAATAAATCATTACATAACCTTACCGTTTGTTTTAAGTTCGCGTTTATAGACTGGGGAAAAAAAAGACAGACGTATATCACGTCCTGCTGCAGTATAGTAAACACAGAAAACATTTTATAGCAACAATGTTGAAGAGAGATATTTTTGTTTTCCAAAATTGCCGTCATTGAACAGAAACCAAGATGGAGATTTCATTGCAACTAATTAGAAATTCGTCTTTGAGGTATGTAATAAAAGATCTTCGCACAAAATAATGTACGATACACGAGCGGTATGTTTGTTTTCATGTTCTCGGAAATTAAAAAAGCTCAACTACGTTTCGCTTTTTCAATCTTTTCCTCGACCATGGAAACGTCAACATACCGCTCTTGTAACGTATATTACTATTTTTTTAATTTACTCAATTTTCACCTAAAATACCGTCCTCTCCCCTTAAAATGGAAGCAAATACTGAATTTTCTAGAGAAAATTATCTTATGACGAGTTGCCAAACTAACTTACTATTATGACAAGAGTTGTATTGCATGTTTCTACGTATTCACATTTTTTAGGGGTTCTAGTGATATTTAACTTATTTTATATTTTTGTTTTCATATTTTCCGATAATGGTATATCTATAATGTGATAAGTTGAACTATATATAATCATAATTTTCCTTACTGTATGTACCTAAAAATATTGTGTTCATTGTATGCTTTGTACTGCACTATTTTATTACTACTACTACTACTACTACTACTACTACTACTACTATTATTATTATTATTATTATTATTATTATTATTATTATTATTAATCATCAATAATTGTCTTATTTTTTATACTTTGTATGTCTCATTTATTTTGACCTGCTGTTCACATTTTATTATGCTTTTTTCTTTCTTTCTGTATGCTATATATTATGTCTGATTTCTACTTACTTGTTGTTTACATTTTATTATTATTATCTTATTCAGTTTTGTGTGTAAAATTGTAGTGTACTTTGTAAATTTGTAGTGTTTTTTGTAACGCAGTTTTACTTCTGGTTGAGTGTTAGAGAAAGCCGTATGGCCTTAACTCTGCCAGGTTAAATAAATCATTATTATTATTATTATTATTATTATTATTATTATTATTATTATTAATCATCAATAATTGTTTTATTTTTTATACTTTGTATGCCTCATTTATTTTGACCTGCTGTTCACATTTTATTATGCTTTTTCCTTTCTTTCTGTATGTTATATATTATGTCTGATTTCTACTTACTTGTTGTTTACATTTTATTATTATTATCTTATTCAGTCTTGTGTGTAAAATTGTAGTGTACTTTGTAAATTTGTAGTGTTTTTTGTAACGCAGTTTTACTCCTGGTTGAGTGTTAGAGAAAGCCGTATGGCCTTAACTCTGCCAGGTTAAATAAATCATTATTATTATTATTATTATTATTATTATTATTATTATTATTAATCATCAATAATTGTCTTATTCTTTATACTTTGTATGCCTCATTTATTTTGACCTACTGTTCACATTTTATTATGCTTTTTCCTTTCTTTCTGTATGTTATATATTATGTCTGATTTCTACTTACTTGTTGTTTACATTTTATTATTATTATCTTATTCAGTCTTGTGTGTAAAATTGTAGTGTACTTTGTAAATTTGTAGTGTTTTTTGTAACGCAGTTTTACTTCTGGTTGAGTGTTAGAGAAAGCCGTATGGCCTTAACTCTGCCAGGTTAAATAAATCATTATTATTATTATTATTATTATTATTATTATTATTATTAATCATCAATAATTGTTTTATTTTTTATACTTTGTATGCCTCATTTATTTTGACCTGCTGTTCACATTTTATTATGCTTTTTCCTTTCTTTCTGTATGTTATATATTATGTCTGATTTCTACTTACTTGTTGTTTACATTTTATTATTATTATCTTATTCAGTCTTGTGTGTAAAATTATAGTGTACTTTGTAAATTTGTAGTGTTTTTTGTAACTCAGTTTTACTCCTGGTTGAGGTTAGAGAAGGCCATATGGCCTTAACTCTGCCAGGTTAAATAAATCATTATTATTATTATTATTATTATTATTATTATTATTATTATTATTATTATTATTATAATCAGTGCTTTTATTCTGGAAAAAAGTTTACCGGAACTCTATCACTCGATCACATTATACAACAAAAACGTAGGCTTAAAATATTAGGCCTACATAGGCCTATCTTATATTACAATAAGTTCCAAACGGAGCTCATCGATTTTAAGCATAACGGAAATTTTGCGAGTTCGAGCTATAGTTTCAGGATCAATAACGGAAGATGGCAGCACTAGATTGCATGAGTTACTTTTGCAGCAACGATAATAATGAGAAAATGTAAACTCTTGGACTCGGCAGTGGCGGCAATTTTAATTTTCAATTACACTTATAAAATATATCTCGTTGGACTTTGTAATGGCAAAAAGTTTACCGGAACATGTTCTGGCTGAAAAAAAGCGCTGATTATAATTATAGGTTTGAGCAATATTTTAAATCCCTATACAGTTATATTTTTTAAATAAATAAAAATATGTAAACTTCATCCTTCGGTGTTGTAGGGGAAGTAGGCCTAATAGATAATTTACTTATATAGCAAGCTGTGGATGAAAAGTGTCAGTTGATGTTAGATGAATAGCTCTGGCACAATAAGCAATGAATGCCCGTACAATTGTAGCTCTTAAATGGATATTGTGTGAAGAATGGAAGTCGTATGGAATAACTCAGTTGACTGCATGGAAGTCGTGTATAAAGTTACCGTTACTTACGAAGCTAGTTATTCGAGAGTGAGTTTTTTTAGTAGAGAGATGCTGTGTTTATTGCAAAACTTTTACTACTTGTATTAACTGTTTGAAATGTTGTGCTCAAATTAAAAAAGAAATTCGTACAAAGATTTCACTCTTCCTTTTTTTTCTGGTGTTTAGGAGGAACTAGAGCAACTTAGAGCGAAGGTGGAAAAGTTAGAGCAGGAACGAACTCACCTCAAACACGATAATGATCGGCTCGAAGCTAAGGTAAGTAAAACGTTAAATTTGTAAAAACGGCATGTTCGAGTATGGCTTCATTTGGAGACAGACATTGAGTGTAATTTTGACGAAATGCACACACATTCTTTTACTTGTACTGAAATAATTTCCACTACAATGTACTGTGAATTGCAAAGGACACAAAACTAATGAAGTAGACATCTATTTATATATTGCGTGAATGTAGGTACTGTACGTCAAGCAATTTGTGAAAACATAAACTGATTTAAACTTAACATAAAATTAATTTTTAGTATCCCATTAGTACTGGTTTATGGCTGTGAGACATGGAGAACAAGTAAAATTATAGAAAATAAACTGCAAACATTTGTTAACAAGAATCTTAAAAATTAGATGCCCAGATATAATCAATCACAAACTCAGAACTATGGAAGATAACAAATCAGAAAGAAATCACAATAGAAATCAAAAGACGAAAGTGCAATTGGTAGGGCACACAATCAGGAAAGAAGATGGAGCAGTAGAAAGAATGGCTTTGGATTGGAACCCCCAAGGTAGTAGAACAAGAGGAAGGCCAAAAAATACATGGAAGAGAACAGTTTTGGAGGAAATTGCTAGGGAGGGGAAAACATGGAGCGAAGTGAAGAAGTTGGCTACAAATAGGGTCCGATGGAGGCACTTTGTGAATGCCCTATGCTCCTCGTGAGGAGATTGATTGATTGATTGATTGATTGATTGATTGATTGATTGATTGATTGATTGATTGATTGATTGATTGATTGATTGATTGATTAGTACTGGTTTGGAATAATACCTACTATCAATGTTGATCTTTGGCTGGATTTTACTCGTTCATTATGCATAGTATAAAAAAAAGTATATTGTCGATTTCACGACATTACACTAATAACCAGTGGCGGCTCGTGGGTATTTAATTCAGGGGGGGCTGCATACAAGAATAAACCATGCAACGTACCTTATTTAAAGATTAGTTCCATGCGCCTTGTCTTGTAGGTTGCAAACTTTTGAATCATCTTCTTATTAAAATCCGATATGTCGTTTAACATAGTCTTTACAATGGAAAACATAGCTAATGCGGTCAGTCTCTCTTCTCTCATCGTATTTCTGAGATAGGATTTTACTCTCTTCAAACACGAAAAGCAATGTTCTGGTTCGGAAGTTGTCATTGGTATGGTGATAGCTATGCGTAGTAGTTTCACAACTTCTGAAAATGAGGCCTGCAAGTTCTCAGATAGAAGAAACTGCAAGAGCTTGACTGCGTCACTGACATTTCTGAATTCTTGTCTCTGATACAGCACAGTGAGTTTCGTTTTTAGTTCGTCTTTATCGAACATTGGAAAAAGCTTCACACATACATTTAGGTCATTTTCAGGAAATGAGCTTTTGTAGCATTCAAATTGTTCTTGACACAGAAGAGAAGATAATATCAGATGATCTATGAACTGGTATCGGGTGTTAGCTTGTGTGAAAATGAGGCCACACACTTCCTTGGCTGCCGCAACCCTTGTCTGAATCCCTTCTACATAGGACAGACAGGCAGATCATTTCAAACACGTTATGAAGAACACATCACAGCCATAACAAAACTACAAAACACCTCCACATGTGCAGAACACATCACAAATGCTAACCACACCCACAGAGACATCAACACAGACATGGAAATACTGCACATCCAACCAAAAAGCCAGAAATTCAACACACTAGAACAATATGAAATATACAGACACACCAAAACACACCCTGATCAAATTCTCAACACACAGCTCAATTTCAGAACACACACACTCTTTGACTCTACATTACGCCACACGAACACACCCTCACAGGAAACAAAATAAGAGACGCCAAGACCAACAACGACTAGTTCTGAGGATGACCCATGAATAGATCGAAACATGTAAACAAGGTACGTTAGAATTTAACACAAGAAAGTCTTATCATACATATTCCGAAGAGATGCGTATTAGAAATTGTGTAATCAAGATGTATTAATTTACAGTCACTGATAAATGTATCGCACTACAAGATACCACTCCCCTCTACCTCTCCATAGGTCTTCTCCTAATTGTCTTCTTTCCATAGTTTCCAGAATGCCCTTTTTCCATGTTGTCATAGGTCTTCCTCTTTTTCTTCTTCTTGATGGGATCCAATTTATTTATTTTTTATTTTAGTAGGTTATTTTACGACGCTTTTTCAACATCTAAGGTTATTTAGCTTCTGAATGAGATGAAAGTGATAATGCCGATGAAATGAGTCCGGGGTCTAACACCGAAAGTTACCCAGCATTTGCTCATATTGGGTTGAGGGAAAACCCCGGAAAAAACCTCAATCAGGTAACTTGCCCCGACCGGGAATCGAACCCGGGCCACCTGGTTTCGCAGCCAGACGCGCTGACCGCTACTCCACAGGTGTGGACCATGGGGTCAAATCATATGCCAACTTTGGTAATCTTTCCGTATTCATTCGCATCATATGCTCATACCATATTAGTTGTTTTGTGAAAATATCCTCGACAATATCATTCTTAACTTGCATTTTCTCTCTGATTATATCGTTTCTAATTTTATCTCTTCTTGAAATGCCTGCTGATCGTCTCCAATAATCCATTTCTAAGGCCAAAAATTTATTTTTGAATGCGTTTTGCAATTGCCAAGTTTCTGCCCCATATAAAGTTGTACTTCTCACAATTGATTTATAAATTTTATGTTTAGTTTCAAATTACCAGGAAACAATTGGCATTCATACAGTCCTCCCTGTAGATTGAAAACTCGAAAAAGTTTCATATCCATGGTTCAAGAATTAAAACAGAAAATCAATATCCCGAATTTAAAAGAAAACCTACAAATTAAACCAAGCCCTTTAACTCTATTAAATATAGAATATAATCTAAATTTAACAGAAGAAATACTGAAATCAGAAGTAAACACTGAAATACTGAAACAATTGTCTTTAGAGACAATTAATATTAGGTACCCTCCACAAAACTGGCTTCATTTATACACTGACGGATCCTTGATCTCCAGAGAACAAGGTGCCGGTGCAGGTGTTACGTGCTGTCTCTTCTCACTTTATAGATCTCTTGGATATGGAACAACAAGTTTTGATGGAGAAATCATTGCAATAAGTGAAAGTCTCAGGAATCTTCTATGCCACATCAATAAATTTAAGAATGCAGTTATATTGTCAGATTCCAAAGCAGCTATTCTATCAATAGTCTCTAAACACACACCTTCATCTCAAACAGCAGAAATAACTGAAATGCTCTCTCAATTAATATCACTCAATAAAAGAATTGTATTCCAATGGATACCATCCCATTGTGGAATCCTGGGAAACGAGAATGCGGATGCTTTAGCAAAGAAGGGCAGCACTGCTACTTACAGACCTGTTACTAAATCTACGTATTACTCTGTGAAAAGATTTATTAAATCTACATACTTAGACTTCAACAAACAAAATTTGATAACTCAATCCCATGGGAAAAAATGGAACTCCCTGCATCAAAATCCACAGTTAATTCCCGATTTACCACGCAAATCGTCTGTAGCTGCATTTAGATTGGCAACAGGCCATGATTGTTTGGCCAAACACCTGCATAGAATTGGAATATATCAGTCCCCTAACTGCCCATTGTGCAACTCAAACCAAGAAATGGATTCGGAACACCTCAAAATCTGTGCTTCAGTGGCTGGTCTTGATAATATCTTCGAAAAATATTGGAGTGCAAGAGGTCAAATGACTTTATTGTCAAACGCCTGGCATTAGAAAACAACAACAACATGTTTAGTTTCAATTCTGATTTTATTGTCCCATAATACTTGACTAAGAGTGGATATTGCATATTTTCCTTTATTCAAACGTTCTTTAATTTCTACATGATTCCTTCCATCATCTGTGATTGTAACACCTAAATATTTGTATTTATTACTATATTTAATAACACCTTTATTTTCAAGTATCAGATTTTGTTTCTTTTCCCCAATGACCATATGATGAGATTTTTCAAAATTAAATTTTAATCCAGATTTTTCATATTCTTCAATGAGTTTTCTGCTCATGTATTCAATTTCATCATAGTCTTCTGCTAGTATAATTTGATCATCAGCAAATTGTAGAGTATATATATTTTTGTCACCAACCAAAACACCCATATGCCTACATTTCTTCTTCTATCCTTTCAGAGCTTCTTCCAGGTAAATTTTAAACAGTGTTGGAGTTAGGCAGCATCCCTGGCGTAATCCTTTAGTATGTATGTATGTATGTATGTATGTATGTATGTATGTATGTATGTATTTATTCACACTGCAATGGGTATATACCCGGTGGCAGTGGTAACTAATTACACTCAATAATGACAATAATAAACTTATTAATTAAAAATACAATTAATGATAATACTAATAATTAATACTAATAATAATAATAATAATAATAATAATAATAATAACAACAACAACAGGGAATATACTAAATTAAA